>NC_064638.1:269783741-270090654 GCF_023864345.2 Schistocerca serialis cubense
GTGCTCAGAGTCATTTTTTGTGGACCCGGAGATCCTTAAAATTTATTATTGGTCCTCAGTAAGTCATAATCTGTCTTCTTCGTCTGATTCATCCGAATCAGTTGACAACCGTAGCGTTCACCGAATTCTTCTTGGACGTATTTCACTGCCTTCAAAACTATTCAGCTTCACTTTCATTTTTTTGATATCCAATGTCTTCTTCCCAATAGGCCAGGTCGTCTGAAACGTCAGACAGGACGTCCGCGCATTCATCGTAAGCAATCGTATCGTCTCTTTCGTCTGCCATGGTGAAAGTGCACAAGTACTTATAAAAACAAAAACTCGTTGACGTGTGTAACTTATTGTTACCTAAACAAAACACTAACAGAATGAGAAATATACTGAAGTGCTGTCACCGTCCATTGTGCGATGCTATGCTCACGACACCACTCTGATGTCGCCGGCCACTGAGCGATAATATGTACACGACCCCACTGTGGTATCGCCGGCCTTTGACCTCTCACTACACCAACGTGCTGTCGCCGGACTAGCAATTATTAACCCAAACAGATATAGCTTGACACGTTATCTAAAAAAAAATACGCCAAAAACTATTCTGAAATTATGTCTTTAGGAAAAGAATGTCCAGTTGCAGCTAAAAACTACGAGAAATGCCGCTTGTTTTGGAGTAAATATTGCAAATTATTTAATGAGTTGTACGCAATGCGTTGTGTACATAGTTCCGCGTAGTCAGAGCGTACACAACTTACCACTAGAGCGCCACCCGCTAAGCACAACAACGCAGGCGCAGCGCTCGTCCGTCTCCGCACTACGAGATGGCGCTGTCTTAGAGACGGACCAAATTCTGCTTCCGCCGATCCGCGTATTAATATGTAACGCAGCCAATGAGATTGCTGCTAACGTAGAATCTTTTCTCCTCGCGGATCACACTTGCACAGTGATACCTGAACGCTCGAGGTATTATAACGAATGTACAGACCTCCGATTACTCAGTCTGCATCAGTCTGCCTTAGTCTGCATCAATCTATAGTCAAGTTTCAGTCTGCGCCTAATAAGATTATCATATTCAGGTACATAGCCATGAAGAGAAATGTGTAGACACTTTGTCAAGTATCAGAGATATGTGAGAATAAGATTACAGTACGCACACCACACATTGCTTACGCCCTTCTGATAAGTTCTGCAACTTCTTGCAGCCTTTCAAGAATAACGGTTACGCTTCCTCTGGGATGTCTTCGCTTTCTCTTCACGTTAGTCTTAACTTTTCGAGGTGAAGTACTTAGTGGTGACATAAGTTGTGAGCGCGTGCAGTGCGCCCGTCTCGATGGCAAGGCCCCGAAGCGTTTCAGTTGCACCCTAAACGTGTCACTACTCTTCAGCGCGTGGCAAAGCGACAACGGTCTAATTCTGCTGCTGCCAGAGTAATAGCAGAAAGGGGGAGCGGCGGGAAGATACAATGGGACTTTCGGGAGTCCTGCCAGAATTCTCCGCTACTGGCGCCGTTTCGGTTGAGGGATCCCCGCTCTTGTGCCTGCGTGCGATTCTCGCCGTCTTTGCCCCACCTCTCTCTCCGCTCCCTCCCCCCCCCCCCTTCCCCGGACTCCAGCCTTACACCACCCACCCCTTCGGTACCGCCATAGAAGCCGTCGTCATAGGCAGGATGTATCGAAGACGCTCCGGCGTCTGCGACGAGATTTGCCCATTTCCTGGAATCTGGCGAGAGATGGCATCCCCCCGTACCAGAGCTCCCGTCATCAGATAAACAGCCGCGGAAGTGTGTGTGTGTGTGTGTGTTTGTGTGTGTGTGTGTGTGTGGGTGGGTGGGTGGGTGGGTGGGTGGGTGTGTGTGGGCGCGCGCTGCTGTCAGAAGCGTCGGCGCCAGCCGCCGACGTCACGGCATGTTTTCGCCACTACTCGTCCGATTTCGGGCTGTAAACAAGACCATAAAAAAAGAGGGCGCGGTGGTGCTCCAGTGCGCGGCGCGACCTTGGCGTCGCCGGCGGTGGGTCATCTCAGGGTTACAGCTCCGCGGGGATTCCCCGCGCCGCTTGTTTGCTCCGCGCTCGCCCGCAAATCGGGACGCGGCGCAGTCACCAGAGGACACTTCATTGCTCCGTAACGCCCCCGTGAGCGCAAGTGCGTCGTTTTCCCGGTGAAACGCATTTACCTAACTAGCGCTATAGGACCCGCTGTAAGAAGTGCGGCACTGCAGGGAACCGGCCTTGTTTGCAATTCCCCCAAATTGCTGCCTCAGTAAAACAGGCGATTAACATTTCATTTTTAAAATCTTCGTTCCGAGTTGTACCTAGTTGCTAAACTACTAATTATTTCCCATGTCGACAGTTAACACAAACCACCCAGTTGCCTTGCACGTAAGTGGTCGAGAAAGCTGTATCGAGTGATGACAGAAGGCCGCAGTATGATACGTACGTAGGTCGTTAATAAAGCCATACAACCACCATTGGGAGATCTGAAATGTTCGTAAGGGGTGTTCAAAAAGTCTCTGAGCATTATGGGACTTAACATCTGAGGTCATCAGTCCCCTAGAAGTTAGAACTGCTTAAACCTAACTAACCTAATGACATCACACACAACCATGCCCGAGGCAGGATTCGAACCTGCGACCATAGCCGTCGCGCAGTTCCAGACTGTAACGCCTAGAACCGCTCGGCCACTCCGGCCGGCTAGGGGGTGTTTCTGTTTTTTTTCTTTTTTTGGTGACCCTGTGGTTGCCTTTATTTTTACCTCGACTTCTTACAATCAACTATCTTAAATTGAAATGGGCTGTTTGGTTCATTATTTTACTGATGTTACGCAAACGAAAAAAAGAGGAAATAGTTACACGTCGTTTTACTCTACGTACAGTGTGTTCGGAAACCCCGTTTACAAACTTCTATGTTTCAAAAGGCTCTGAGTACTATGGGACTTAACATCTGAGGTCATCAGTCTCCTAGAACATAGAACTACTTAAACCTAACTAACCTAAGGACATCATAAACATCCATGCCCGAGGCAGGATTCGAACCGGCGACCGTAGCGGGCACGCGGTTCCAGACTGAAACTCCTAGAACCGCTTGGCCACACCGGCCGGCCCAAATTTCTATGACTTGTAGGGGGGTGGGGGGGGGGGGTGAGTACATAATATTTTGAACAGGAACCCTCGTCCGGAAAAGCACCGTTTCCGTTCTGCGACGGTTTCAGTTCACATGTTAAACTCATCCACTTCTGCTTAAGAATTTAAATTATGGGTGAAGCATTACAATTAGCAGATAACAATTCGAAAGGAAACATAACGAAACATTCATTTATCATACATCACATTTGCTTTTATTACCTCTCAAACATTACCTGTTTACATTGCTCCAAAAAAAAAAAAAAAAAAAAAAAAAAAAAAAAAAAAAAAAAAAAAAAAAAAAAAAAAAAAAGAAGCAACAGAATCCAGCATACTGTACGTACAGAACGTAACGTTTTTTCATTACGTTTCTATTCGAATTGTTACCTAATAATTGTGCTGCGTCACGCTTAATTCATTTCCTGAAGAAGAAGGGATGAGTTAAACAACTGAAATGAAACTGTCGTAGAACGGAAAAGGTACATTTCCGGACATGACTTTCCATTCAAAATATCATGTACTCACTCTCCTCCAAAGGTCCTACAAGTTTGTAACGGGATCTTCCACATACCGTGTATAAAAAGAAATGACCCGAATAACTGACTCAATGACTCATCATCGCGCAGCCCAAGCCTCTAAGGGTAGAAATTTGACATTACGAGAAGGTGTTGATGTTAAGCTGTAGACATTGTTTAAGAATGCATTTCTTGAAGTTCCACCTCTAATGGGGTGAAATAGGGGATGAAAGATTTTTTGAAAATATGAGGCTATTAAAGCAATTTTGAAGCTAGAATCATTACCATTGATATTTGTTTTCTCGGTCAGAAATAAAGAAATACGTGTGTCAGAATTTTTGGAAACTTAATCCCTACGGGGGTGAAACTGCGAATGAAAGCTACTTCTTGAAAATTAATCGTTATTAAAAAAAAATACTAAAGTATTTTTAAAGCTAAATTTGTGAAAATTGGTATTTGTCTTCTCGGTTGGAAATAAATAAAACACATGTTTCAGAGCTTTTGGAAATTCATCCCCAGAGGGGGTGCAATAGCGGATGGAATGTTTTACGAAAATATTTCATTATGAAAACGTAGGGGTATGAAAATCTGTATTTAGCATCTCGGTTAGAAACAAATATATATTCATTTCAGTTTTTTTTTTATTTTTTGGAAATTCAACCCTTAACTGAATAAAACAGGGAAAGAAAATTTTTAAGAAAATATTGCTTTATATTAAAACATTTGTAAATCTAAATGTGTGAAAATTAGTATCTTACTTCTTAGTTAGAAATAAAGAGTTCTGTTAGGGGATGAAAGCTCCTAAGAAAGTATCACCACAAGGACTCGAAAGACAGTGTTAACAAAATCTTCCATCTCCAACTACCAGAATCGGTTTTTGGCCAGAAGTAAGTTCATGAAATATTATCCTTCTAGGGCATTATTTAGAGTGAATAGTTTAGAAGGTGCTGCAATTTGTGAACAACATAGAAATTCCGTTAAGGAAAAACAAAAATAATCTGTGCAGACAATACAATGTACACGAGCGACACAATGGGAGGTGACCTAGTTTATATATAAAAGTGGAGGGAAATCCAATACCGTAAATTTGGACAGTGACTCGCTCTTTTATAACTTTTTCAACGCCGCATGAGGCCCACTGTCTTCAAAATTTATTTTAACTTTGTGGCCGGATTCCCTACCTGTCGTCGCAGTCACCATTTAAACCAAGCGAGGGAATTCGTGTTACCTATCTGCCTTTGAATCGTGTAAAATTTTTCCATGTGTTATCGTATTTTAATTGTTTTCTTTCAGTTTTTCTGAGGTGGAATGAGAATCACCTCAGCGTTTGCTTAAGCGGACGTGAGAAACCACCTAAAATCACAGTCAGGCTGGCCACTCTAGCAGACTAACTGTCGCTGACCGGATCTGGCTCGGCCCAGCCTTTCTGCTTCGCGAGTTAGGGTGGCGTGTGTTTAAGCTACGCAAGCAGGTCGAATTTTAAACTCTATGGCATGACAGAAGCACCAGTTCGTAATGGTTGAGCGGTTACAGTCTAGTACTTATGCCAATTCTTTTCGTGACGAACGGGACTAAAGTATTTAGAAAGTATTAAACAACAAAACCCACTGGTATCTTCATACATAAATTAAGTGCCCCAGTAGAAAAACAAAAGAGGTAAGAGAGGAATGACGTTTAATATCTCGTCAATGATGAAGTCATAAGAGACGGGGCACAAGCACAGGAAACGAAATCGACAGTGTTATTTGAAATGAAATGTGCTAAATCATACTTTAATACTAGCTAGTGAATTTAGAGAAGCTGTATCGAATTGATAGCTTTACATACAACTGGTTTGAATCATACTTCACAAAAGAATGCAAAACAGTTGTGTTCAATAATTCTGACAATGTTGGAAGAATAGAAAATTTTAGTGGCTGAAGGGTGTCCCATAGGGTTCATTTTTAGGTCCACTGCCATTCGTTATATGCGTGAGCGACCTTCCACTTGACATTCGACAGGCACAATCGGTACGTTTTGCAGACAATACTACTGTTATAATGTGACGTCATCAGATGACGCATGTCGATGCAATTGTAGTGGTTGGGCCTATAAATCTGTCGCACTGATCATCCCAATCAAATTCCAGTACTGGCTCCGGGCCTACGTGTGGGACTAAGGCGCGTAGGGCTCAGGGTCTGACTCTTGGATCTGATAGACAGTGTTTTATGGATTGCGTTAGACAATTGTGTGTTTACATTGAGGTAAGATTTACTGTTTTATTTACTGGTCTCGCCGTCTCCAATGGTTTATTGCAAAGTACAATCAAGAAAAACCTAGCACATGGCATCACAAGAATATAAGCTTTCGAGGTGCATCGCTACAAGTAAATGAGCTACGTTTTCTGTACTAAATAAAGTTCGTAAACAAAAAAGAAGGGAAAAAAGGAAAGAAGCACAAGATAATAACACCTGTAGCTTGGTTACAGCGAGGACCATAATTTTGTGACTTCCACATTTACAACAGATCATATTTACAAAAGGTCTTCGAAAAAAGCGGAGCGATGTGGCGCACTCCCCTCTACCGGTGAGTCTAAGATCCACAGTCCCAGCCGCTGCGTGTGTACGAGGCACAATTGGCGACGTCACAGCACCTGTCACCCGCTTTCGGGGCATTACCGGCCCTGTGCGGCCCCATCCGTCTTATGTTAAATTTCTTCTCGCACCGTCATCTACGTTGCTTGGGAATTTTAAACTTTAATAAGAATTTCACTGTACACATGGGGTGAACAGTAATAAAACTGACACACTTCAGGGACAGGTTTCTGATTGGATATTGAGGAAAAGAGGTACTGTGAATATGCCTCTGGAAATGCATCCTCGCCACGGTAGATGGCCCCGAGGTTTGATAGTTCTTCTGACCACGTGCCGTGAGTTCCTTGTGTGTTGCAAGTTGTGCGATTGACACAGCGTGCTGTACAAAAGCCCAAAATCTGCTTCAAATGTTGTGTGACAGGGCCGGTGTCTGTGATGGTACTGGTTTTTGGTATAACTATGATGCCTCCCGACCGTTTCCATTTGCTTGGCCGTACACAAACGCCATCTCGGCTTGTTCCCGATGTGAACACCAGATCATTCAGCTGCTTACCGTACGCTGCATCAATCACACAGCCCGCAACACACAAGTAACTCACAGCACGTGGTCAGAAGAACAGTCCATTCGTCAGCGCCATCTACCGTAGCAACGATGAATTTTCTGACACATGTTTATAGGATATTTTTTTCTCCATTTCCAGGCAGGAATCCGTTATAGCAGTTTGTCGATTTTATTAACGTTCACCCTGTATAATTTAGATTTTAACTGTAGAACATAAAAAATAATGTGTTCATTAATATCTACACCAATTACGTGTGTGTAACCTATAAACTGACTCGCTTTACATAATTTCGATAAAAGGATCATTCACATGATCTATCGAGGACGTAACTAACTGCAGAAAATATAAATCTGGGTGGCCCGATGGGTGTTTGAACCACTGTCCTCTGAAACATACAGCCAGTGTTTCAACCAAGGTGTAGTATCATTCGGTGAATGGCGGAAGAATTTTGTTTTGTTTTGGCTAGACAGAAAATAGCCACACAAAGATAACTATACATGTTGTCAATTGTCCCTGTCTTATACACGTTTATAAACATACGTATGTTAAACAGTGTGTCAGAATTTCAGTTGCGACCTGTGAAACGTCCCCTTAGAAAAATTAATCAAATGACTGTGCTGATAAACCTCTTACATTATTTGCTTTTCAAACAGCTGAGCAAAACTGAACGTACTCAGACATTACTCTGTTTACTTATTCTGATCAACACTAAACTGACACACAATATTTTTAGCACAACGCAATCTGACTTCCAATAATCCCTACAAAAGAATGGCCCTGACTAACAATAACCTATACCTTTCATGAATCACTTACCTCACAAAAATCTTCGTTACTCGAACTACTGCAATACAGTGAGCGCCAATACTGCCAGCTAAATAAAAGAGTCCAACTACTGAAGGCACTAACTACTGATAGGCATAGTTAGCAAATGAAAGATTTAGATAAAGAACAAACAATGTACTTACCGTAATAGTGTTCAAAAGTCATAATATATATATCAGTTCATGACATCCAGTCTCACAAATTTACTGTCTCTGATGGACACACGTCGAGATCATCCGCTCTCAAAACTCCGCCATCTCTCTCCCCACATCCACCACTGCTGGCGGCTCACCTCCAACTGCGCAACGCTACGCGCTGTTAACAGCCAACTGCCCAACGCTACAATAGCGACTATTGCAACAATACCGACCAGCCTCAGACTGCACACAGCACAGCCAGTGATTTTCATACAGAGCGCTACGTGGCGTTACCAACATAAAAACCTAAACAGCCTACTTCACCTGCACCGAAGCTTTACACACCCCGTATAATAATGCTGGCGAACATTTCTTTCCAGTTACACTTCATTATACTTTTTTCTCCCTTTGAAGTTGAAATTTGTCTGGTCTTCGCAGAACGCATTCGACGGTAGTGTGTTACTCCGTGTGCCAGCAGCTATTGTTAAACCCCCCACCCCTTCCCCCGAAGCACCATTGGAAGAAACATGACTAGCGTAACTAGTGGATAAATCTCGGAATCGCGTTAGAGGAGCGAGGACACAGTTAGGGGCCCGCAGGTAGGACTGTCTCCTCCGCCCACGCTCTGTGTGTGTGTGTGTGTGTGTGTGTGTGTGTGTGTGTGTGTGTGTGCGTGCGCCCGCTCGCTCGCACGCACGTCGCAGCGGAGTCCTGATTTAACTCTGTGACAGGAGTTGGTCCACGAGGAACGAGTGCCAACCGCCCACGCGCTTCTTATTGCTTTTGTTCTCGCCGTTTACCAGACCAGCAAGTGGTGCTGCGCGCTTCGCTCCCACGTAAACGCGTTTCATTATTCAGTCGGAAACCTCGCCCGGAGAAACACAAGTCAGCGAAAGCGACGAAGTAGCCGAGCGCGAGGAAGGGGGGCGAAACTAGCTCGGGACCCGCCGCCGTTGTTCAAACTTTTTTACTGCACATTATTCGTAAGCCGGCGCCGAAAGACTATTGTGTCGGGAGATTTACGGTCGCCGTTAAGGTGCGGGAAGCCGCGCGGGGGCCCTCCAGCGCCAAAGGCGTACACCGCAATGGCAGGAATTGTAGGTGTTTCTGCACACTATTGAAACATCTTCCTTCGATCGTATGGTGTCTCACGAAGAGCGCTCAAGGTTTTCGCGCGGGCTCTGATTGCGGAATTAAGGGGTTACGAAAATGTCAAAACCACATATTTCCGTACAGGTGATTCTCGGCAACTGTATCGTTTACACCCAGTAAGAAAATTACGCTGATGACCAGGTGATCTATAGTAATTATCTCAATAGACTTATTTATTGCTGATTAGGATCTTGAAGATTCCAAATCTTATGTAAGGTTAGATAACACTAGCTGCCTTAGCTTGCTTGCTTCATTCCCGTAGAGATTGGGATTACTTGTAAATAAAATATCAATTCTCGTAAACACAACGGCCGAGAGAATAGTGTGTTGAACACATACCCCTCCGTATCCGCATCCACTGGCGTCTGTGAGCTGAGAATGAAACGGACGATCGGTACCGTTGGGCCTCCAACGCTGCTCGGGCGGACATTTTTAAATAAAAGAGTTTTTTGTTATTATTAAATAAAAGGTTTATTTCTGTATTTTTATTCAGTCACTGCATTTATCTTTTTTTTTTTTACATTTTCGTTGCAATCTGCTCGCACACCAGACGTAATCAGTTTTAATTATCACCTTGAAAAATAAAAATTATGTAATTAACTTTCTGTTTTTCGAGGTGATATTTAAAACTTTGACTTCATCTCTTACCACAGACAAGCCTTTGCCATTTACCCAACAGCGACGCTTGTATGTTTATTGTATTCTTTTATGGGATGATAATGAAACATCTTTGAAGGTCAAAATTGCAATTTCTACGTTCTACGATTCGCCGAGAGTCATCATGGATGCTCATTATTTCACTTTCTTTTTTTTATACACTACTGGCCCTTAAAATTGCAACACCACGAAGATGTGCTACAGAAGCGAAAATTAACCGACAGGAAGAAGATGCTGTGATATGCAAATGATTAGATTTTCAGAGTATTTACACAAGGTTGGCGCCGGTGGCGACACCTACAACGTGCTGACATGAGGAAAGTTTTCAACCTATTTCTCATACACAAACAGCAGTTGAACGGCGTTGCCTGATGAAATGTTGTTGTGATGCCTCGTGTAAGAAGGAGAAATGCGTACCATCACGATTCCGACTTTGATAAAGGTCGGATTGTACCCCATCGCGATTGCGGTTTATCGTATCGCGACATTGCTGCTCGCTTTGGTCGAGATTCAATGACTGTTAGCAGAATATGGAATCGGTGGGTTCAGGAGGCTAATACGGAACGCCGCGCTGGATCCCAACGGCCTCGTATCACTAGCAGTCGAGATGACAGGCATCTTATCCGCGTGGCTGTAACGGATCGTGCAGCCTCGTCTCGATCCCTGAGTCAACAGATGGGGACGTTTGCAAGACAACAACCATCAGCACGAACAGTTCGACGACGTTTGCAGCAGCATGGTCTATCACCTCGGAGACCATGGCTGCGATTACGCTTGATGCTGCATCATAGACAGGAGCGCCTGCGATGGTGTACTTAACGACGAACCTGGGTGCGTGAAGGGCAAAACGTCATTTCATCGGATGAATCCAGCTTCTGTTTACAGCATCATGATGGCCGCATCCTGTTTGGCGACATCGTGGTGAACGCACATTGAAAGCGTGTATTCGTCATCGCCATACTGGCATGTTACCCGGCGTGACGGTGTGAGGTGCCGTTGGTTACACGTCTCGGTCACGTCTTGTTCGCATTGACGGCAATTTGAACAGTGGACGTTACATTTCAGATGTGTTACGACCCGTGATTCTTCCCTTCATTCGATCCCTGCGGAATCCTACATTTCAGCAGGATAATGCACGACCGCATGTTGCAGATCCTGTATGGGGCTTTCTGGATACAGAAAATGTTCGACTGCTGCCCTGGCCAGCACATTTCCAGATCTCTCACCAGTTGAAAACGTCTGGTCAGTGGTGGCCGAGCAACTGGCTCGTCACAATATGCCAGTCAGTACTCTTGATGAACTGTGGTATCGTGTTGAAGCTGCATTGGCAGCTGTACCTGTACACGTCATCCAAGCTCTGTTTGACTCAATGCCCAGGCGTATCAAGGCCGTTATTACGGCCAGAGGTGGTTGTTCTGGGTACTGATTTCTCAGGATCTATGCACCCAAATTGCGTGAAAATGTAATCACATGTCAGTTCTAGTATAATATATTTGTCCCATGAAAACCCATTTATCATCTGCATTTATTCTTGGTATAGCAATTTTGTTGGCCAGTAGCGTATTTTTTTTACAATTATTCTTGTTCTCATGATTCTCTGTTTAGATTTGAACATATCCTAATTATTGCCTCTTCTCTGACAGCTTCACGTAGGTCTTCACATGAACCTACTATCACCTATTGCACTTCTTATCTAACATCGTAAGACATAATTCCTTTTCTTCTTGTGTTTTGTTTCCTCGTTTCGCCTTATCTCTTAAAACAAAATTCTAAAACTTTGTAGACCATTTTGTGTTAATGTCACGTCTTATGTCTCTTTCCCGACTTTCTGCCTTGCTCGTACATCTCTCCTACTCATCGGCACACTCCACTATGTAAAACGTTTTCATATATTCTCCGGGTCTCAAATAAGAAAACACTGTTTTAAAAACAGTTCTGGCGATCATTCCATCGTGTAATACTTGGGGTGACGTTGGGCAGAATTGTGGTGAAATTTGGTACCAATGTTACCTCATTAACCCACTTCACACGAACGTCTGAGCTCCGACCCATTCTTTTGCATACGTCAACGACTCGCTGTTTGAAGCGTCGCTAAGCCAGAAGGTGAGGTCGAAGGGCACACACTTTGCACCATTACAGAGGAGGTTCCTAGTCACTTCTGTGTAGAATTTTGACTTTTGCATCGCAATTGGGGAAAAGGGCAGGATTTCCAAAAAAGTTACCCTTTAGTTCTCTTGCGCCGTGTAGGTTACAAAAGGTTAGAATGGTCAACAGTCACTCAGTTCCTTTTACCAGTTAAATATCTAAGAGATTTCAGGAGCAACAACATTTGATCTTCAGCATTTCATAAAATTATTGGCCAAATTAAAAAAGAAACTTAAAATTTTGTTATAATCTGTTCACAATAGGTACAAACTTAAATTACACGTTTAGCACAGTACGTCTATATTAAAGCTAGAAATTTTACTTATGTCATGGGGCAGCGTAACGTATGGCGTGCAAATTACCCAGCTTACAATCATGACGTACACGTATTTGAGAAAGAAAGCACTTAACGACTTCCAACAAACTTTACACATAATTTCAACGATTCTGAAACTTATTCTCGCTGGTACCTCCGTCCCCCGCCCCCCCCCCCCCCCCTACAAAATAATGAAAGGAAAAATCTTACCACTGAACGTACCTGCAAAATTATATACTGTACGACGTAAATCGTCAAACATTTAACACACAAACTCATTTGTAAATGAGTCAGACATCCGAAGCTGTTTTATGTGTGGAAGTACGTTAGTTCAAAAAACTGAGTGATGGGATTGCTATGCTATTCCTAATCAAATTAGCTGCACTGTTACATCATCATTATTGACAGCAATCAACCAGCAAACCGAAGAAGTATAGATTTTGCACTAACCAGTAAACTTGCACTTCGGAGAATAGTGAATCAAATGCCAGTCCGGCCAACTAGATTTAGGTTTGCCCTGGTGTTCCAAAAGTCACTTAAGACAACTTTTGGGATGGTTACACCACATCTAATGACCTCATCGTCGATGGGACGTTAAACCCAAATTTTGCTTCCCTTATTCCTTATGAAATGAGTTAGTCTGTAGTACCATATCGGCAAAGATTCGCTGGACAACCAGTGAACAGAAAGGAAAATATTAAGTTAGAGGAACAGGGAAAAGCTAATTATGGCTACCCAGAAGAAACACTAAATGCACTTATTTGTGGCGGCAGCCCTTTTACTAGATCTGGTCGTGCGCTACACAGTATCCGTGATGAAATTAATACTTTGATGGGTAGGAGTAATTACGTAACTTATTCGCCTGCAGCTATGGCGATCTGAAACCTTTATGACCCTGGGCGCTTTCTCTGCGAGTTTTGCCGATGTAATCTTCTGGAATAATCAACCGAGTAACAGCGTCGTTTCAAGCAGTCATCCGACAATTTTCTTGCCTGTCATCTTCAAACGAGGACACTGTTTCGACAAGATTTTTACACGAAATCTTCAAGGATGATTTCTGCTGAAGACTACAAGAAGGAAACGAGTCGGAACTTTCCTGCAAGATTTTCCTTGAAGCGGCAGACGCGCCGAGACGATGAATCATTTGTGTGAAGATGCGAGTAATTACTTTCTTCGTTTCAATCATATTTATTTTATTAATATAGTCACATTTGTATTTCTTCATTTCGTTGCAACCGTATCAGCTGGTAATCGTCTCCTCTATATACAGCCTAACAGCCTTGGTTTAATTGAGTACATTGTATAGTTAGTAACTGAGGTCTCATCACCTACATACGCTTTAGAGGCCATCGAAAGTGGTAGGAAACTTCATCGCTTTCTACACAGGTTGGTGGATTTCACAGCGAAGTTGTTACATCCCTCTCTACACTTCAGTCCCCTTTGTCAACCGAGCGTGGTGGCGCAGTGGTTAGCCTACTGGACTCGCATCCGGGAACACGACGGTTCAAAATCGTGTAGGGCCATCTTGATTTAGGTTTTCGGTGATTTTCCTAAATCGCTTCAGGCAAATGCCGGGATAGTTGCTTTTGACAGGGCGCTACTGACTTCCTTCCCTAATCTTATAGGACCGATGACCTTGCTGCTTTGGCCCCTCGCCCATATCAACCATCCGACAAATCGCCTTTGTCGCTCATTGCTGTGTAGAACACAGTCCATATCTGCGAGGGCAAGACGGATCTTTCTTTTACTGACAAAGATGTATTGTTTATAGGAAAGACTTTTCCTAAATTTTAGACTGTGCGGACTGGCCGTGCGGTTTGAGACGCAATGTCAAGGATTGCGTGGCCGCTCCCGTCGGAAATTGGAGTCCCCCCTCGGGCATGGGTGTGTGTGTCTTGTTCTTAGCACAAGTTAATTTAACTTAGTTTAAGTAGTGTGTAAACGTAGGGACTGATGGGCTCAGCAGTTTGGTCCCTTAGGAATTCGCAATCGCTTTTTCTATATCTTAGGTCTGTTGCGCAATAGCGTCTGCTTGACGAATGACTTGGATTGCAATACTATCAGAAGAATTTCTTTGTTGTCTGTTTCGTTTAACTGACATGCCGTGCCGATTATCTGATTATCGAATTGCTCCAAAGCTAAAGAAGAATTAAATAGCGTCCACCCCTGACTTCGAACGTTTAAGAAATGATTGTCTCAATTCAAAAAACTACCCGTGGTGCATGTATACGAAGGACACGTTGAAGACAGAGAAATGACGAGTCTGAACAAGGCTCCTTGGAGACACAACCCCATGTAAGACGCGATGAGTCAAGTGGGTGCATAGATAAGTGAAGCTGTTTGATTGTACCTGTAAAGCCGTTGAATGTTATCTTTCATTAATAACTTGTATATGTGATGAATCAGACATCATTCCTTTCGTTCTTATACTACTCTGTACGTAACTCATCATCAGACTCACAAGACTTAAGAGTTTTCCAGAAGTTGATAGTTCATTCAAGACACAGTACACTCATATTCGATGCTATCACATGTTGATTTGTAGTCGATGAAAAAAATGATGCGTTTCAATCCCAAATTCAATCGTCTTTTCTAAAATGTATCCTAGGTTGACCATCTGATCTCGTATTCATTTCCCAGGCAGAAATCCACACGGGCTCTTACCAGTCTCTCTATGAATAGCCGAGAGGAGACAATCCAACAGTATGTTGGAGAATATTTTATATTCAAGGTGGAGCTCTGAAATCGTCGATAGTTGTCGCACTCCAATGTATTTCCTTTCTTGTCCTTCTCTCCACTTCTGGGGCATTGCCGGCCGCGGTGGTCTAGCGGTTCTGGCGCTGCAGTCCGGAACCGCGGGACTGCTACGGTCGCAGGTTCGAATCCTGCCTCGGGCATGGGTGTGTGTGATGTCCTTAGGTTAGTTAGGTTTAAGTAGTTCTAAGTTCTAGGGGACTTATGACCTAAGATGTTGAGTCCCATAGTGCTCAGAGCCATTTGCACCATTCTGGTGCATTTTCACTTCATCCCATGCTGAAATGATCAGCCGTAGGAGAATCTATTCTGACTTCCAACTTCCTTTATCTGTTGAATTGGAGTGTTATCTGTACCTGGTGACCTAATGTCCTTCAGTTACTATAAAAACTTCTGATCTCTTCCAGAGAGAGGGTGATCCCGACTGCGTGCAGACCCAAGATTTTAATTGCTCTTGAAGTGGTTAAGAGCGCACGCGGTCACTGTTAGTTTTCTTAGTAACGTTTTGAGTGGAAACAACGAGTCAGTTGGGGGCAACTTCTGTACGAATTGGTTTTAAAGATTTCTCACTTAATTCAGTAATAGCCCTCCATTTTAACCTATCTGAAGTTACTTGTCTGTTTAAGTTATCAATGGCGTCACTGTTACAGCTGACTTCATTGGTAAACCGAATATGGGTTGAAGAACCGTTTAAGTAAATACGTGACTTACGTGTTTCTACTATATACCTCCGCGCTGCTCCACGTTGTGTTTATCTTTCCGAAATTTATTTCTTACAGCTTCCATCTACTGACCTCTTTCACTTGTCACATGCTCCACAAAAACGTACGATTTATTTCTATCTTACTAGTCTCACACGACGGGTAAGAACTGCCACACACAGCACAGCACTCGGAGAAAGTGACTAATGGTAACAGTGCTATTAACATTTAGTGTTAAACTCTCGCACTCAATCGCGATGTTTATAACATATCCCCAGTGTGCAGACGGTCTGTTTGCTGAGGTAATGCTGAACATGTTCTCGCACAGTTGGGCACTCAGTAAACAGTTTCCCTCGCCATCGATACCCACCCGTCAAGAGATGGTGGAACAGGCGTTTCGTCCGAGTCGATTAATCTTTGCACATCTGTGGGATCTCTAGGAACCATTTTGTAGCTGAGTAGTTTATCAAAACGCAGACGTAGAAACTACATATTCGACAGTTCCTCTCTAAGATCCATGAGTTCTGAATGTGTGCGGTGTAGTCCTTACCCAGTCAGTAATCAAGTACCATGTTACAGGATCTAAGTATGGACAATTGTAAACCACTGTCGTTTCTGAAAACGATGATTACACTCCACTTTTCGTCCTTATTCTGATTTCATCCGCCCCCCCCCCCCTTTCCCGTACCTCTGCAGTGCTTTGACTCGCCAACCCTTAGGCGGGGCGGGGGATAGACGGTGGGTCAGCTCGGACGCAGTTTGCAGTCTGAGCGCTGTCTTGGGGAGGTGCGCAGTGCTCTCGCAGGCGGTGACGGTGGATTCCTCGATCTCACGCCGCCGCCGTGTGTGCTATTTATACAGGCGGACGCAACAACAGCGCCGCAACCGCACCTGGCGGTAATTAGCGCGCCTGGAACCGCGGCCACACTAACGTGCGTCTCCCAAAAGCACAGCCGGCTGCGCTCAGGACTCGTTTCGGAATTTAGTGAAGTCTAACATTTCGTTCATTTTCAGCAACTATGTTTATGTTTCTTCAAATAATCATCAACAAGTTCCACAAAAGAAATTTTGTTCCTTTGCCGGTTTCAGGCACCTAGCGCCATTCTTCAGAGGATTATACGTATCACATTATTAAGGAGCGTCAGAAATAAGCAGGTGTATGCAGCATACGCGAAGCGCCTAAAACCGCTCGGCCACAGCGGACGACTCCTGAAACCGGACTGTTTGCTGATATTTTCAGATAATGTAGTCTGCACGATCTTTCAAAATGATGGAGCACAGCAATCAGTGGTCCTTTCCTTTCATCCTTTGTTAAAGTATATCTAGAGTTCGTCTAGTAACAATCCATTATCGATGCAGTATTTCAGAGCTTAAATACGTGTCCTAGTATGTTAGTCCCCCGGTTTTCGGGCTTCTGTCACAGTTCATTCACGACTACTGAGTAGTCTTGAATGAACTGTGACAGAAGCCCGAACAACGGGGGACTGACATACTATAGGACACGTATTAAAATTCTGGAATACTGCATTAATAATGACTGGTAACTAGACGAACTCTAGATTTTCTGTAATACAGGCTGAAAGGAAAGGACCATTGATTGCTGTGCTCCATCATTTTGAAAGTCCTATTACAGTCGTCGAGTGCATTCCACGTTCCCAATGTAAGGTAACTTGATGCAGTCTGCACGACTTAACTTCTTTAGAAGTGTCGCTTGGCACTGCTAAAATTCGAATTGAAAAGTCATTGGGGCTAACCAAACATTACTAGAAGGCTTCTAAGATTAGTAATTGCATACATTGGTGGCTGACCTCACTCGCAGAACGAAATTCTATCCGTATAGCAATTTAATCGTACGCATTCTTAAACAGAGTGTGACTACACTATACACAACACGAAATACACTGTTAGAACATAAATCAGCCACCTCAAAAACAGTGCTGTGGGACATAAGTTTGAAAAAATACGCGTCTTAACACGAGAGACATTTAAATGATCGTCTATGCAAGGTGATAATGCGAAGGAACGAAATATCGATAACACAGTAGCAACACAAACACGAATATTTCCGCGTCGTGACTTATTGCTGTATTTTCTGCTTAAAATAATTACGGTCTCTGAACAATAAACGCTTTTTACTACTGACCTGATATTGTTGCAGAATAATTTAGTCGCCAAAGTGCGGGATTTCAGTAGGTGAAGCCGGACGCTGTCGCCGAGCAGTTCTAGGCGCTTCAGTCCAGAAACGCGCTGCTGCTACGGTTGCAGGTTTGAGTCCTGCCTCGGGTATGGATGTGTGTGATGCCCTTAGGTTAGTTAGGTTTAAGTAGTTCCAAGTCTAGGGGAACACCTGTGATGGACTTAATGCTGGAAGCTGTTGCACTGTCCCGTTCTTCAATCCGCGGATGCAGATAGTGGCACCTAGTCGTCTCATCATCTCGTGTGGCCCTGCTGCCAACGGGTTTGCCACGTTGGTAATACCGGCTGCCGCCCTATCAACGAAGTTAAGCAACGTTGGGCCCAGTTAGTATTTGGATGGGTGACCGTCCGGGGAAATCCGGGTGCGGTTGTTATTCGGAAGACACAAGTCGCCGAAGTGGCGTCCAATTGAATGACTTGCACCAGTGCGTGGTGCCGTACTACGTTTATTTACTTGTTAGTGTAGCCCTGGTGTCGTGGTAGTACTGCTGGTCTCCGAATGCCGCTGTCTAAAAATTCACAGTTACGTACACTGCTCTGGCTCGCGTTTGTTGCACTACTGCCCAGCTCCTATTCACGTAGGTCATAGCACAGTTGTAGCCCTGGTGCGGTGTCACTGTCCTGCCCACTTTGGCTGTTATCGCTAATCGGTTCAGGCTTCACAAACCACAGCAAGCCCATCACGCAATCGTTTTGCGTACACAGTTCTGTAACCAACATGTTTCCACACTGTGCTAACCAACCACTGGTAGCTAATAGACGTCAGAAATGAGCTCCGTACACTCGCTTGAAACTCGACAGCGTGTCCCGTGACGTCATCTCCGATTTCAACTTTCCGTGTGGCAACGGACTCGGCACGTGAGTCTTGGAAACACCTCCCTCGTTACCAGAATCTGTTGACAGGTACAAGTGGAGTCGACCCACTCAAAAAGGAGAGCGAGTACACGATATCTCAAGTACAGCCACTGAATTCCATTACATCCACCACCGTTTTGAAATTACAATTGGTTTATCCCACACAGTCATTATTTCGGCTTTATAGCCATTATCAGGTGCAAGTTGAAATGTGACAAATTGTACGACCTGCCTAAATGACAGAAGCAAGTTATACACTATAATAAAGACTGATTGGTTAACAATGAATATAGGTCTATTTACACACACATTTATGTATATAATTTTTTTAAGGACTGCTGTAAATTTATTTTAATATTTAAAATCTGTTCAGAGAACAGACTTTCGAGGCATAAGGAATCTGAAAGAACTGTACCAGAAAACATGACATGTACATAATTACAGTCTCTAAATGGTGTTTTATGATTAAAATAAATAACAGAAATGAACGATAAACTACACAGCTCGCTGTTAGAC
Organism: Schistocerca serialis cubense; assembly: GCF_023864345.2. Lineage (NCBI taxonomy): Eukaryota > Metazoa > Arthropoda > Insecta > Orthoptera > Acrididae > Schistocerca > Schistocerca serialis. Next base: position 269,802,759 of record NC_064638.1, read on the forward strand.
CATAAATGTGATTTTCTATGACCAAAAGAACACAGCGATAAAGCGCTTTTTTGCCACAGGGGCACAGCAATGACTTTGCTCCTTTCCCAGCATTCGTTTGATGGAGCACATACGATATCTCGTGGTGGAGGTGAAATAAACTAAAATACAGTCTTGTTTGCATTGAACGAAACTGCTCGTCTGAAGAGAGCGTGAAGATTGTTCCAGACATCACTTCTCCTCTAATGGAACACACTTGCAAGTTTGTGCACTGCATCAGTTAATTTTCATCTTACACCCTCCACATTCTCACAAAAAGCAGCTTCGTCAAAAGCCATCTGATATCGGCAATCGGTCATTTCGCGTTGTCAGAGCTACTTCACAGCAGCAAGATGCTGTAGTCATGGATACTACCACTAAGTCGTGACTAGTCTCAAACTCCTGCTTGCTTCAGTAAGAGAGCACGAGTCGACGAGGATGAAGCGATCCCAGTACCACAGTCCTCACACTAGCCATAATCACAGAACTGCAGCAGGAACGAAGTAAGCCCGTTAGCACTGATTTCTCAGCAGCACCTAGACGTGTAAGGTATGCAACCTGCAACATAGGACTCATACACTGTCTGTGATTCCTCATAGCTGACGCAACGCTCCATACCAGCTTCCTACAAATTTCACTAACGACTAAGTAGCGACGCTCCATGTGGAAGCTCTAGAAGTAGATGGATACACTACCTGTAACTGGGATTGTTCACTGTGGACAATGAACCGTGTTAGCGTTCAAGAAGTAATGCAACACAGTTTTGTCTGAAAGAGGGTTGGCTTCATTCACGATTCACCATATTATTCCCAAGTCTTTTGGCTATGAAGCGGCCGCGGTGGTCTAGCGGTTTTAGGCGCTCAGTCCGGAACCGCGCGACTACTACGGTCGCAGGTTCGAATCCTGCCTCGGACATGGATGTGTGTGATTTCCTTAGGTTAGTTAGGTTTAAGTAGTTCTAATTTCTAGGGTACTGATGACCACAGATGTTAAGTCCCATAGTGCTCAAAGCCATTTCAACCATTTTTCTTTTTTTTTTTTTTTTTTTTTTTTTGCTATGAAACCTTATTTTTCAACATAATCCCTGTTCAATGCGACAGGCTTGCGCCAACTTTATGGTGTGGCCTGTATGTCTGTATGGTACCACTCTACCGGTCGACGTCGGGGACAGCAACATGCTGCATCAATAACCTCCCCATCATCTATGAACTGATTCCCATGGAGTGCATATTTTAGTGGGCCAAACAGTTTGAAGTCGAAATGTGCAAGGTCTGGGCTGTAGGCTGGATTGGCAAGAATAGCCCAGTGAAGTATAGTGAACACTACCAACAGAGAAGCCCAGTTGGGTAGCAAGGTTTCCGATTATGATCCGTCGATCACCTCGAGTGAGAGTGTACGCACGTTCCAACATTGCAGGAGTCACAGTTGTGTGCGCGGCCGCCCGGCACGCGGGAGGTCAGACAGGTCTGCGCGATCTTGTTACGGAGATGAGAAACGCCTCGCCGCACGACTCGTGCGATTTTGTCCATTGCCATAGACATTCGGCAAGCAACTATGAATGTAACTGCGATGCTCTAGACTTCCGGCAAAAGAAACTCTTTGCTTTGATCGCTCCTCCACTACAGATGCAACTTCGAAGGCTGTGTACAGCGCCGCCACCTGTCGGAACTTGTTGAAACTATAGGGACTGAAGCGCGAATATTCTACGATGTCTCACAAAAAAATTCCTCATTTTTTCAGCAGAAAATGGCCGAGAAATGTGTTGCATTACATATGGAACGTCCATTGTACATTGCGCGTTGTCCCCTGGGGAGAATACACTACTGGCCATTAAAATTGCTACACCACGAAGATGACATGCTACGGATGCGAAATTTAACCGACATGAAGAAGTGATGTGATACGCAAATGATTAGCTTTTCAGAACATTCACACGAGGTTGGCACCTGTGGCGACACCTACAACGAGCTGACATGAGGAAAGTTTCCAACCGATTTCTCCTTCACAAACAGCAGTTGACCGGCGTTGCCTGGTGAAACGTTGTTGTGATGCCTCGTTTAATGAGGAGAAATGCGTACCATCACGTTTCTGACTTTGATAAAGATCGGATTGTAGTCTATAGCGATTGCGATTTATCGTATCGCGACATTGCTGCTCCCGTTGGTCGAGATCCAACAACTGTTAGCAGAATATGGATTCGGTGGATCCAGGAGGGTAATACGGAACGCCGTGCTCGGTCCCAACAGCCTCGTATCACTAGCAGTCGATATGACAGGCATCTTATCCGCGTGGCTGTAACGGACCGTGCAGCCACGTCTCGATCCCTGAGTCAACAGATGCGGACGTTTGCAAGACAACAACCATCTGCACGAATAGTTCGACGACGTTTGCAGCAGCATTGGCTATCAGCTCGGAGACCATGGCTGCGGTTACCCTTGACGCTGCATCACAGACAGGAGCACCTGCAATGGTGTACTCAACGACGAACCTGGGTGCACGAATGACAAAACGTGATTTTTTTCGGATGAATCCAGATTCTGTTAACAGCATCATGATAGTCGACGTGGCGGTGAAGGCACATTGGAAGCATGTATGCGTCATCGCCATACTGGCGCAACAGCCGGTGTGATGGTATGGGGTGCCACTGGTTACACGTCTCGGTCACGTCTTGTTCGCATTGACGGCACTTTGAACAGTGGACGTTACATTTCAGATGTGTTACGCCCCGTGGCTCTACCTTTGATTCGATCCCTGCGAAACCCTACATTTCAGCAGGATAATGCACGACCACATGTTGCGGGGCCTTTTTGGATACAGAAAATGTTCAATTGCTGCCCTGGCCAGCACATTATCCAGATCTCTCACCAACTGAAAACGTCTGATCAATGGTGGCCGAGCAACTGGCTCGTCACAATACGCCAGTCACTACTCTTGATGAACTGTGGTATCGTGTTGAAGCTGCATGGGCAGCTGTGTGGTGTCACCGCCAGACACCACACTAGCTAGGTGGTAGCCTTTAAATCGGCCGCGGTCCGGTAGTATACGTCGGACACGGGTGTCGAAACTGTCAGTGATTGCAGACCGAGCGCCGCCACACGGCAGGTCTAGAGAGACGTCCTAGCACTCGCCCAGTTATACAGCCGACTTTGCTAGCGATGGTTCACTGACAAATTACGCTCTCATTTGCCGAGACGATAGTTAGCATAGCCTTCAGCTACGTCATTTGCTACGACCTAGCAAGGCGCCATTATCATTTGCTATTTATCTTGTGATGCATGTACCGTCAGACCGATGTTTACCAATTATGGATTAAAGTTAAGTATAGCCGGCCGCGGTGGCCGTGCCGTTCTAGGCGCTCCAGTCCGGAGCCGCGCTGCTGCTACGGTCGCAGGTTCGAATCCTGCCTCGGGCATGGGTGTGTGTGATGTCCTTAGGTTAGTTAGGTTTAAGTAGTTCTAAGTTCTAGGCGACTAATGACCACAGCAGTTGAGTCGCATAGTGCTCCGAGCCATTTGAACCATTTTGAAAGTTAAGTATTCCAGAACCTACGTACTTTTCTTACTAGACTCAACTCCTTTAACTGTTCCAGACCTCACGCCAGCCTGCGTGAGCTTAAACGCGTGCCTTTCGGCTACCTCATAGTGGCTTGACTGTCTCGCCAAGTCACAACAAGCTGTACTTGTACACGCCATCCAAGCTCTGTTTGACTCAGTGCCTACGCATATCAAGACCGTTATTATGGCCAGAGGTGGTTGTTCTGGGTACTGATTTCCCAGGATCTAAGCTCCCAAATTGTGTGGAAATGTAATCACATGTCAGTTCTAGTATAATATACAGGGCGTTACAAAAAGGTACGCCCAAACTTTCCTGAAACATTACTCACACACAAATAAAGAAAAGATGTTATGTGGACATGTGTCCGGAAACGCTTAATTTCCATTTTAGAGTTCATTTTAGTTTCGTCAGTATGTTCTTCCACCTACGCTCAGTGGAACACGTTATCATGATTTCATACGGGATACTCTACCTGTGCTGCTAGAACATGTGCCTTTACAAGTACGACACAACATGTGATTCATGCAAGATGGAGCTCCTGCACATTTCAGTCGAAGTGTTCGTACGCTTCTCAACAACAGATTCGGTGACCGATGGTTTGGTAGAGGCGGACAGATTCCATGGCCTCCACGCTCTCTTGACCTCAACCCTCTTGACTTTCATTTATGGTGGCATTTGTAAGCTCTTGTCTACGCAGCCCCGGTACCAAATGTAGCGACTCTTCGTGCTCATATTGTGGACGGCAGTGATTCTCCAGGGCTGCATCAGTGCATCAGGGATTCAATGCGACGGAGGGTGGATGCATGTATCCTCGCTAACGGAGGACATTTTGAACATTTCCTGTAACAAAGTTTTTGAAGTCATGCTGGTATGTTTGTTGCTGTGTGTTTCCATTCCATGATTAATGTGATTTGAAGAGAAGTAATAAAATGAGCTCTAACATGGAAAGTAAGCGTTTCCGGACATATGTCCACATAACTTATTTTCTTTCTTTGTGTGTGAGGAATGTTTCCTGAAAGTTTGGCCGTACCTTTTTGTAACACCCTGTATTTGTCCAATGAATACGCGTTTATCATCTGCATTTCATGTTGGCGCAGCAATTTTAATGACCAGTAGTATAATTTTTTGTCCGATGTCCTAATCTCTTCTGTCTGAGTACTCTCCGCGACCCACATGCGTGGGTTTTGGTGGCTTTGAGACAGCACGGAAGGTCAGCCCAGAAGCTTCGTCTGTGCTGGACGGCTTCCGGATAGTAATTCTAGTGAATTCCACAACTTATACGGCCCCGCCGCCTGAAACGACAGTCCCCGACGGGGTTCCTTTGGCAGTTAATCAGGAAGAGCCGGGAAAGGAGTTGCGGCTTGCGCGCCTTTCTGCGGAGACGGCGGTGCTGTGTAGTGAGCTGTATGCCGCGCTAGACCAAGCACAGCGGGGGCGCAGCTGGCGTGGGCGGCTTAATGAACGCGAACGCAGCTGCCGCCGCCGCCGCAACCGCCGGCGCCACAGCCGCAGCCGCAGCCGAATTAGCGCGCCGAATTAATGTCTTCATTCCGCGGAAGGCGGCGGGGGCGGAGCCTGCCGCGGCTGCGACGTCCGCGAGCGGCCCGCCCGCCGGCCGTAACGAGACGGGGACACGCGAATTGTCTAACGATACTCTAAACTGCAAAGGCCCGCCGCCTCAAAGGGCCGCCTCTGCCCGCCTCCTGCGAGGGCCACTAATTTGTGCCGCGCCGGCGCGGTCGCTCGCCTCCCACTCTCAAAGGTGCTCTACGTGCCCGAATCAGGGCCCGCTGCGGCGTCTGTGCCTTCTGCGGGCCTTTCACCACCTCTGCCTTCCTCCACTTTGTGCCTCGCTGACGGCGAATAAAACTAAAGATATTCCAGCGTTTAAGGGGACAAAGAAAATGAGTCGTGCCTTTTTAGGAGTGTGCGGGCCCGTTGTAATTTGTTTCTCTTTGTCCCTCTCTCCCTCACTCCCTTTTGACTCTCTCTCTCTCTCTCTCTTTCTTTCTATCTATCATTGTATCTACCCATCTAGCTCTTTGTTCATATTAGTTTCTACCAAACTCTCTTACACATTTAATGCCGCCTCCTGCTCTTTGGTAACATGAATGCAGATAATCTGAACCTAATTAAAATGTACGCAGTAAAGTGGAATCGGGTTTGACATTACTGTCAGGCTTGCTGGGTAGTGCTGTCTGCTAAAATTGCAGATTGGGTAGGTCCGCTAGGTGCAGAAGGTCATCAGCGGAAAAATACGCCTACCGGGTGCACAAAAAATGCGATTATATTCCTGTTTATTTAAAAGACTCTGGCTGAAAAGTGGGATACCAGGTGCCTCATTCTGCAACTTCGAAAATTTTCCCAAAATTTTAGCATGCGAACATATTCTGGGTTTGTTTTTTTTTATATAAAGAACACTCAGCTCACTTCATACTTCCACAAGCTTCTTTAACTGTAATTCGTTCACACCCACTATTCCATCTCTGTAAGTCGCTCATACCAATCCACTCCCACTTGGCCACTCTCACTCACTCACTCAGCCCAACTCATCGTTATTATCTATTTGTGTCTCTCTGGCTGTCACTGTCCCCTGTCTTACAGCCACAGTTTTCTTCATTCTGTCGTGCTAATGCTGTCTGCTCTCACTCGCATCGTAACTGTTACAATTTTTCACTCATTCTTTCCCACTGCTGAAGCCTTTTCTCACTGTCACTATCTCTCTCTTCTTCGTTGCCATTGTCATATACTCTGTTCCTCACTTTCAGTTTCTCTCACCCGCTGCCAATTCTCCTTTCTCTCTATTCTTCTCTCACTGACACTATCTCCTACCACTATTTTCCTAACACTGCTCTGTCACTGTCAACTATGTTCCACTACCACTGTGACCCTCTCTTTGTTTCACATTACCACTGACCTGACTCTTTGTTTCACATTACCACTGACCTGACTCTTTGTTTCACATTACCACTGACCTGACTCTTTGTTTCACATTACCACTGACCTGACTCTTTGGCCACGCGGAGTAGCCGTGCGGTCTTGGGCGTCTTGTCACAGTCCGCTCCCCCCCCCCCACCCCCCACCCCCACCCCCGTCGGAGATTCGAGTCGTCCTCCGCGCATGGGTGTGTGTTGTCCTCAACGTAAATTAGTTTAAGTTAGATTAAGTAGTGTGTAAGCCTAAAGACGGATGACCTCAGCAGTTTTACTCCCATAAGAAATTACCACAAATTTCCAATTTGATGATTACAGAATAAAAATTGTGATCCAAGACAGAACTTATAATAAAGCAAATTTTTTTCTGGTTCCTTGTAAATTTTTTGTGACTATGTCACAGCTAGAAATAGATTTACATTTCTGATAGAAGTATTACTAACATACATGCTGCATAGGTCCTAAAATTTGTATATGTTGACAGGCAAATAAAAATTTACAAGTGCCTCCCATCTACATGTAACAGTAATTCATCTGATTGCGTATGTCTATATTACACAATTAATTTATCTGCACGCAGGAGAGAAAGAGTTCCTTCTATGCCCTGTAGTCTCTCATCGCTACGAGTGTCCGCAGCTCGTCGTCTTGTGACTAGCGTTGCTGCCTCTGGATCACGGGGTCCAGGTTTCGATTCCCGGCTGGGTTGGGGATTTTCTCTGAGCAGGCATTGGGTGTTTGTGTTGTTATCATTATTTCATCATCATTCATGACAGTAACTACATTGGACTGTGTAAAAATTGGGACTTTGTACGGCCGCTAATGACAGCGCAGTTGAGCGCCCCGCAAACCAGACATCATCAACGTGAGGAGTGTCAGTACGAATAACTTATTCGAAGAGAATGTTTTAAAGGAACCAAACGCCGAGTTAGTGTTACGGATTATTGTCATCGGTTGTCGCATCTGAAGAACAAGCGGTTGGTATGTTCTGCGTATCCTCATTCACAAAGCGCTCACTCAACAATGTGAATGCGGTGCAGATGCTTTGTGAATCATGCTTAATTTAACCACAGTCGTGCCATAGTGGATACAAATGTTCTCCATACCGTTTCTCCACGTACCAAGGTTTGCTTGCTGTTACTGTGGATTTAATGATATACACTATGTGATCAAAAATATCCGGACATCTGGCTGAAAATGACTTCAAGTTCGTGGCGCCCTCCAACGGTAATGCTAATGTGAAAAACGCATGCCGCTCGGAGTGACCGAGCAGTTCTAGGCGCTACAGTCTGGCTCACCTTTAGCCTTGATGACAGCTGGCATACTTTCAATCGGGTGCTGGAAAGTATCTTGGGAAATGGCAGCAAATTTTTCACACAGTGCTGCACTGAGGAGAGGTATCGTTGTCGGTCAGTGAAGCCTAGCGCGAAGTCGGCGTTCCAAAACATCCCAAAGATGTTCTGTGGGATTCAGGTCAGGACGCTGTGCAGGCCAGTCCATTACACGGATATTATTGTCGTGTAACCACTCCGCCACATGCCGTGCTTTCCGAACAGGTGCTCCATCGTGTTGAAAGATGCAATAGCCACCCCCGAAATGCTCTTCAATAGCGGGAAGTAATAAGGTGCTTAAAACATCAATGTAGGCCTGTGCTGTGATACAGCCACGCAAAACAACAAGGGGGGCAAGCCCCCTGCGTGTAAAATGTAAGTAGGCTGTTTATGTTTTCGTTTTGGCAACGTTACGTAGCGCTCAAAATGAAATCACTGGCTGTGCTGTGTGCAGTCTGTCGCTAGTTTGCATTGTTGTCTGCCATTGTAGTGTTGGGCAGCGGCAGCTGGATGTGAACAGCGCGTAGCGTTGCACAGTTGGAGGTGAGCCGCCAGCAGTGGTGGATGTGGGGAGAGAGATGGCGGAGGTTTCTAATTTGTCATGAACTGATATATATATTATGACTTGTGATGATATTAAGGTAAATACATTGTTTGCTCTCTATTAATATCTTTCATTTGCTAACTATCCCTATCAGTAGTTAGTGCCTTCCATAGTTTGAATCTTTTATTTAGCTGGCAGTAGTGGCGCTCGCTGTATTGCAGTAGCTTGAGCAGCGAAGATTTTTGTGAGGTAAGTGATTTGTGAAAGGTATAGTTTAATGTTAGTCAGGGCTATTCTTTTGTAGGGAATTTTGAAAGTCAGATTGCGTTGCGCTAACAAAATATTGTGTGTCAGGTTAAGCACAGTCTTGTAAAATTGTTCAAAGGGGACGTTTCATAAAAACTCACCGTAACATCATCGATCATCGCCTCCGAATTAATGTTGGCACTACACACGCTGACAGATGACGTTCATTGGGCATTTGCCACACAACGTTTTACCGATGTTCAATCGTCCAATGTTTACCCTCCTTACACCAAGCGAGATGTCATTTGGAATATTCCGGCGTGATGTGTGGCTTACGAGCAGACACTCGACCATGAAATCCAAGTTTTCTCACCTTCCGCCTCATTGTCATAGTACTTGCAGTGGATCCTGATGCAGTTTGGAATTCCCGTGTGACGGTCTGGATAGATGTCTGCCTATTACACATTATGACCCTCTTCAACTGTCGGTGGTCTCTATCAGTAAACAGACGAGGTCAGCCCGTACGCTTTTGTGCTGTATGTGTCCCTTCCCGTTTCCACTTCACTATCACATCGGAAACAGTGGACCTAGGGATGTTTAGGAGTGTGGAAATCTCGCACAGAGACGTATTACACAAGTGACAACCAATCACCTGACCACTTTGGAAGTGCTTGAGTTCTGCGGAGCGCTCCATTCTGCTCTCTCAGGATGTCTAATGACTACTGAGGTCGCTGATGTGTAGTACCTGGCAGTAGGTGGCAGCATAATGCACCTAATGTGAAAAACGCATGCCGCTCGGTGTGACCGAGCAGTTCTAGGCGCTACATTCTGGAACCGCGCGACCGCTACGGTCACAGGTTCGAATCCCGCCTCGGGCATGGATGTGTGTGACGTCCTTAGGTTAGTTAGGTTTAAGTAGTTCTAAGTTCTAGGGGACTGATGACCTTAGACGTTAAGTCCCATAGTGCTCAGAGCCATTTTTGAAAAACGTATGTTTTTGGGGGTGTCCGGATACTTTTTATCACATAGTGTATTATTGACTTCTTGATTTTGAGTTTGCTGGTACTTTCGGATATTTCTCTTTGCCATTGTATATTGTCTGTTTGGTGAGACTGTCTGCAGTTTAGTTTCCTTTAATCCCACAGGACATTTGGCCCATTGCATTTTGACTTGTCGTTTATTGAGTCCAGTGCTTCATACCCAGTAGGAGCAGAGCACTTCCATGGTATTCAGGAGACTTGACTATGGTCATTAACGCGGCTAGGTGATAAGGAGAACCTGCTGTTATCGCTGAGCGCGGGTAGTGTATTGTATAAATAGACGAGTCGGACGGGTTGGTGGCGGGGGAGGGGGGAGAGAGGGGGTGTGGCGTGACACAGTCTCTGGAAGAGAGACTGCGGCGGCGGCTGTCGGCGGCCGCTACCCACAAAAAGAGCTAATAACCCTAAAGTTATTTCCGAGGGATGACGCACGCCGCGCCTCACTGCGCTGAGATCGCTGTTTGTTTGCGTTTCCGATCAACAAACTAACATTTTCATTTCTTGAAAGAGGCTTTTAAAGCGGGCGGGTTCTCTGGTCCCTGTTCCGCCTTTATGAACGGGACGACTGCACTCGGAGAGCAGTCTATACCAGTCTGTCACGAAATCGAACAATTCGACAGGTAAGTAACGGCCCGCGGAATTTGTTCGCGGAACTTTGTGTCAGGCATGCGGTACGGCGATCCTTGCAAAATAGAATTTTCATCGCAATTGATACATGAAGCAAGAGTCAGTCATCAGTATGCATGCAATTGCGTTTCCCCTATCTGTGTTAACACAGATTTCCATTCATACTGGAGTCGCAGGAAGTGTTGCAGCGCAGAGACATTTCTTTGACCTCCAAGAGCCGTGCAGGAGCATCGGCTGAGGTCCTGTCCAGCCAGTGACAAAAAGAGAGTTTCTAAATAAATTTTAATTTACAATCCCGAACGCAGATTCAAATGGTGAAAAATTACGAACCTAATAATTCGGTCACGGGTTGTTCAGATTTATAGTTCAAAAGTCGAAAAAATTAACTGATGAATAAATGATATTAAAGCAATTTCCCCAGAAATCTGATTGCTTAAACACAGAACAATCGACCCGTGAGGACGGAGACATTTTCCAAACCACAGATTAATTGCATATACTAATAATAAAACTGTACAACCATCGTATCAGCCTGTCTGACTGATGGAACAAGCTAATCACCAGAACTATTGTACGAATTTTCATGGGGCTTTTCACACATAACTTGAGCATAGCGTGGGGCAATGTATAGGCCTTATTTAATGGTTCAAATGGCTCTGAGCACTATGGGACTTAACATCTAAGGTCATCAGTCCCCTAGAACTTAAACCTAACTAACCTACGGACATCACACACATCCATGCCCGAGGCAGGATTCGAGCCGGCGACCGTAGAAGTCGTGCGGTTCCAGACTGAAGCGCCTAGAACCGCTCGGCCACTTCGGCCGGCTTGCCTCATTCGATAGGTTTTATTTATATTATTTGCTGGGAGAAACAATGTTTCAAGTTTGCTTTGTGATTAGGGGCCCTCTCATTACGTTTTGATTTCGTTTTATTTACAAACAAAAACACCTGGGAAACGGCAGAGATTTTCTGAATACACCAGAAAGACTGAGGACGACGCGGTGTGAAGAAACGAAAAAGGTTCGTCCGGCAACACTTGTTGGAGCTCGAGAACATCAGGCTTTAACTCGCTCTTTGAAAACTCCTTCCCAAAGTGAGGTGGAACGTAACTCTGATCGACAGTGTCACGCCATAACTCACTCCTCAGCACCCTTCACTCACAGAGGGTTAAGGTTACCTCTCTCCAACGTAACAAAAAAATGTCTCTGAGCACTACGGGACTTAACATCTGAGGTCGTCAGTCCCCTAGAACTTACAACTACTTAATCCTAACTAACCTAAGGACACGACACACATCCATGCCCGAGGCGGGATTCGAACCTGCGACCGTAGCGGTCGCGCGGTTCCAGACTGAAGCGCCTAGAACCGCTAGGCCACACCGGCCGGCTCCAACGTAACATCACAGCAGCGTAAATTCTGACAGAAAATGGCGCAGGTGAGCGATTTTTTGTACCCCGAATCGCGCTTGTTCCTAACAGTTTACCACATCGCTTAGAACGTGTACAATTCCCGATGAGCTTATGTTATGCCTTGAGTTTAAAAACAGCAAAGGCCAGATACGGTATGCTGCAGTTGTCAGTTGCTTCCCGTACAGCCAGCCCTATGTGGGGCTCTCCCGTTTTGATGAATTAAACAATTCTTCATTGATGTCCCCAATCATAGTACTTCAGACATTGTATACAAAGAAGCTTTGTAAGTTGAAAATAAATTTCTTTGGATACAAAGTCTCGGGAACAGATATAAGTACATAACCGGGCAACGATGGGGTCTCCTCCACTCCTCCTCCCTCCCCCCCTCCCGCTCCAAAATGAGCTGGGTGATCAGGTTATCGTTGGCCAGAACAAATTGCAATCGCCAGCCTTGTTGTTAGCAACGGCCTCCACCTTCTGCAGGGGGGTCGCCTACCGTCGTGTGGGGTCAGATTAGGTTAGATTAGATTAGATTAGATTCAGTTTACATTCCATAGGCCCAAAACATGAGATGATTCTCGTGGGTGTGGAACATGTCAGAAAGTATAACATAAAACATTTGAATACAATACTTACTATCATGATCATTTGTCAGGAGATTGTCGAAATAGGTGATTACAATGCGGTAATCTGGAACAGCCAATATTTACAGAATCAACACACTGTCAGAATGAAACATTGTTATGTGTTACTAATAAATTTATCATACACAAAATACCTAATCTTGACTGTTGTGACCAAGTGCTGTCAAAACTGAAATCTAACAGACATTATTACTTACTCTGCCTTAACAGTCTCTGTTAAGATATTCACCTATAGAGTAGAAGGAGTTGCCTATCAAAAAGACAGAACTGACAGAAGTGACGCAATGCCAATCGTTCTTGGTCGGAGCCACTTCGTGGTAGAACTAGCGCGTGTGTCGCCGCGATTTCCGTGTCTGCGTGCGTGCTTCCTGGACTTGGCAGTAGCCGTAAACTGAGCAGTTCGTATTGGTTCTACCATTAATCAGGAGAACATTTTCGGTAATTTCGGTCGTGATTTCTTAATTTCGCTTCCGCTACCCTCTCGATCGGTAAGTACGACGAAGCTAATTGTGCTTTTCGACAGATTAGTGCGTCCTGTCCTTGTCTGGGCTTCATTCAGACGCAGATCTCTTCTACACTTTCAACTATTTTCAGAGTCCATAGAAGTCTGTGAAAAGGAATGGAAGAGCTATTCATGCTTTATTTCGTGTGCTCAGTGATTCCTGTTAGCCTGTCTTGACTTTCAGCCAGACACTTTCCTGTCAGGTTGTTCCTCAAATTGTGCGTGTGTCACTCGCAAATAGAACGTTACAAGCTATCATATTTCATGTATTTTATGGTCAATATATACATACTAATTTTTATCAGATCTCTCTGTATTCTTGTCTGCAGTATTCCCCTATTGCCTCATATCAAAAAGTTTCATGTAGGTATTGTTGTAATTTTCCTCGCATGCGTTGTTGTCCTTTAGTTGATACAGGAGCAAGGAACAGGTGAAGTTCCTGGACAGAGAATTCATACAGGGTGACAATTATTAAACTACACGGAAGAAACGTAAATTAGTTACAAACTACGGCGTTCAAACACTTTATTCAAGATGTAAACGTCATTACAGATATTCACATTTAGGTTATGCCATGTTCGATATGCCTGCCATCATCTATGATGATGTGGCGCAGTCGAATAGCGAAATTCTACATGACATAGCATAATTCTACATGACCTGCCGAAGTGTTGGAATATCAGTGCTGTCCATGACCGCCTAAATGGCTGTTTTCAGCTCAGCAATGGTTTTTGGGGTTGTTACCATACACCTTTTCTTTAACATAGCCTCAAACAAGGAGTCGTGTGTGTTCGGATCCAGAGAATATGGCGGGCAATCGACTCCCATGCCAGCGGCCTCTGGGTACACCACAGCCAGAATGTTGTCCCCAAAGTGCTCCTCCATGACAGAAAACACTCTCTTGCTTCGATGGGATCGAGCTCCGTCTTGCATGAACCACATCTCGTCAAAATCAGGATCAATTTGGATAGTGGGGATGAAATCATCTTCAAAACATTCACGTACCGTTGGGCAGTCACCATGCCATCAAGAAATATCGCACCGATTATTCCGTGACTGGAGGTTGCACACCAAACAGTCTCCCGTTGAGGGTGAAGAGACTTCTCTATCGCGAAATGGGGATTCTCAGTCCCCCAAATGTTAACCCATCCATATGAAAATAAGCTCGTTGCTAAAGGCGTGTGCACAGGCGCATGCTAATTCCCATAATGCCCAGATGCCATTTTGAACATACTAACGCAAACCGTTTAGAAGTTATGACCATTTTATTTAATATAGTTCAATAACTGTCACCCTGTATATTAATTATTCCACTTCTAATATCAAACAGTGAAAGTAATAGATAACTTTGTTTCCTGTAGTTGCAGCGTCTGTTACTAAACTAGATTTGAGTGTTGAAATATATACAGTTACAGAAGTTTACAATTCAGTCTTCAATACAATGACTATTCCGTAGACGACGTGGCCTGTCTGCTATGAAAGTCTGGAAATGTTACTAATTTGTAAACAGGGCTGTTTGTGCCGATGTTTGAACTTAAGTACAGGGCTATTACAAATGATTGAAGCGATTTCATAAATTCACTGTAGCTCCATTCATTGACATATGGTCACGACACATTACAGATACGTAGAAAAACTCATAAAGTTTTGTTCGGCTGAAGCCGCACTTCAAGTTTCTGCCGCCAGAGCGCTCGAGAGTGCAGTGAGACAAAATGGCGACAGGAGCCGAGAAAGCGTATGTCGTGCTTGAAATGCACTCACATCAGTCAGTCATAACAGTGCAACGACACTTCAGGACGAAGTTCAACAAAGATCCACCAACTGCTAACTCCATTCGGCGATGGTATGCGCAGTTTAAAGCTTCTGGATGCCTCTGTAAGGGGAAATCAACGGGTCGGCCTGCAGTGAGCGAAGAAACGGTTGAACGCGTGCGGGCAAGTTTCACGCGTAGCCCGCGCAAGTCGACGAATAAAGCAAGCTGGGAGCTAAACGTACCACAGCCGACGGTTTGGAAAATCTTACGGAAAAGGCTAAAGCAGAATCCTTACCGTTTACAATTGCTACAAGCCCTGACACCCGATGACAAAGTCAAACGCTTTGAATTTTCGGCGCGGTTGCAACAGCTCATGGAAGAGGATGCGTTCAGTGCGAAACTTGTTTTCAGTGATGAAGCAACATTTTTTCTTAATGGTGAAGTGAACAGACACAATGTGCGAATCTGGGCGGTAGAGAATCCTCACGCATTCGTGCAGCAAATTCGCAATTCACCAAAAGTTAACGTGTTTTGTGCAATCATACGGTTTAAAGTTTACGGCCCCTTTTTCTTCTGCGAAAAAAACGTTACAGGACACGTGTATCTGGACATGCTGGAAAATTGGCTCATACCACAACTGGAGACCGACAGCGCCGACTTCATCTTTCAACAGGATTATGCTCCACCGCACTTCCATCATGATGTTCGACATTTCTTAAACAGGAGATTGGAAAACCGATGGATCGGTCGTGGTGGAGATCATGATCAGCAATTCATGTCATGGCCTCCACGCTCTCCCGACTTAACCCCATGCGATTTCTTTCTGTGGGGTTATGTGAAAGATTCAGTGTTTAAACCTCCTCTACCAAGAAACGTGCCAGAACTGCGAGCTCGCATCAACGATGCCTTCGAACTCATTGATGGGGACATGCTGCGCCGAGTGTGGGAGGAACTTCATTATCGGCTTGATGTCTGCCGAATCACTAAAGGGGCACATATCGAACATTAGTGAATGCCTAAAAAAACTTTTTGAGTTTTTGTATGTGTGTGCAAAGCATTGTGAAAATATCTCAAATAATAAAGTTATTGTAGAGCTGTGAAATCGCTTCAATCATTTGTAATAACCCTGTAGATAAGCCGCTGGAGTTCTGGAGAGTGGTTGCATGCATTTCATTGGCAATGGCGTAAGCGTTTGTGGTAGCGCCCTCATGTCGCGGTGGCGGCTGTAGGAAACATGGCGGCGGACGGATTTTAAAGCGCAGCAAACAGGATGGCGGGCGATGTCGCCGCTAACAGAACACCAGCGAGACGAGACGGAGTTAGTGCCACCATGTCGAGGCAACAGAAGATTGGCAGGTGCGACTAATTACTCCAGCTAATAGGGAATCAGCGGCAGACAGTCCAGTTAATTACACTTCCCATTCTCATTCCCATCCATTTCATTTAAATATCGTCACCGGATCGACAGTGTTAGCGACCTAGTTCTGTCTTGCTGCTTCAAAGCAAAAGAGAGAATTTCTAAAGAATCCACCAGTCTGGCATTTTCAGATGATGTCGCAGTACAGAAGTAGCAGTCAGATCTTGAGTCAGCTGCTTCTGCCTGCGACAACAGAAGGAACTGTATTTTGACTAATAATAATGGCTAGTAACTTTGTGGTGTAATTCAAGGAGACGCATGCACTACTACGGTATTTCATTGTACAATTTGCAATTATATTTGAAAAACTGTGCATAATAAAAAAATACTGCCACGCCTTTAAAGTACGAACTTCATCATTTAAGCAAAAGACAACATAGAACTGTTTCTTGGTGGTTTCAATAAACGTTCCTCGTGAATTAATCTATCGATTTATGAACACCGTATCAATATGACTGCAGTAGTTCCTGAGAGTAATTTAGAATGTAAAATGTGAACGCTTTTCGAACTACCGCCGGTTGTTTCACAGGCCTAACCACTCACAGCGCATAAAATCGCTCTCCAGTTTGATGCTGGATAACTACAGTCAGTAGAAACACGTTCTGTCACTTGCCCAAAACTTTATCTGTGCTCGCAGCACTCCGCAGCGGTAAGGAGACAATCACGGGCGTACAGCCCCTACCAGCTGACGCTCCAAGCGTGGAACAAGATCGCCCGGAAGGATGAGTCTCCGTATACGGAGGTGAACGACGCTGGATTGAAAAAGAGTTCGCTGAAAAGCACACGAAACGATTTATTTTGTTTTGCTCTGTTCGGGTAGATGGTATAGGTATTCTCGTGCTGGCAGTCGCTTCCCGTATTTTCTCCCGGAGCTCTGCTACATCACGTGGTAGAGGCGGTACATACACCAGATCTTTCATGTGTCCCCAGAGAAAAAAGCCACATGGAGGGAGATCTGGTGATCGGAGAGGTAATCTAATGAAACGGCTATACAGCTATCCGCTTCTGTAGCACGGCCATGTTTACGACTAGCGCTGACTATCGGCAAATTGCCAAACTACGCTGTGGCGGTATACATGAAAAAAAAAAATTTCAGGGTTTCTCTTCAAAATGACATATGTATGATATCTGTACAATGTTTAGTTCTTGTGCACCGATGTCACGTGTCTGGGATGTCATCGGACAATTTGAAGAGAGGGGATGGCTGTGCGGTAGGCTACTGCCTCTGCTACTCTGGTGGCTGATTGCAAGGCAGCTCCAATAGATGATTGATAGGAGCATATCGGCAGCTATTGCCTGTGCCCAGAGCCGTTTCTACGATTAGGCAAGACTAGGTGTCCGCGTAGGGCGGCAAAATTTTAGGAGCGGCAAAGGGAGGAAAAAATTAATTTCAAATGAAACAGCGAAAAAATTGAGCAAAAGAAAAGGAAACATGAAAAAAGTGGAAAAATTGCAATAACTGATTGTTTTCAAACCCGTACGGAACAGTTACTTAAATCTTCACTTACTTCGACAAAAGCACACACATTGCCTCTGCTTACCTCAAAACTAAAGCAGCCGCTGTGAGTATAAAACAGAAACAAACATGTCCTCGATTCATCTCAGCCAAGCGCTGGAGTGGGACACATGCGTTGGCTTGCGATCATATTGCGACTTGATACCATACCTCCCTCAGTCCAAGACTATCCCCAAGAAATGAGAACGTCTGATAATCTTAGTTTAATTATTACAAGTGAAAGAGGATATTTGCGTTATTGTACCTTTCGATGTTGATGATGGTGGAGGGGGGCGAATATCGGGAAGACCAATGATAGTAAAAAGAGGGGGGCGTCTTTTTTATTCCTCGCCTAGGGCGACAAAACACCCAACAGCCCTGCCCATGCCACTGTAGTAAGTGATTGGTAGGCAATAATCGTTGGTGACTGGTAGTCAACTGCAAAGTGCCAGCCTATATCCATGTAATGTTTTCCTACAGCGCACCGCTGCGGCCGCAGGTTAGTTTGTCGAGGCTGCTGTTTATGTTGTTAAACCCGTGTCAAGTGGTGCTGCTTGGATGGCGAGTACACGCTCTGCGCTCCGCTGGAATCATAGGCAGCCAGGAAGCTGGTAACTCGTAGCCATCCTCCCTGCTCCCACTGTTTATATATATATATAGATATATATAACGGCCTCATTTCTGTTGGTTTTTATCTACAGTTGACTTGTTCTGCTGTCTCAGTTGTACGTAACGTTGACGCTCCCACACGCGAGTGCTAATGGGCCTCCCGGTTTCACCAACATAGACTTTACCACATTCACACCGAAGGTCGCAGACGTCTGTAGTGTGAAGAGCATCCACGGGATCCTTAGACCTCGCATCTTGCAGCCAATTTGAAATTTGGATTTCATTCCTCCACGAAGCAGAAACTTGCCTATAAGGTCGCTGACGCATCTCACACAAGTTGTCTGTATGACTTCTCTGTTCCTCATCGCTTCTTTTATGTGTATGTTGTTGTATCCATCAGCACGAAATGTAGTCTTCAGCTCTTTCAGTTCATGTCCTATGTGATTAGTGTAACTAACCCGGTGAACACGGGCTGTCAGCGTATGTAGCACAGCGTCCCTTTTGTGCTGGATGTTGGTGCGAATCCGCATGCAGATATCTGTTGGTGTGCGTCAGCTTCCTATAGCCTTCAATCCTAGTTAGCCGCTACATGTTCTATACACCTTCACATCCAGAAAAGGAATCGCTCCGTTGTTTTCCATTTCCATCGTGAACTGTATGTTGTCAATCCGCGTAGTTCTGCTTCCCCGTGCGGTCATGTAACGAATGTGTCCTCCACGTACGGGCAGCGTGTCTTCCACTGGCTTAAGTCTCCACAGTTCCTTGTAAACGATTAGCGTGCCTGCTAAAACTGTCGTTGACCCGGAGTTAGTTCGAACATCGCACCAATCGAGGTAGCGCAGTGGTCACCACACTGCTCTCGCACTCGGGAACATGACGGTTCAGACCCGCGTCTGGCTCTGTCCCTAATGACCTCGTTGTCGACGGAACGTTAAACACTAATTTATTCCTCCTCGTCCTCCTCCTCGTACATCTAAGAGTATTATTAAGCGTGTTCCTGTTGGTTACGGCATGCTCTTGCGCTGCACAGTGGAATGAACTTACTTACTCAGATAACTACACTACTGGCCATTAAAATTGCTACACCACGAAGACGACGTGCTTCAGACCTGAAATTTAACCGACAGGAAGAAGATGCTGTACATGCAAATGATTACCTTTTCAGAGCATTCACACAAGGTTGGCGCCGGTGGCGACACCTACAACGTGCTGACAGGAGGAAAGTTTCCAACCGATTTCTCATACAAAAATAGCAGGTGACCACCGTTTCCTGGTGAAACGTTGTTGTGATGCCTCGTGTAAGGAGGAGAAATGTGTACCATCACGTTACCGACTTTGATAAAGGTCGGGTGTAGCCTATCGCGATTGCGGTTTATCGCATCAAAATGGCTCTGAGCACTATGGGACTTAACAGCTATGGTCATCAGTCCCCTAGAACTTAGAACTACTTAAACCTAACTAACCTAAGGACAGCACACAACACCCAGCCATCACGAGGCAGAGAAAATCCCTGACCCCGCCGGGAATCGAACCCGGGAACCCGGGCGTGGGAAGCGAGAACGCTACCGCACGACCACGAGATGCGGGGTTTATCGCATCGCGACCTTGCTGCTCGCGTTGGTCGAAATCCAATGACTGTTAGCAGAATATGGAATCGGTGGCTTCTGGAGGATAATACGGAACGCCGCGCTGGATCCCAAAGACATCGTATCACTAGCAGTCTATATGACAGGCATCTTATCCCCATGGCTGTAACGGATCCATTAGCCACGTCTCGATCCCTGAGTCAACAGATGGGGTCGTTTGCAAGACGACAACCATCTGCACGAACAGTTCAACGACGTTTTCAACAGCATGGACTATCAGCTCGGAGACCATAGCTGCAGTTACCATTGACACTGCATCACAGACACGAGCGCCAGCGGTGGTGTACTCAACGACGAACCTGGGTGCACGAATGGCGAAACGTCATTTCTTCCTATGAATCCAGCTTCTGTTTACAGCATCATGATGGTCGCATCCGTGTTTGGCGACATCGCGGTGAACGCACATTGGAAGCGTGTATTCGTCATCGCCATACTGGCGTATCACCCGGCGTGATTGTATGGGGTGCCATTGGTTACACGTCTCGGTCACGTCTTGTTCGCATTGACGGCACTTTGAACAGTGGACGTTACATTTCAGATGTGTTACGACCCTTGGCTCTACCCTTCATTCGATCCCCGCGAAACTCTACATTTCAGCAGGATAATGCACGACCGCATGTTGCATGTCATGTACGGGCCTTTCTGGATACAGAAAATGTTCGACTGCTGCCCTGGCCAGCACAATCTCCAGATGTATCACCAATTGAAAACGTCTGGTCAATGGTGATCGAGCAACAGGCTTGTCACAATAGGCCAGTCACTACTCTTGATGAACTGTGGTATCGTGTTGAAGCTGCATGGGCAGTTGTCCCTGTACACGCCATCCAAGCTCTGTTTGACTCAATGCCTAGGCGCATCAAGACCGTTATTATAGGCAGAGGTGGTTGTTGCGGGTACTGATTTCTCAGGATCTATGCATCGAAATTTCGTGAAAATGTAATCAAACGTCAGTTCTAGTATAATATATTTGTCCAATGAATACCCGTTTATCATTTGCATTTCTTCTTGGTGTAGCAATTTTAATGGCCAGTAGTGTATTATAGGGACCACAGTTACGCGGACTGCGAACTACAGTTGTAGTTGATATTTTCTCACTAATGACTCATCTCTGAGATGGGGGAAGTGATAAATGACAGGGAATAATTCTGATCTCGACGACCGATAACTGAGGCCAAAACCTTTGGATTTATAGTCTGACACTTACCCATTTATCTTTACTATTGTCCAGCCTTGACTATAGTCTAGTAACAGTGAATAGTGTCTGTTATGTGACATTCAGCCTTCCCAGGCGGATGGGCTACGCCTAGAGACCATTTAAATGACTTATTCTACACAGCTGTTTGTGGGCTTTTTAAATACGCGCAATACACTGTATCAAGCAGTTCTGTTTTGGAAATAGCTGTTTGATAGCCACTCTTTTGTTTTTAGTCTATTTATCAGTCTTTCGCTCTTTGCGATAGTTTCGGGGTCACAAACTCATTCTCAATCATTCCTGCCTTCACGTTGCATCCCGCCATCACCACCAATCATAGTCGAAACAGCAAGTGAACGTCAGCACGTAAAGGGAGAAACCAAATCTAAATTTTTCACTTATGTCATAACAAGGAGACAGGCTAAATTTGAATGGCGCGCGTCACTGCGGTAACGAAGCCTGACGTTTAGGACAGTCCGAGGAACGTGAAATACGACGGTGTCCGGCGCCTGCGTCAACACGTATGCTTCTGGCGGGCGGCAGATGCGCGCGTCGACCTCGGCTGACGATAGCTGGCGACAGATGAGTGGTGACGCGGGCAGCCCGTCATAAGAATGCACGCCGGCCGTGCCGCGCTGTGGAGAAAGCCCGAAGCCTCCCGCGGCCTGTATCTGTGTGTGTGATGTGGTTGGGAGGGGGGGAGGGGGGAGGGACGGATGCCAGGTGGCGGCGCGCCAGGGCGGCCCGCTACTACTACCACCGCCGCCGCCGCCGCCACTCGCGGCTATTCTAGGGCCTGGCTTTTCTCGCCGACGGGATCGCATGTCGGATTGTCTCCGAGTGGCGCCGCACTGCTACACGACGGACGCCGCCGCCGTGCGGGCTGCCTACAGGGCTCAAGGACGCCTCTCCGTCTCCGCGGCGACTCTCACCTGCACCCGATGGAAGCCTCCTAGTTCTTATCTTGCTTGCCGTTATTCAGGAATCACAAGTGACGTGGATGTCCTCATTGTCGTTCTAATATCGTTACTGCCACCACAACCACCACCTCCCCCACCACCACCCTCGCCAACACCAGTGTCATCACTACTAGCACCACCACCACCACCACCATCACTACCAATTTAACCACACCATCACCATCACAACCACCACTACCACTACCACCACCACCACCACCACCACCACCACCACCACCTCCACAAGTATCAATACCACTAACACTATAACCACCAACAATACCATCACCTGTGACATCAAGACAAACACCACAACCAGCATCACCAACACTGAAACACACATCATAATCACTAATATTACCACCACCACCACCACCACCACCACCACCACCTGGTTAACGGGCTCCTTCAGACACTTCCAGTGCATCATAGACCTAACAAGGGAAGGCCACGACGTTTGGAACGCGGATTTACTGCAAACTTCGTACACTCGTAGTACTCCATGAGGACAACAAAATGTGTAAGCAGTAGCGCGTACTTCTCAAGCGTTATTGAGAAAATCGCAAGATGATTTCGGTCGTCAAATATATACCTGCGCGTGGCCATTTTCACCATGAAGCGGCGGCAGCCGAGTGGTTAGCGTTCCAGCCCCGTAATCGCGGGATCGGTGGGTCGTGCCCCGTTCATCAGTTTCTTTTCTTTTTTCTTTTTTTTAAACAGTCGTATTCTTTACTATTGATATTGCAATTGAAATAATCGGAAAAATACGTAGAATCGCTGAACTTTTATTAAATTTAAAATGTTATTTGGCTGTCTACAAATTTTTATTATCACAAATAATATAATGCTCATAACTATTGACTAGTAAACTACCAAACGCATAAAGTGATACTGAAAATGTATGCTTGTCCGTGATTTGAGAAATCTCTTGTACCTGGAAGGAGCCTGAAACGACCTGCTACCTGCAAGTTTTGACCGGCACACACGGTTTTCAAAAGATGTACAATTAATCGTCGCTTTCGACATTACGAGTGCAAGTTGCTGGTTGGTATTTTTCGTCAAAACATGGAAAACATAAAGTTATGTATATTATGTTATCTGTGGTAATAAAAATTAGTAGACTGACAAATAACATTGTAAATTTAATAAAAGTTCATCCGATTATTCGTATTTGTCCCATTATATCAATTGTAATACAAGTAGTACGGAAAATGAATATGCTGAAAAGAAAAGAAAACTGACGATCGGAACTGGATCGAGCGATACAGCGATTCAGCGATTACGCTGCTTGAACGCTAACCACTAGGCTGCCGCAGCTGCATGGTAAATATGGCCGCGCGCATGTATA
This sequence comes from Schistocerca serialis cubense, assembly GCF_023864345.2. Lineage (NCBI taxonomy): Eukaryota > Metazoa > Arthropoda > Insecta > Orthoptera > Acrididae > Schistocerca > Schistocerca serialis. Next base: position 269,826,026 of record NC_064638.1, read on the forward strand.
TACGTGACGATGGAAATTACCTTGTGATTTTCTCAATAACGCTTGAGAAGTACGCGCTACTGCTTACACATTTTGTTGTCCTCAAGGAGTACTACGAGTGTACGAAGTTTGCAGTAAATCCGCGTTCCAAACGTCGTAGCCTCGCCTTCTAAGTGACACGACCCTACCAAGCGAGAAATTATAAGCACACCGGACTCGCATTTGGGATGACGGTGGTTTAAACCCGCTTCTGGCCATCCTGATTTAGGTTTTCTGTAACTTCCCTAAATCGCTTCAGACAAATTCCGGTATGGTTCCTTCGAAAGGGCCCAGCGAACTTCCTTCCCCATCCTTTCCTAATGCAATAGGACCGATGATTTCTCGGTGTTTGGTCCCCTCCCCCTAACAAACCAACCAACGAACCAACCAACCAACCAAAACGACGCCTGTTTCTCCTGCGTATTTTCTAACTACATGCTAGTTATAGCTGACCTTTCGATAGTGAGCCAGTGTAGACAGAAAACTATTTACCATATGGGTATTTTAGTTAATTTGCTCACATTTACAAACGACTTTCCACCTAGCTATTAAGACAGGTCTTGTTTTCACAATATCGAATTGTGTACATACAGAGAATGTAGCGGATTTGATTTCTTCTTATTTAAACAAAGCTTAATAATTTTCTTGCTTCAAAGACTTATAAACATAAAACTAATCAGAAAACGGAAGTACTTAAAATTAGCCATTTTTTGTACTAAGATGATAAAAAAAATTAGGAAGACAGTGTTTAGAGATACATCACGTCGTCACCAGTTCTGTCCAGGAGGGCGTGCATCGGAAAGACGGTGAGCCCCTCACGACTGGGCATTGCCGGCCGTTGTGGCCGAGCGGTTCTAGGCACTCCAGTCCGGAACCGCGTTGCTGCTACGGTCGCAGGTTCGAACCCTGCCTCGGGCATTGATGTGCGTGATGTCCTTAGGTTTAAGTAGTTCTAAGTCTAGGGGACTGATGACCTCAGATGTTAAGTCCCATAGTGCTCAGAGCCAATTGAACCATTTTTTTGTTGTACTGCTACTCGACATCCGAGGGCGAGTGCCTCATCAATACTCTGAGCCTTTCGCCCTCAGATGGCGTGATTCTACATCTACGTTAGGTTATTTCACATAGCAGCACGTACTGTCCTCTATTTCTACATTTCTCTCACAGTATTATAAACTGAAGTGCCAAAGAAACTGGTATAGACATGCGTGTTCAAATACAGACATATAAACAGGCAGAATGCGTTGCTGTGGTCGGCAACGACTATATAAGACAATAAACGTCTGGCGCAGTTGTTAGATCGGTTACTGCTGCTACAATGACAGGTTATCAGTATTCAAGTGAGTTTGAACGTGGTTCTATAGTCGGCGCACGAGCGATGGGACACAGTATCTCTTAGCAGTGAAGTGGGGATTTTCCCGTACGACCATTTCACGAGTGTACCGCGAGTATCAGGAATCCCACAAAACCTGGTCTTCGACATCGCTGTAGCCGAGAAAAGATCCTGCAATAACGGGATCAACGATGACTGAAGAGAATCTTTCAATGTGACAGAAGTGCAACCCTTCCGCAAACTGCTGAAGATTTCAATGCTGGGCCATCAATAAGTGTCAGCGTGCTAACCATTCAACGAAATATAAGCGATACGGGCTTTCAGAGACGAAGTTCCATTCGTATAACCCACACGACACAAAGCTTTATGCCTCCCTTGGGCCCTTCAACACAGATATTGAACTGTAGATGAAAGGAAATAAGTTGCCTGGTCGCACGAGTCTCGTTTCGAATTGTATCTAGCGTACGGAAATGTACGGACATGGAGACAAACTCATGAATCCATGGACCGTGCATGGCAGTAGGGACTGTTCAAGCTCATAGAGGCTCTGTAATGGTGTAGGACATGCGCAACCCTTTTCAGTCTATCCCAGGCATGTTCGATAGGGTTCATGTCTGGAGAACATGCTGGCCACTCAAGTCGAGCGATACCATTATTCTGAAGGAAGTCATCCACAAGATGTGCACGATAGGGGCGCTAATTGACGTCCATGAAGACGAATGCCTCGCCAATATGGTGCTGATATAGTTGCACTATCGGTCGGAGGATGGCGCCTTCCATGACCACCAGCGGCGTACGTCGGCCCCAAAACGGCAGGTAACCTCCACCTTGCTGCACTCGCTAGACAATGTGGCTCAGGCGTGTGGAGTGATATGGGACCACTGATACGTCTAGATACGACTCTGACAGGTGACACGTACATAAGAATCCTGTTTGATCACCTGCATCCATTCATGTCCATCGTGCATTCCGACGGCCTTGGGCAATTTCAGCAGGAGAATGCGACACCCCACACGTCCAGAAGTGCTCCAGGAAGACTCTTCTGAGTTTAAACACTTCCGCTGGCCACCAAACTCTCTAGACACGAACATTATTGAGCATATCTGGGATGCCTTGCAACATGCTGTTCAGAAGAAATCTCCACCACGTCCTACTCTTACGGATCTATGGACAGCCCTGCAGGAGTCATGGTGTCAGTTCCCTCCAGCACTACTTCAGACATTAGTCGAGTCCATGCCACGTCGTGTTGCGGCACTTCTGCGCGCTCGCGGGGGTCCGACACGATATTAGGCAAGTGTACCAGTTTCTTTGGCTCTTTAGTGTATTAACGTGTTGTGAACACTTGTTTTCGTGAGTATACATCCAGCTCTTATTCTGTGTTATCGGTTCTTGTATACTGTTTGATCTTCCACCGCTACTACTGTCAACTGTCTCGCTGTTATTGTTGTGAATACATTTGTCGCCTGAGCTCGTCGTACACAATACTCTCGTCACTGCAAGTACTGTCTATGCATCGCTCTAGATATTCTGTCTGCACAGTCGTTAAGATCGATCTACAAGGTCTGGTCTCTAGGTGGTTGTGTTATTTCGTCGTGTCAGTGTGCTAGTTGTCTTTCCAGTGACCAACGGACACAACACGAAAGTCCCTCTAACGTATGTAGGATATCACGTGTCCTCTTATGAATTCCAGGCAAAGCCTATTTCACCTGTATAATGCTAAACCACTTGCTGAGCCTTGGTTTCAATTGCCACTCAGATATTGTGTAGGATTATACAGTTTAATGAAACCGAAACCGAACATTCCGTTGATTACACAATCATAATGTTAGGCGTGATTTCTCTCTCTCTCTCGCTCGCTCTGTGTCTCTCTCTGTGTGTGTGTGTGTGTGTGTGTGTGTGTGTGTGTGTGTGTGATTCATACAGAAGAAATGCATTCTGTGTATTCAAAGATCCCTTCCACTGTTACTAATGAAGTGGTAAGTACATGGAGCAACGGAACTTTTCAAAATGGTTCAAATGGCTCTGAGCACTATGGGACTTAACAGCTATGGTCATCAGTCACCTAGAACTTAGAACTACTTAAACCTAACTAATCTAAGGACATCACACAACACCCAGTCTTTACGAGGCAGAGAAAATCCCTGACCCCGCCGGGAATCGAACCCGGGAACCCGGGCGCGGGAAGCGAGAACGTTACCGCACGACCACGAGCTGCGGACACTTTTTAAAATACTAACGGGTAGTCTAAGAGAAGAATTATCAGTAATTTTTAACCTACGTTGGCCTGTAGTTTCATTGACTGGAGTAGAATTGTCTTCAGTGATGAATCCCTATCACCGGCGAGAATGTTCGTAGATGCCCCGGAGACCGGTGGGATAACAACCACACTACGTCCCGACATCCGGGAGGGATGGTCTTGTGTGCCATTTCCTCTCATAGCAGGACCCCCTTGGCTGTCATTGCGGCACCCTTACAGCACAGCGGTACGTATTCCATATTCTATGCAAGTTTTGTTGCAGTCGTGGCAAGGCATTGGCCGCCCGCACATGGCGGGAGTTTCTGCTGTTTGTCCTCGTGTTTGACAAACCCTACCTTGGCCAGCGAGGTAAGCCGGTCTCTCCCAAACTGAGAACGTTTGGAGCGTTGTGGGTAGATCCCTCCAGCCAGCTCCGGATTTTGACGATCTAACGCATCATTTGGACAGAATTTGGCACGATATCCCTCAAGAGGCCATCCAACAACTCTACCAATCAGCGGCAAGCCACTGTCTGCTTGCATAAGAGCCAGAGGTGGGCCAACGTCTTGTTGAATTGCTCTATTTGTGAAGCTTTTTCTCTTGAATAAATCACCCATTTTTTTTTTAAATTGTGATCATCTGCTTGTCTGTACATGCACTACTGCATCACATCTACTGATTCCCGCCCCATTCGGATAATTCCTCGTGGTGTGTCTTTCTTTTCTTAGAGTGTACTTGTTATTTAAGGGTTACCTAGTCAGGAGTAGCCTTAGAACAACCGGGATTAAAATTGGAAAGCAAGTGTGCACTGGACATTATCGATTTATTTTGATCAAAGTTCTAAATGAATCAATGAAAATGGCTGTTAAGCAATTACTATCATGCAAACATCAATACTTTCTGCATTATGAGTAAACAGTGGCTCACTAGAAGCTTAATTCCATTTGACTCTACCGCTAATACTTTGGAGGATATTTCAAATGTAACTGAAAGCCTGCCTGGCAAGTGATACGAGTTTTCATGATCTGCGAAGCTCGCAAAAGCAAAGTGAATGAGTGCAAGACTCACGAATTAACGTAATTAATCCAGCAAACCAGGTCGCGCGCTAAACCCTTCAAATTGTTAGCTGTTCGGATAACAGGCAAACCTAACTGCGAAATATGGAACTTACTTGGAAACCAGCTAAGATTCGATGTACCTGACTCGTCAGTACCGAATCAAAACTAAGAGATGGCGACAGTGAAACGGTGCCACTGTTGTCACCCTGATCAGTCGAGACCCAGACGGCTTCCCCATGGGAAGTCCCGACTCAGAATCGTCTGCCAACCTCTCTATTTCCCTAAATATTCAGTATAGTGTGGAGGATCTCCAACTAGTGCCACAATTACCAGAGAGACTTTTACAGAATACAGGGGAGCACTACACAAGTTTGCAATCTTTGCTCACTGAACGCATTTTAAGAACCTTTCAGTATTTGTGGGGCGCCTTTAGGCATGAATTCGAAGTGAAGCACATCTTGAACACAGCATGTCTTCCCTGCTGACGTGGCGGTCTTGAACTTTTTTGGCGTCGACGATGCTTTGTGGGGAAAATCCACTGACGCTGTATTTGTTTTGGCACCAAAATCGTGAATCCAGCTATCTTCACCTGTTACAGTGTTGTTAAGGAACTCATCACCCTCACGCTCGAAACGCAAAAAAAAAAAAAAAAAATTGTTGACGGCTGACCAATCTCCTCTGTTTCATGTCAGCAGTCAGCATCCGAGGAATCCACCGTGAACACAGTTTTCTGTACCTCTGTTCTGCTGTGATGGTCTGTACACGCACCTCTCGTGATATACTACTCTTCCTTAGAGCTTCGTTTGTCTTATTCGACGATTTTCTTTGGTGAGTGAGTTCGTCAGCCCGATTCCGAAGAGTGTTGTCGGTTGCCCTATGCAATCGTCCACTCCGAGCTCTGGCACCCACGTTGAGGTTAGCACTGCCGAATCCTTCGTTACGAGCACGGATAACCCAACGTCACAAATTACTAATACTGACACAATCGTCACACAGCTTTCATTCTTCTGTATATTTCAATTAGAGACACGTTTTCTGGGGTTCCATACCCCCATGTTACACGCTCCAATTCGAAGCCCTCTATGGGCAGAGGATTGCAACTTGTGCCAGCGAAGCGGAAAAGTTTTTTTTCTTTGTTGTCATTTCATCCCCCGCACCCCATATGATCAGGGGACGGGCCTGTCAGCAGTACAATACCACACTCTTCAGGCAATATACGCAATTTAAAACCACAGTTGTAAATAAATAAAATGTCGTGTGACTATGGTCTCCCGTCGGGTAGACCGTTCATCGGGTGCAAGTCTTTCGATTTGACGCCACTTCGACGGCTTGCGCGTCAGTGGGGATGAAATGATGATGGTTAGGACAACACAACACCCAGTCCCTGAGCGACCCAGCCAGGAACGGAACCCGGGCCGTTGACATTCTGTCACGCTTACCACTCAGCTAGTGGGGGCGGACAACACAGTTGTGATGAGGTGATGTGTATTAGACGCTGGAGTTCTGCAGTTTCACATAACTTATGAAGGAACTTGCACTGGGGCAAAGTATTATGGGAGAATAGAGAGTTTTCCATAGGGGTTGGAGGTGGGTGAGGTGTAGGTAAAGAGATAGGAGCCTGTCAGGTGGAGAAACTACGGAGATGATAAGTAACGGTGAGGCAGATAGTGGAATACAGGTGGTGAGGCCGGGCGGTGTGGCCGAGCGGTTCTTGGCGCTTCAATCTGAAACGGCGCGACTGATACGGTCGCAGGTTCGAATCCTGCCTCGGGCATGGATGTGTGTAATGTCCTTAGGTTAGTTAGGTTTAAGTAGTTCTAAGTTCTAGGGACTGATGACCTCTGATCCTATAGTGCTCGTATAGTGCTAAGAGCCATTTGAACCACAGATGGCGGGAAGGACAGAGGGTGAGGAGGAGTGGTGTGTGGGTAGGTTAGTATTACTAGAAGAAAATATAGAGGTGGCTGTAGCAGGGAAAGGAGGGGGGTGGCCTGATGTGGATTGGGATGGATGGGGAAGGCTTAAATTTGGTAAGAGTAATGAATATCGCGGCAGATCTCACTGTATGGTACAGGGAGTTGGTTGAAGTTGTGTTGAGGTTGTGTATACAGTGTGTGTTGGTGTAGGAATGGAGGGATGTTTTCGTGAAGGCGCGGCAGCGTACCACAGTTGGTGATCGGAGGCGAGACAATGGGATTGTCTAAATCTAGTTTACGGATAGTATTGGAGATGCGGAAATGAAAAAAAAATGGTTCAAATGGCTCAGAGCACTATGGGACTTAACTCCTGAGGTCATCAGTCCCCTAGAACTTAGAACTACTTAAACCTAACTAACATAAGGACATTACACACATCCATGCCCGAGGCAGGATTCGAACCTGCGACCGTAGCAGCAGCGCATTCCGGACTGTAGCGCCTAGAACCGCTCGGCCACAAAGGCCGGCTGCAGAGATGAAGCGGGAAAATCGACCGAGTAATATGTATGACATGTAACACCTCAACCGATATTGAGAACCGATCTCGTACAGTCAGCGTCGCTACAATGAAGATCTTTTGAATTGGGCCTACCTTACAACACGAAGGCGTGTTAGCATGGGTTATAGCGTCCACGTGCGAGCTAATGACGAGGAGGCAGATGTTTAAGAAATTGCGTGCTGCTGGCGGCAGGGGGTGACCAGAGCGCGGGCTATCGCTTGACCATTTGGGTGGCGCCATTAGCGAGCGCCGGGGTCACCGGGTCCTCGCTCATTAGCAGCGTGCGGCTTCGTCCCCCCGCCGGATGGGCCCAGCCAGACCGCCGCCGCTGCTGCTGCCTCCGGCCGCGACCGGCGGCCTGGCTCTTTTTTCCCGTTTATTTGTCTTCCCGTCCCCTTAATTATAGCGCTGCCAGCGTCGCTCGAGAGTCGCGCCGCGCCGCGCCGCGCCGCTCCGCCTCGTGTGTCGTCACCGGCCATTAACACTGCTGGCGCCACCTGCCACTGCGCTGGCGCCAGTTCCGCCCGGAGCTGCGTGCGTGCGGTCGGAAGTCGTTCGCCGGCGCTGCCGTTTTATTTGGCTCGTCTCACTGGCGCAGATCCGTGGAATTCAACCAGCCGAGTCTCTGCTGAATTATATCATATAATTAGCTGCCCATTTTGCAAAGAGTATTTAGCTTTGCGCCCGATTGTGACCGCCGGGCGGGATTAGCCGAGCAGTCTCAGGCGCTGCAGTCAAGGACTGTGCGGCTGGTCCCGGCGGAGGTTCGAATCATCCCTCGGGCATGGGTGTGTGTGTTTGTCCTTAGAATAATTTAGGTTAAATAGTGTGTAAGGAGTGTAGGGAGTGAAATAGCTAGGGATGGAAGAATAACTAACGAAATTAATAGGAGGTTACATAATGGAGGCAATTTCTACCAAACAATAAAACAACTGATTTGGAGTAATGAAGTTTCAGAAAGAGCGAAACTCCTTATGTATAAGAATTATTACATCCCAATTGTCACCTATGGTGGAGAAACATGGACAATGACAGAAAGGGACTGGAGCAGACTGCAAGCAGGGGAAATGAAATTTCTCAGAGCTGTTAAGGGAAAAACAAGAATGGACAGAGTAAGGAATGTAGAGATTACAAAGGACCTTAAACAAGAAAGTATGAGAAAAGAAATTGAAAGAAACAGATTAAGATGGTAAGGGCATGTTAAGGGGATGCATGGGCAGAGACTCCCCAAAATTATGGAAGAACTAAAGGTGGATGGGAAAAGACATAGAGGGCGCCCAAGAACACGGTGGTAAATGGGAGTGAGAATATCTGTAGAAAGGAGAGGTGTGAACTGGCAGCAAGTGGAGGAAGAAAAGTGGTGGGAGGACCGAGACAAATGGAGAGGACTCGTCAACACCCAGACCCGGCAGTAGCTGGAGCGGGATTCGGATATAGATAGATAATGTGCAAGCTTAGGGACTGATGACCTTAGCAGTTAAGTCCCATAAGATTTCACACACATTTGAACATTTTGAACATTAGATTGTGATCCTTCGCGGCAGTTATCAGATCTCGTTCTTGATATTCCTGCACACACCATTCCTCCTTATCAGATATACGTGTAGTATGGAGATAAAAACAAACTTTCAAACTATAAACTCGGCAAATCAAAGAGCAACGATGAAATTATCATGTTTTGTTTTTCCTTTTCTAGGCCTTCACCCTTCAGTGTGATACATGTCCCGAACGGTGGATGACTTGACGGAGGGATGACAGTTATGGCTGAAACAACCGGTTTGGACAAAATTTCTGGTAAAGAGCGTTTTCTCCTCTCCAGGGATGTCAGTCTATGATAACGGATCGTTTCTATGACACACCCATACTGATCGAACCGAGTGATAACAAACTTCCTGGCAGATTAAAACTGTGTGCCGGACCGAGACTCGAACTTGGGACCTTTGCCTTTCGCGGGCAAGTGCTCTACCAACTGAGCTACCCAAGCACGACTCACGCCCCATCGTCACAGCTTTACTTCTGCCAGTACCTCGCCTCCTACCTTCCAAACTTTACAGAAGCTCTCCTGCGAACCTTGCAGAACTAGCACTCCTGAAAGAAAGGATATTGCGGAGACATGGCTTCGCAGGAGAGGTTCAGTTAAGTTTGGAAGGTAGGAGGCGAGATACTGGCAGAAGTAAAGCTGTGAGGACGGGGCGTGAGTCGTGCTTGGGTAGCTCAGTTGGTAGAGCACTTGCCCGCGAAAGGCAAAGGTCCCGAGTTCGAGTCTCGGTCCGGCACATAGTTTTAATCTGCCAGGAAGTTTCATATCAGCGCACACTCCGCTGCAGGGTGAAAATCTCATTCAGGAAATCCATCAGCATTTCTTCAAACTGCCTCCATGCCTTTCTTTAACCTTACCTGGTGCCGCCCCAAATACGCGGATAGTACTGAATAATAGGTCACACAAGAGTTCTATAAGCGATCTATCTCACACATTGCAAAAATTCTTACACTGAAACAGTTCCCCTCCCTCATTCTTGCCACCTATGTAATAACAGGAACCAACAACATCCCAACTATCCCTTTAAATGCTTGGCAATAATCGTCGCCCCAGACTCGAATTAATAGTCCTTATCATCCACACAGACTAAATCTTCACCAAAGCAACTCCCTATATTCCACCCTCTTCACTGAAGATGTTTTAATGTTTATCATACACGTCCACCAAAATATCCACGCCTTTGACAGACCCCATACGTTACAACGAACCACACTGGCTGACCGATCCGAATTTCACCTGAATGTCACCGCCATATTCTTAAAGAACCTCTTTCTTTTCTTTTTCTCCCATCCATATACACCCGCGGCCGCATCTCGTGGTCTTGCGGTAGCGTTCTCGCTGCCCGCGCACGGGGTCCCAAATTCGATTCACTGCGGGGTCCGGGATTTTTCCTGCCTCGAGATTACTGCGTGTTGTTGTTGTCGTCTGCATCATCATCATTCATCCCCACTACGGTAGGAGGAAGGCAATGGCAAACCACCTCCACAAGGACCTTGCTTAGTAGGGCATCGTCCCCTGCGCTCCTCGGAGTATGGGTCCTCACCATCGTCATATACCCCTGTTTTATCCTTTTCGAATGCCATTCTGCACTGCATGTCCAACCTACTGTACGTAATCCCAGCCAAAACGATAATTCCATCATCATCCTCGTCATTCATGCGACAACTACTTTGTTTTCCTTTTTTTTCAACTCTTTTGAGCCATCTGTAGACCACTGTGCTTGTATTCTTTTCCCTGTTTCTAGCGATCTGAGTGAAGTTAAATTGCTGTTTTGTAGTTAGTACCTTGAACTTCTCTGTGACCTCAGTATTGTTTCATTTTCCTGCGGGGGTTCATTGGATCATTTCACGATCTCATTCATGTTAACGACTGTAAGAAAAGAAATGTTAAGAACGATCTGGATTCAGTAGCTAAATGATTCCCCCCTGTTAGTTATTAAGTCTTGACTAATATAACATTCTGCAAGGTGTTTCTCTGTTTGCTTGATCCAAACGGATCCACTGGCTTTACTCTTGTTGACTACTTTGAAGATCTGTAGAATAGTCTATGGGGATCCATCTGTACAGTTAGCTGTAGAAAGCGAGTCATCTTCCTATGATGGCATAGGTGAGATTGTGCCATGAGAGAGAAACAAGTAAATCGGACTTTCTTGAGGAGTGAGGACATTAATTACTGTGGGACAACCGCAAATACATTCGTCACTAGTTATCAGAGAAGTTAAATATGCTACAATTTTCAGCAAGGGCTATCTGATTGAGCTAGAGTCTTGGATGGAAGTATTCACCTGCCACAATCGTCACATAAGTAATGAGATCCTATCTGGTTTCCGTGTCAGATGATTATATATGCACGAGCTTTCAGCTGAGTGCACCTCGCCTTTTGTCAGACGCTAGCTGACTCGCATAGCACCAGTTATGACGTCACGGATGCACTGCCCCTGCCGTAGAAGGCAAGGTTCCAATCCCACATATTAAAGTTACCTGCAGTACCGAAGTGCTTCATCTCTCCTGCTCCTACTCGCTTCCTTCACTCTCGGCCTATATTACAGAAGCAGTTCACATTAGCAGACCCACGCACCGCCTATACAGGCGAGATACAAAAAGCCACTTTGTTCGTCTGGGTCGTCAGTTGCTCAACAATTGCGCGTCTATTCACTAGCACACGTCTCTGTAGCCATAGTTCACCCCTGTCTTGTCTGGACCGTCGTGCACCAAGGTGCCTCGGCGCCACTTTAGGATAGCGCCATTTTGCCATGCACGGTATACTTTAACCAAGACGGCACGTGAACATTTTACGAACTTAGCCGTTTCGGAAGTGCTTCCGTCCTTGACCCTAAAGCCAATGATCATGGCCTTTCAGACGTCACATAAATTGCTACGTTCCCGCATAACGGCGACTGCACTGTGTTCCGTGTCCCCGGGACACGTTTTATGCACTGTCCACTGCTAATGCTGCCACTTGCTGACTGTGAGTAGCTACTACAGGTTTGCGTCGAATATGTGGGGTAGTCATATTAACGTGACTGGACCCTGTAGAACATTACCTACCAATTTTTGTATTATATAAAGAAGCGGACAAAAGAACTGACGTCACGGAACCCACGGCGGGTAGAGGTAGCGAGAGAGTGTGCGTTCCACGCCCACACCCCCACGCCCATTGCAAATCCCCGACAGCAGCTGGCGACAATTCCCGGCGCAGATTTATTATCTCCATTTGGGCGGCCGTAATTTTTCGCAGCCTCGCAGTGAGTAAAATTTGCCAGCTGCGTGTTTCCTGCCTCCCTCTTTCCTCTATTCTGTGTAGCCGCGGGGTTCCGCCGCCCCCACACGCCTAATTGTAATCGCGGAATCAGTGAAGGCGCTAGCAGGTGCGACACGAGCCCGGAGCCTCGTTACCCGCTGATGGCCGCCGGCTGCCCGCCTCCGGGACTGGCCTCCGCCTCCCATTTTGCGAGAGCGGCAAATGTTCTTTCAGCCGGCGGCGCCGCCCTGTGGTGTGCCGGGTTGCCTGTGTTCCTTGTCGTCAGGAGCAGGCGGCGCGCCACTTGCTTTTTACTGGCATCCCTTCTGCTCCGCGCTGCTCCACTTACCTACCTTGTGACACCCTGACATTTATCGTAGAATACGCAGTCGGGCTCACATTTTATTTTCCTCTGTCGTCCGTTAAAACTGCAACGCCAGAAAGGTTAAAATTCGAAATTTTATTTATTATGCATATTGAAAGACAGGCGTGGGCAAACTCTGGTGATCCGCAAGCTCGATTCACATACCGGGTGGGTATAATTGAAGTGCAGCTACTCACGAGGTCCACTGTGGGTTGCAATTATTGTAAGACAGCGAAACCTGGTAAATAAGCTAGCGCGATAATGCGGGACAGATTTACGTTGCAGAACGAATTAGTTCCAGTTGCGGCCACCAGGTGCACATCTGGCGCTGTACACTGTTTGTATGTAGGCGAGAGAGTGGCCATAGGTGAAGCTGCCCGTGATTAGCTTTGGCAGAAAAATGGCGCCAAACGTCTCTCACGATTCCTATGTTCGCCATGCTTTTGAGTTGAATTGAAGTTCAGAGGACTTTCGGAAACGATTAAAAGGTATTTGAATTATTGAGAGACTTGTTTTTCGTTGTGCATGAATGTTCGATTTAGTTGTATATCGTTTTTAGTACGTAATTAGCGTTTGCGATCTTAAATACGAGTTGAAGTAATGAAGCGTTTTGTGATGAAATCGGTAGGCCTACATGTTTGAAGTAAACACGTACAGTATAGTTTTTGACATCTGTAATTCGTTCTGGAGACGTTCGTAAACGATGCCAGGTTGTGCTGCATTTGGTTGCTCCAATAGAGGCGAAGGTGGATTTCGCATGTTAGCGTTTCCACGCAATGAAGAAAGACGAAAGCAGTGGGCAGTCGCAGTCAACAGGGCTGACATAAATCAAACAGGAGCCTTGTGGAAACCAACCAAGTACTCTTTATCTATGCGAAGCAAGCCGTTTTTGCTTTTTACTACATATAAAACAACTTGCAGAATACATAGTTAAATTGGAAAACAGACCTGTAAATTGGCTGTGTGAGAATTATTATAGCACATTATTCTTATAAACAAAGGTATTTAACGAATGATTTCGCCATGTTGTGTTGTGCTTTTGATTCGGTAAGTGTGTACCGCACTACTGGCCAAAAAAAAAAAAAATGGTTCAAATGGCTCTGAGCACTATGGGACTTAACATCTATGGTCATCAGTCCCCCTAGAACTTAGAACTCTTAAACCTAACTAACCTAAGGACATCACACAACACCCAGTCATCACAAGGCAGAGAAAACTACTGGCCATTCAAAAGTCCCGCCCGCAGTTTGGCAGGAAAATGGCTGCCGAATCGTCCAGTTGGCCACTCTCTCCTTATACAGGCTCTCTATTTGTATGACGCTACGAGATCCAGGCTGTGATTTTACAAGCCTTGGAAATGGAAATGAGCGTTTGGCGTCATTGGCCGGGACGCTCCTTACGGGGCAGGTCCGGCCGCCTTGATGCGGGTCTTGTTACATTCGACGCCACATTGGGCGACCTGCGTGCCGGAGAAAATCCACGACCCAGCCGGGAATCGAACCCGGGCCCCTTAGGACGGCAGTCCGTCACGCTCACCATTGAGCTGTCGGGGCGGTCTTTTACAAGCTATAATGTATGTGAACAGTATTATTATCGACAAGAGACCCCGTGCACTGTTAGTGAAATTGTTTTACGTGAGCGGCAGGAATTGCAGTGCTGCAATGAGAGAGTTTCTCCTACTGAAAGTTCTGAGGATAGGCGCACTACAGTTAAATGGTTTAAAGAAGATCATAAATAAATCTGAAACACGGATGATTTTGGTGTGTCACCTGAAAGAGGAAGGCTCCTATCCGTGTGGAAGTAACTGACGAGATTGCTGTTGCTGTAACTGACCCAGATGCAGTGTCACGAGAATCATCCATCGCACGGTCAACAGTACAGAAAGTTTTGCGGTATATGTCTCATACACTGGTAGCCGTACATGGTCCAGACGGCGCAGCAACTGAAACCTCATGATTCGCAGCAACTTTGTAAATGAGCTCTTCGCTTTCTGGCACGGATCAAAGTTGATGACTCGTTGCAAGGCAATGCTCTGTGGAGTGACGAGGCACATTTTTACACTACAGGGTGCAGTGAATACACAGAACTGCTAAATTTGGGGTACTGTTAAACCTCGTATTGTGCACGAAGAGCCATTGCACTCGCCGTATGTGACTGTTTGGTGTAAGTTCGCGAGCATCTTTATTCTCTCTCCGCTCTTCTTTGAAGAAAATACACCCACAGGGTGCTAAATGTACCACGACTTCCGCACGTAATCGAAGCTTCCTTGTACAGCGTGTGGTTTCTGCTTTGGAAAAGCGCAACCGTGTAGGAACCACTCTTTTCATGCAAGACGGAGCAACACCTCATGTCGCACACCCACTGGAAATCTGCTTAACAGAGCCTGCCACGAACGTGTTATCTCCAGACATTATGTAGGATAACCTGATCTGTAACCATGTCGCTTTTGGCTCTGGGGAAATCTAAAAGGACGCATTTACCAGGGACACGTCTACCTGGTCCTGAAGGCCAGTACACAGGAACACATTGCTCAAATTCCACCGGAACTCCTGAGAGCAACTGTTGATAACGTACTTTTACGGATGAAACATCTCGTCGACGTCACCGGTGCTCATACTGAATAAGTTGTGTAAGTGGCGGTTAATAATAAAATCATTATTATGCCTTCCTCGCCTGTTCGACCTATGCTGCCCACGTCCAGTTTCTAATCTATTACATTTGGAAGCGTTTCTAAATGTCTTTCGTGCATTCACAACTTAGATTGGCACCAGGTGGTCAACACTGAAAATAATTTATTTTTCCAAACCCAAATCGGTTACGCATCAACACATTAGAATATCTACCAAGTTCCGGAGCCGCACAATAAATACAGCCAACACTGGATCTCTGTGAGTAGCTGCGCTTTGATTATAACCACCCGGTACTTAAGTTCGCGAGCCTACTCGTCACGTGACGTGGCAGCAGCGCACCTACTCAAAACTATAGCTTTAACGCTTAGCTTGTAACGCATCGGTGTGACTGGCGCCCCTTTCCCGATATACCACACCGACAAATCATACCTCGAAGAATGTATCTTTTAAAGCTCACTCATCTTCAGATGTTTCCGTTTATTTACAACTCGTGAGCATTGTTTCTTCATTTACGACATTCTACAACAGCTGTTTTCAAAGCTTCCGTTGCAAAATTCTTCATCTCCTTAGCACAGAAACGATGTTCACGACACGCAAATAAATGTAAGCATCTGAAGTTTGTGATTCTTCAATTTCTCCAGGCGTATTTTTTGACGAAATAAATCTCGGGTGAACAGCTTGGTATGAGTGTGCATAGGACACAATATTTCGGCAATCGACCACGTTGCCATCATAAGGTGCGCTGATTGCCGAAATATTATGTCCTATACGCACTAATACCAGGCTGTTCACCCGAGATTTGCTTCGTCATCTGAAGTTTGGATGCTAGGCATCTTGTAGTGTTCAACTGGTTGCAGATAATTCATTTAATTATCTTCAGTTCCAACAGTAGCTGTTTTCTAATACGCCGACTACGAATAGTAATTATTTATAATGTTAATACTAAAAAGAATAGAAAGCCAAACTCCTGCAGTGGGATAGTGGTGTTGCACGGGAAGTGAACGTGTTTCGCGAAAAATTGTTGGTAGCATGTCGTTATTTTTCGACAGTTTGACGGTATTAAGTACTTTTTTAAAATACTGTTATTATATATGTGTTATTAGCTATCATTTAAGACTGAGGTAATCACTTAATAAAACAAGTTTCTGTCCTTTCTAAAAAAATTTATTAACATTCGAAATAAACAAGGTATCCATCGAAGTACCACTTTTCTCAAAATGTTCCGCCAGGAGAAAAGTTTGGGAACCCAAAATATACTGGAACGGCGAATAGTATGCGCCAGTTAAGTCAAAATTGGTACAAACGTTTGTTGTTTTGAAATGATGTGTAAGTGCATAAAACATTTAAGGATTTTTTTGGTGTGAGTGGTGGAAAAAGGATTTCTAACCAAAACGACACACCACAAGGAAAGATACTGTAACTCTTACGATTTCATATGTTAGCAAAATTGTCTGTTAGTATGGATCATACAACAAAACATAAGTTTTCAAATGAAAAAGTTATTTATGTTGTTCACAAACCCGATATGTTGACATATCAAGAGAATAATGTAAAAAAAGGTAAAGTAAAACTTACAACGTTAATGTAAATTTGGCCGCAGGAAATATTTTGGGGCTTTCAGACGATGAAGATTAGTTAAACAAGACTTGTCTCATTTTTAATGTTGGAAGTATTAAAATAACTTACCACTGTAATACAATGAATTCTCAACATCTGCACAAAGTTCATTTGTTCACCTCTCAAATCTTTCTCATTGTATTCAGTTTTCTCCAAGAAATTGCTCACAAACAACGTTGGTTTGAAAACCTTATCTGGAGTGTCATGGACGTTTGCTGATTCCCTATGACTGATTTTAATCTTCTTTGCGGTGTAGCTCCAACAACATTAAAACGATTGACAGGAATTTCCGATGTCCACCCATTGCATCTGTAACAAACTTGGACGTGCAAGTCGCCGAAGTGGCGTCAAATGGAAAGACTTGCACCCGGCGAACGGTCTACGCGACGGGAGGCCCTAGTTACTTGATATTTATTATTATTATCTGTAGCAAAATGATTTTGTGTAAGTCATTTTCGATGTATTTTTTGTATCAGGATACGTAGAACAACTGAAAAGTACTAAGTTCTAATAAAATAGTGAGGTATTGAACAAATGTCATTTTCCTCGCTCACAAAATCGAGACTAAAGTGTGCACCGAAAATAGACTTTTGAAAATATCGTAAACGGTTACGTGCTCTGACAGACAATTCAATTTAGAATGCCAACATGAAACTGATCAAAATCGTATGTACCTTCCTACAGTTACTTTTCCGGCCAATTTGAAAAATACCGTTTCGAGAAAAACGCATTTAATGTTTCGGGGTACATGTTTTGCAGTTAAGCTAAACATTCCTCCACTCAGCGATTGCTGGACCGTACAGGAACCTTTCCATATCCCAAAAAATGTCCTCCCCCATCTTCTTCGTGGCCATAGCCGTCCTGGGAACTTTCGTCATCCGCTGTCCTGCTCGCATGATAAGTTTTTCGTTCCCTATTTTGTAACAGGCTGCTTCGATCTCAAGTACGAGCACGTTCGTAGTTTCCATAGTGCCCGTTATGCCGTCGTTGAAATTACATATAGGCTATTTTTCTTCGCTGTGAATGGCTTTCAGAGAAACTTTTTCAAAAATCACCTTGGCAAAACGATAACAGAGTTTCTGGAGAACTTGAGTGAACACTGCAATGAAGTAAACATCCCAGAGAACATTTTAATCCGAAAACAAAAAGTCGATTTTTTGGCATTAAAACATATGTTCCGTTTAAACTTTGGTACACAGGCCCAAGAGCCAGTTAGGATCATTGATAACACATCCTCTTCAGATAGGCATCAGACGTTTCACAAAGGAACAGAATTGTTACCTACATACATCGTCGTTTTTCTTTTTTAACTTACGGTGTACACAGGTACACATATAAAGGTTTGAGGTTCGTTGCATGGTCTGTCCTAGAACTTTTACCGCTATCAGTCTTCCACATTTCTGGGTAATATCAGTAGTTGGGAAGCCACGTTGGATTGCACGTCGCACTACTAGTCTGAAACTATGTGCACGGGAAACAGAAACGACGTAGAGCCAACCGCACACGCCACTTACAGATATATGATATTCATACTGATCATCAGGCTCATGAAATATTCATTTCTTTCGTTGCTATAGCTGGCCGTTGTGGCCGTGCGGTTCTAGGTGCTTCAGTCCGGAACCGCGCTGCTGCTACGGTCGCAGGTTCGAATCCTGCCTCGGGCATGGGTGTGTGTGATGTCCTTAGGTTGGTTAGGTTTAGATAGTTCTAAGTCTAGTGAGATAGGTGGCCTAAGATATTAAATCCCATAGTGCTTACAGCTATTTTTTGATGCTTGGTAAACACATGCAACATCAGCCGTAGTGTCTACTTCCACATAAGAGACAGCGGAAATGAGAAGACAGACTCGCGGATATCTCAACAGCCACTGGATTCCGGACGTACCACTACAGGAATTTTTCTTCTAGTTTTGATCGATACTATCTCCTCTAACAAAACGTAACACTATTTCTTAAGCACTCTGTATATGGCTCATTACATGGACAATACTTTTAGCTGCACTGAAATCGGAAGGCAGTGACCAATGGCATTTGCTGAATGACTGCTTTTTGCTTATTTGTGGATATATGGTACCACAGCTTATGGTCGCAGGTTCGAATCGTGCCTCGGGCATGGGTGTGTGTGATGTCCGTAGGTTTAAGTAGTTCTAAGTCTAGGGGGCTGATGACCTTAGATGTTAAGTCCCATAGTGCTCATTGCCATTTGAACCATTCTTTCGCTGCTGTCACCAAGCCTTGAGTGATATTTGAACATCTTTGTGAAGACAAAAAAGCAGACTTTCTAGAACTCTTTGTCATTCACAGAACTCTGTTGTCAATTATCAACATATCACACGCATCTGAGTACGAGAGGACAACAAAAGTTAAAACATGTCTGTTACCAATGTTCTTCAGTATGAGTTTTCATGTTTCCAGCATTTTCGTAAGTTACATTCCTTTCCACTATGAATACGTGGCATTCATCTTTTGTTCAGGTCAGACATGGTGGTGAAATGCCGCCATTAATGCACCATCTGGTCGCCACGAGCACAACACAATACAATGCAGCGCAGCGCAAACAGTTTATGCTGCTGCATTGTAGTGTGTGGCGTGGAGCATTGTGTTGCAGCGTGAATCTCTTCACTGCAGGTTCAGCAGTCTGTGTACTCATGCTAGGAATTCTCCGCCCTAGTTGTCAATTTGTTGCTCTTGCTGTTGTTTCGTTTGTAATAGGGACAGAGATCAGTGTTCTGAATTTTTGACCCCCATGTAAATAGCACTAAATTATACAGATAACACGTCTTCTTGCTCTTTCCAAGGTGAACAAACGTAACATTGTCTTCTATGCTCTTATACAGCCAGTATACGTTTCTCACCTTTAACTGGCCCATACACGGCCAGTTCGACAGTCACATTTTTAAAATGAAAAACCACTACTCTTTTCATAAACCAAAAATGCGTTGGTGTCAGTAACTTTCATTTTTCATAAATCTGGTGAAGAAAGAATTAGCCTTACCGTGCAAAATACCCATCCAAATAAAAGTTAAACTCATACTTTTGGCCACAACATTTTTATGGTTTCCTTAACAAGGTGACATTGTTTGTACAACGACTAATACACTGCATGAAGCCATTATTATATCAGCCTACTTATAAAGTTATAAGGAGTTTTGACAAGTGCTGTTGGATTGTAAGACATCAATTTTGTTCATGTGGGACTGTTAAGTAAACGTAAAGGGATAAGGAATAAGAATTCAAATCACCATCACGTTGTTCTCGAGATATTTCTAACAAGTATTACGGATTGACTCTGAAACGAATCCTCAGCTGCCGTTTGATCTACTGCGCAAAGACACAGTAAGGATGCAAAAGGAAGTAGATTACGACTTCGTACAGAATTTACAAATGGTTCAGATGGCTTTAAGCACTGTGGGACTTATCATCTGAGGTCGGCAGTCCCCTAGACTTAGAACTACTTAAACCTAACTTGTGGTGTCACCGCCAGACACCACACTTGCTAGGTGGTAGCCTTTAAATCGGCCGCGGTCCGTTAGTATACGTCGGACCCGCGTGTCGCCACTGTCAGTGATTGCAGACCGAGCGCCGCCACACGGCAGGTCTAGAGAGACTTACTAGCACTCGCCCCAGTTGTACAGCCGACTAAGCCAGAGATGGATCACTGACAACTACGCTCTCATTTGCCGAGACGATAGTTAGCATCGCCTTCAGCTACGTCATTTGCTACGACCTAGCAAGGTGCCATAGCATTTGATATTGAGATTATAACATGTACCGTCAAGAGCGATGTACACCAATTGTGGATTAAAGTTAAGTATAATATCAACTACGTACTTTATTTGCTACTATTAATTCCCTTAACTGTTCCAGACCTCGCGCCAGTCAGCGTGTAATTAAACGCGTGCATTTCGGCCTCCTCTAGCAACACTTCATAACTAACCTAAGCACAGCACACACATCCATGCCCAAGGCAGGTTTCGAACCTGCGACCGTAGCAGCAACAGAATTTACAGGAAGACTCGATTCTGTGCTTCCGTATCCGAAAAGAAAATGAATGCAGTAGTACAAACTGTCCTAAGCTAGTCAGTGTATTCTTGCCTGCGGAATATGCCATGTATGTAGACGAATTCCTACACAGCCACTAGCCACTTTCTAGCCTTCAAATTTACAGGAAAAAATAAAGAAGGCGAAAACCAACAATTGGCAGTAGTTAACGACGATAAAACCATGAATCTGAGATTTGTAACAATTTGTCGAAAGCTTTGTTGGAACATTCATCAGGACCAGTTCGTGACTCTTTAGGAACGGAATAACATTAGGTTGCACGAGGCAACCAATTGAGTCTATAGACAGAATGCCTTTACAATACCATTCGGCAAATACAGAATATACGGAGATTATTTTCATCTTGTTGCTACGGCCAGAAATTTCTTGAAAAAGACAAACTGTAATACAACTGTTACCAGAGGCAGTAGCTTTCTTCCAGGCGATATGGAATGACACAGGACTGGTTAGATAACAATAAATTAGATTTCGAAGCTAGTTTTAGAACGTGCGAATTTTAGAACGCGCAATTGTTACAGATTTCGGTCTGACTTGTGTAGAGAAAGGAAGAATTTCGGACACTCCGCAGTACAGTAAAAGAGGATCTACATCTAATATCTGTTTGTGCTATGCGTACCGAACCCAAGTTCGCGTTTGCGTGCCTTTTACATGGAGAGGATTCTTGTTCGCTGATGGTCGTTCACTTTTCGCTCTAGTGAAAACAATGCTCTGCAGTGCTCGCACGGGCACCATTCGCAGACCTGCAGCACACATAATTACGGAGCCAACCTTTCAAGTATTATTCGCAGACAGGTAGCAGGGTAAGACGCAATTGTTAAGGAACATATCTTGCATATGCTTTTGCTAGAAGGTACGTAAGACACAACTGTTAAGGAGCGTTCCTTGCATATACCTTTTGCAAACTGATAGCAGGCAGTCAAGTCCGTACCGGGGTGATAATGCGCCCTCGGCATAGTTTCCATAGTTGCGCCACCCTCCGGTCCTAAACTATCATTTTGCAATTTTTCTTTGCAGACTTGCCAAGTTTCGTAGCAGCGTTAACCAAAATGTAGCACAGCGAAACAGACTGTCAAGTGAGATGAGATAGAAGAATTATGTCGGTTGACCATATAGCACAGTGATAATGAAAGGAACTTACGACTTTCGATGTCTTAGCATGAGTCAGTTTCATTCGAGCTAGGATAATAGCAAAACACTTAATACATAAGTAACCTACTTCCAGCAGTCATACAATATCAGACGCTTGATAGTGTGACCGATTACCAGTGGCAGAACATACATATGTCTACACTTGAATTAACAGAGAATAGCCGAGTATAGGCACAATGACTAACAACTCCCATAATATTGTTATTCAACCACAGAAGCCTTAAATTATTTTTTATTTACACAGCACGTCATCCGAAACTAAAAAAATGGCTCTGAGCACTATGAGACTTAACATCGATGGTCATCAGTCCCCTAGAACTTAGAACTACTTAAACCTAACTAACCTAAGGACAGCACACAACACCCAGCCATCACGAGGCAGAGAAAATCCCTGACCCCGCCGGGAATCGAACCCGGGAACCCGGGCGTGGGAAGCGAGAACGCTACCGCACGACCACGAGATGCGGGCATCCGAAACTGTACGTGGGAGACAAAGATAATGCCTGGAGGGGAAATAAGTAACATATCCCCCCCACCTATTTCCTTGCTTAATCCTCCATCGCATTTCGTTACAATCATCCGTCAGCAGAAATCGGAAAAATAAGAAAATTAACGGTTGAATAGGATACCGTAAAATGGGGATCAGCAGAAATGGTTTTGAACTTTTAAAGAAGGAACTGATAATTCAGAAAGAAATATGAAAACCAAACGCATATGGGATTATAGG
This sequence comes from Schistocerca serialis cubense, assembly GCF_023864345.2. Classification (NCBI taxonomy): domain Eukaryota; kingdom Metazoa; phylum Arthropoda; class Insecta; order Orthoptera; family Acrididae; genus Schistocerca; species Schistocerca serialis. The sequence continues at coordinate 269,848,474 of NC_064638.1, forward strand.
AATTGTGTTAAACTTTAAAATTACAACTAAAAAGAATAGCTTGCTGTTTCTAGTCACAGAGAATTATTTTTCTATTTCTTGGTATGTGGGGTAAATAGAGACAAGTCAAAATCTGTTTTGAGCTTAGAAGAATAAGAAGCAACATTTTTCTGGTTCAGGAAAAGTTTTATTAAATGCAAGAGTTAATAACATTACATGAAACAGGGTTTTTATTTTGTCTTCCAACAAAATGTTTTTATATAACTATCACTAATTACTTTATTGTAACATTAATCTGATGAACTTGGTTTATTTGTTAATGTGTGACATGTTTAAGACTGATGTCTCTGAAACTGTAGGTCATAACCGCAGAAATAATTAAATACTTTCATTCATATCTATTTGACCAAAAATGAATAACACCTGTTACTCACAAAATAAATGTGTTTAATTGGTCTCGTTTTTCAAAAAAGAAAAAGCAATATAACTTTTGCTTTCGAGATAAAAAATTTTACATGCGTATAATCAAAATGACTGCTTACTTTTTCCACATACTTCAATCACAGCATAGCCCCCGGTTTGAGAACAGTGGAGGTAGTTTTACATTTCCGTCAAATTCTTGATCTTCCCTTCTGAAGAAACAGTCGCGATTAATATTAGCACCGCCACGCAAATTTCGAAAATAAGACTCTACATTTTCATTTAGCCGAAAACTGTATCTTTGGAATTGCATACTTGTTTACTTTGTACTTGAATTTAAACAATAACTTAGATTCGTATTTACAGACAGAGTTCTAAGCAAGCAAATTCAGTACCATAGCCGATGTTTGACATAGAGTGAACAAAACATTTAGTGACTGTGTTGCCGTCTTCGAAATTCACAGTTTCCCTATTATATCGGTTCACTATCAACATAGACAGAGAAATCTTTGAGTGGTATTTCCATTTCTCTTCAGGCACGATAGTATAAGACGTTTTTGGTAGTTTCATTCCTATTTACCCCATTGTTTCCGTTCTCCTCGTTTCATGGCATTTTCTTCAGCACTAGCTCACCGACTTCTGAGATCGTAAAACACCGTAACGAAACTGCTTCAAAAATCTCTACTGCTGGACGTGAGCGAGTTCTACAAGCAGGGGTTGTTTTAACAGAGGGCACTGTTGACAAATAAACCCTGTTAGCGTCGTAAGTCCGTTCTATAGCAGCCGTTTCCTTACAGTGCCACTTCGAAGAAATGACATTCTGCGAACAACGTGAGTTTACAGTCTCTGGCCAAGAGAAAAGCTTCTTCTCGAAGGTAGAAGGCAGAAACAAGATGTGTGACAGAACTCTCGAACCTCGCCCGTTTGATTCTTATACTGTTTCTTTGTTTTGTTGTGTTCCTTTTTCAGTTTTTGCACAGTGTAGCAGCCCTTTTTCTGTTTTCGCTTTTTCGTCTAATAGGTGAAAGTTTGATTTTAGTTTTTACGCATTGACTGTCATTGAAGGGTTTTACTTTTATTTAATATTGTCCCGGCTAAGTATCAGTTTCATTACGTTTAAAACCCAATGTTAAACGTGGGTCACTACACGTATAGTCTTCCCAATTCTAAGAGAAAATAATCTTTAGTAGCTTTACTACCAGTGTTTACAGACGACGATACTTTAACCTTTCGTTCAATTGTTTTAGTTACGAATCGTTAGTTTGTTTTTGGCATTTAATCTTTAAGACTTGTACTATGTTTCAAATTAACAACGTCAGTTTATTGACAAGAATTATTAATAAATAGGTTCACTCATACGATCTCATTCAAAGTAGTTGTTTAATTAGATGTCTAAGTAGGATTCCCGCTAGCATCAGAGATGTTAGATAATATCCTGTCACTTTCGGTAAATAAGTTATTTCTATTTAATATCCGCAAACTGTCATTAACTACGATCACTAGTCGCGTGAAGTTAAGCTTCCCAGTATCACAATTCAAAGTCCGAATCCGGTTAAAATTCTCAATTCAGTAAAGCGCTTAAACATTCACACGAATTGACATTAAAGCCAAAGAGATTACTATTCACCTTCCCGTTTATCTAATCTGGTAAATGTCCAAATTAAAGTCTTGAACTGACAATCCTCAAAAACAATCTCGTCACGATTTATTCTTGATCCCCGTTTAATAAAATGACAATTGTTGTTCTCTAAAGCTGTACGTCCTAAACAACTTCCGAACTAGAACAGACTAGAAACTGGAGTATAGTAATAACAACGTATGGCTATTTATACTTTAATAAACACTATCTTTGGTGTCCCAAACCTACGTTCTATGACTATAATATTGATTTTCTTACGTATTGGAATAACTAATATTTTAATATTTTCTACTGTTCTCCCTCTTCCAATGTTTCTAAAATTTATAATTAAAGTTTCCTTTTCTTTTCTTTTGCTTTCTATACTAGATATTTCCCTCTATTTGTCTTTTATTTATTTTTCGTAATTACTACTTGTGGAGGGACTTGGGTCATTTTGTGAATTGATATATGGGAGCTACTTTTGTTTTTTCAACACCGAGAGGCGCTGTAGGTGTTACAACAGCCTCTACTCTTGCATACTTGGGAGGGGGAGGGGGTGAGGGCGGAGGGCGGGGATCTGTCTGGCCTCCCCCTCACACGGCCTTTTGCAGGTTTCTGTACAGCAGAGCCTTTTCTCTAACTTACCGTAGGCCTCGTGTAGACGGAACGACTGCAGTACTGTCCACTTTCCTGACAAGTGGAGAGTGATTAAATGAAATATAATTTACATTTCGTACTACAGATTGAGAGTTTCCATAAAATTACGAAACAATTGAGATAGCTTGCGGGTTGATCAGATTATTATTTCTAAATTCCGTGAAATTAACTGTTAAATAACTTGTCTGAAATCAATTTTCTACGGATATATGAGATTATCGTAGGCTTGCATAATTAGAAGACTGTCGCCTCATGGGGGCGGGTATTACTCCGAACCATAGATTAACTCTTTGTAATGTCTTGCAAAGTGGCAGAAATCTACAGAAGATGACCGAACCGTTTCTTTGAAATTCATTCCGCGGCTACTTCGCGGTGGAGGGACTACAACACTCTCCTTGTTTTAGCAAGACGTACCCCTCTAGTTGTAATAGAGTGACCGTACACGCTATGTTGTCGTCGGGGATGTGCAAATCCGTAATATCTCGCGGTTTTTCTGAATTCCACTAACCTTGCGTCTTCAGAGATGTCCCTTCACTCAGGTGGAAGCGCTGGTCGTGGACTTGTACAGAAGTGGTGGATATACTGCTGTAATGGCGATAGTGGCAGTAAGTCCCTAACTACTTGAATTGCAGTAGAGAGCACACTGTTCGATGTTTTTTAGGGATCCCATTTAATGATATCCGCGGTTTTTCAAGTTGTAGTTCACAGTACACTTAATATGTTGCACAACTTCAGTTATCAATTCCATTCGACAGCTGTAGAGAGATTACACTTTAAGTACAGGAGACGGTCTAAATACGGGCGGCCACTTCCATTAAAGGGTATACTGCCAAGGCTGTTGAATGTTTTAAACGCTCGTACAATACACCGTAAAGTAATTTTAAAATACTTTGGCCCTTTAGCAATGATACTAAAATGAAAAGAGTTGCAGGAAAGGTTTTAGAAAATAAGTTAACTACCGACGTCACTTTTTTCGTGTAGCTCGGTAGCGTGCAAATGCGACCTACTTCGAAAATGTTGTAAAACAGCTACAAAGAGACCACCAGTATGTCAGACGTCGACGTTACTTGTAAGAAAACTTTGCCAGCAGTGGGAAAGCTAAACATACACATATAAAATGACATGAATTCAGAACAGTATAGTAGTTGTGGTTCAGTTGAAAGACCTGTTTCAACTACACTGAACATTCTTTCTGCATTGAATTTACGCCTTGGGACATTGCTTCCAAAAGCTTATAGAAGGGTTGGACATTTTCTTTCTTGATGCCTACCTTGAAAACGATGTTCCACAAGGTTTGCGAAATGATAAACAATCTTTGTGTCGATGAGAAAAAGACCTAGTTAGGCTCTACCAGCGTCGGTTGACTTCAAAGGCGTTTGCACACTATTTATGATTGAAATTTGAAATGCCATCCCTTTAAAATCTGCTTTAGCATACCCGTGCATTATTTGTTCCACGGTAAGTATGTATTCAACCAGCTGTCCGCCTAATCCAGCACCAAGATGGGGTTTTATTTCTAGTTTACAAAGACCTGCTTCCGCTGTAGTCATATCATGCTTTTTATTTAAAGGCTGAAGTGTCGTACGAGATACATTAAACGTCCTTGTTACTTCCATGGTCCCCATTTGCTTTTCTCGGGCAACTGTTATACCATTCTTTATGTCTTCTTCATTCCAGTACTTTCTTTTATTACAGGGTGCGGCAGCATTCATAGTAGGATATTAAAAACACACCATCAGGCAGTAACTGTAATCTATTTATGTCAATTAATAGTTAAAGGTATGCCATTTACTAATGTGTCAGTCATTTTCCATAACTCGGCGTAACGTATTCCCCGGGACATTGCCGACGGCAGTTCTGATGCGATACTTCAACTCAGGAATGGTGGCACAACGTGTTCGGAACACTTCTCGCTTCAGGTAGCCCCAAAGGAAAAAGTCTGCACATGAAAGGTCGGGTGAGCGAAGCGACCAGGAAATGTCTCCAAAGCGGGAAATTACGAAGGTCTTGCAGCGTCTTTAGGTAGCATTCACTGGTGACAGTTACAGCCACACCGTTGTCATCCTCAAAGAAGTAAGGGACAATAATCCCAAAGGAAGCAACTCCGCACCACACTGCGACACGAGAACTGTGCAAAGGCTTAACGTGCAGTTCATGCTGGTTTACATCACTCCAATAACGCATGTTCTGTTTATTCACTGAACCACATAGCCCGAAATGAGCTTCATCTGAGATCAGGACGGCGTGCAACATTCGTGGATTTTGACGAAGAGAGATCACGCATGATTAAGCAGAATGTTCCCCGTGAAACCCAATCGCGAGGCCTAATTCCCTGACCAATCTGCAGCTTATATGGGTGAAAATGGAGATCTTAGCGCAATATTCTACTGAATGAGAGATCGGACATATGCACAGTTTGCGCATGACAACGAACAGATCTCTTTGGGCTACGCAATAGTGGAGCACCAACATTTTCCACGGCTTCTGGTGTCCGCACAGTTCTTTCACTTCTTCCCGGTTTGCGATTGCAAACAGAACCTGTTGTTCGAAATGCACGTACCCACGTCACAATGGCCCGTCTATCTGGAACTTTCCCATGACGTTCCAAGTTGAAAAGTTGCCGAAATAGATGCTGGGTAGAAATAAAAGAGTCGTTATTATTGAAATAACTTTCAACAGCAAAGGCACGATGCCGTGCAGTCCACCGCTCCATATCACGGTCACACTCGAAATGGCTGCTCATTAGTACACGAGTGCGGCATGAGCTGGTGAGCATTCCAGCAGTACGTCATTGTACTACGCAAGTCAAATAACGCTATGAACGCTGGCGCACCCTGTATTTCGAATATACCTTGGAGTTCTTCTTGGCATCCTGAAAGAATGGAATCGTAAATCAGCTGTTTTCCCTAAGGGTGTAAATGTGGACTAGCCCATATTTAAATACGGTTGTGTAGCTCGTATGTAGACCAATTGAATAAGAACTCTTAGAGAAGTAGTAGCTCATTGCCAAAAAAAGTTAAGCAATAAATTATATGTACTGAACGAACTGTGGAATATACGAAACACTGTATTTCGAATATACCTTGGAGTTCTTCTTGGCATCCTGAAAGAATGGAATCGTAAATCAGCTGTTTTCCCTAAGGGTGTAAATGTGGACTAGCCCATATTTAAATACGGTTGTGTAGCTCGTATGTAGACCAATTGAATAAGAACTCTTAGAGAAGTAGTAGCTCATTGCCAAAAAAAGTTAAGCAATAAATTATATGTACTGAACGAACTGTGGAATATACGAAACAAGATTCTGTTAGTAAGAATTGTTTTCCTGTAAAAGCTAGTGGTAAATAAAATAAACATACCTCACAATGTTTCAAGACGCTGGAAGTGGCAAAATGACGCGTTCTACATCACTACAACCAAATACTTTAGCTGAAAGCAAGCAACTACTCTCTTTCACTTGTCAGCTCTCCCTCTAACTGTTTAAAACTGCCACCATTAGTTTGGAGCACTGTATGACCTTACGTAGTAACTAACCCATATTTAAAACCTAGCCAGTATTTAAAACATTCCCTCTACCTTCTGACAAACTTTACACTACCACAAGATCGATCAACCTGCGACCATGCAAAACAGTGTTTTTTATGATATTTATTAACAACTGACGAGTGACCATCGACACTCTCGTTCATTGTGGTCCCATCTGGTGGACAGCATTTTTCCTGCAACAATATGCACCACCGTTACGTCTGTTTACTGTGGTCCTTCCGGCTTGCCGAAACAGAGGAACTTCTGCGTCAGTCTAATCAGCCAATCTCAGGCACGGAAATTTCGTTGTGCTGTATATGTACTGAGGTCTATCTGAACCAATCACAAGTTTCCGACGTGGGGGACGCCGTGATTCTAGGCGTCACCCAGATGCCACACTGGAACTATCATGTCATTCCGACGACATACTATCCTTCTATGCAGACTGTAGGCTTTGCGTGGTGTTGCACAATCTTATGCAGTTACCAAACAAGTTATCCAGAATAAGTATTACGTAACAATAGACTATCGTACCTTTCTCAGAATTTCTGTGACTCCAGTACTTCCAGTCTGTAAGCTGTGAGGTCTTGCTTCGCTAGGCAGAATAAATTGTGATTGTCATCCTCGTTAGGTAAGCCAAGGGGTCTTCCTTCTGCTGGCGGACGGGTGCTATGGGTGCGTCGTCCGCGTTAGCAAAAGTGTCGAGAGAGATGCTCGTCATCTCAGCTGATCACAGTTTTCGGCTGGAACACGTCGTTATCTTCATTAGCGAAGGTGTTGCCTTTGCCGCCATTTTCGTGTCTGCGCACATATTTCCTGATCTTGGTAGCAGCCGGGAACCGCGCAGTTCGTGTTATTGCGGCTCTGATCGGTATTACAAGTATTTCGGTTGTTATTTCATTGTGATGCAGTCATAACGATATCGATCGGTAGGCGTGAAAAAGCTGAGCATCCTTTCGCTGTAGTTAATTTGTGCCTTTGCTTCAGTCGTCTCTCTTGACAACTAATCATTTTAACGTAACTGTCAGTGGCACTCTCTCCCCCACCCCCACCCCCACGCGCCACCCCCAACTCTCTCTCTCTCTCGCTCTCTCTCTCTCTCTCTCTCTCTCTCTCTCTCTCTCTCTCTCTCTCTCTCTCTCTCTCTCTCCAATCACGAGCTGGATGAGTCATTGAGATGATCGTTTACGATTCCGTTACTTGTTTTATTTGTCTTGAGCTGCAGCAAGACATTTTCATATTAGTTTCGATTTAATTACGATTGGAGTAACGGTTTATATATTCACACTTCAGTATGTTTTTGGAACAATATACTTAAATTTTTAGCAGGTCTGTCTGTCTGTCTGTCTTCTGCTTTCTAGAAACCCCCTGTTGCCTCTTATGAAAGCTGCTTTTAGGTATCGGATACACCTGCCAGTCGAAACGGAGTTCTTTGCCGCTCACGGCCAAGGCAGCACCAAATTAACTGGCAAGACTAAGTGTTCCGTATAACTGGATATCATGGGGCAGAGTGTTTCAGTAATTCACTAATCATATCGCCAAATTCAGCTATCGAAAACAGCAGCATCTACACTACGTAAAACACAGATGTTAAGGAGAGTACCGCAGACCGGGATTATTTTGATCGATTTTCAGATTCAGATATGATTACCGTGATTGTTTTGAAGTTTCGTGATATTAATGGTAGTGAACATTCTGGCCTGTACAAAATTGTATGAAAGGATTACATACTAGTTAGTAGCAAATATTGTGTCTAAAACGCAGAGGAAGTGATGGAAACAATTTAGGTGGTCAAAGTTAGCATGTATTTGGGGACACATAGACCAGCCTATATTAAAACCACAGCTGTCAGGAACCATTCCATTTGCAATCAATGTTTCAAAAACCAAATTAAACTTTGGCCACCCAGAAACAAACACATTGATGTAAAGAACTTGTAAATACTTTATTATGCCTCATAAAAGAAAAAAAACGTAGTACTTAAATCAAACATCAAAATTATAAATATAATGGAAGGTACTAATATGGAGTATAGCACACATAGCTCCAAATTCAGCTGAGCCTAAGACCTTCATTTTCATCCGTTTTAGACCTAAATCTTGGTTTCAAAACATTCATTGCAGTTAGAATGGAGGTTGTTTGTTCTTCGTTTATCGAGACAATATCTGACACTTTTGACCAAACAATCTTGATTCCTTGTCTGATTGGTGATAAGTTCCTGTAGGACCAAACTGCTAAGGTCATCGGTCCCCAGGCTTACACACTACGTAATCTAACTTACGCTAAGAACAACACACACATCCATGCCCGAGGGAGGACTTGAACCTCCGACTGGGGGAGCCGGCGCGAACCGTGGCACGGCTCCCAAGACCACGCGGCTACCCCGTGCGGCCATTCCTTGTTTCCGCAGACATTTGACATTATATGTTACACGAGAATCACTGCCTGAACTACAACGGCTTGCAATTTCGGCAGTATATGACTGAGATATGTTTTTTCTTAGTCGACGTACGTATGGTTAATGTGTGTATACAAAAAAAAAGTGTGTGAAGTCTTACGGGACTTAACTGCTAAGGTCATCAGTCCCTAAGCTTACACACTACTTAACCTACATTATCCTAAGGACAAACACACACATCCATGCCCGAGGGAGGACTCGAACCTCCGCCGGGATCAGCCGCACAGCCCATGACTGCAGCGCCACAGACCGCTCGGCTAATCCCGCGCGGCTAATGTGTGTATTCCTTGGTTCCACACTGTCATTGGCATCAACATTTTTTAATAAATTGTGTATCTGTAATGCTAGGCTAGCAATAACCAGTGGTCAAAGTTACCTCTAAACAATGAAATCGTATATATGACCTCATAAATCGTAATATGGAGGCAGATAAACATATGTAATTTGAGAATTAATCGAGTAACAAACATAATACAGTTGAAAATACGGATCGCTTTTCAGTTAAAGGATATCGGTGGATTTTGCACAACGAGATTGTAGCACACTTTCTCGTATACAATTGTAAGTCGCAACAGGTTCGCCAACTGTAGCGCAAGAAAATTGGCACTACTTGGAGCCGTTTAGTGTACGTTGATGGAAGTTTACCTACAAACGCTATATAATAAACACCCAACTGAGAGCCGGTAGAGAGCTGTAAAACGTTTGATTCAAAATGGCTGTGAGCGCTATTGGACCTAACATCTGAGGTCATCAGTCCCCTACGTAAACCTAACTAACCTAAGGACCTCACACACATCCATGTCCGAGGCAGGATTCGAACCTGCGACCGTAGACTGAAGCGCCTAGAACCACTCGGCCATACCGGCCAGCAAAACGTTTGATGTGTGAGTGGTCAAAGTAACCACGCTGGTCAAAGTATGCACGGTTTACGGTACCCTGCAAACAGTGCAGGGCGAACGGCATATCTGAGGCGCTAGTCAGCGCAGACCAGTGACAGAGTATAACTTAGCCACGCGACAGTTCTCGTGCGTGTTCACAGACGTCGCAGTTCGCGTGGGCGTCGCTTGGGATGGCGCTTCCGGCGTTGCGGGCGGCACGAAAGAGCTGCCACGGCGGCGGACGCGCCGCTGCTGTAGCGCCTTGTCATAGCACCGCTGCCGCTGCCGCCTGCCGCCGACCGCTCCTATTCCTGGTGCCGTCACGGCAGGCAGGATGGGGTGGCAGGTGGGGGAGGGGGAGGCGGGGGTGGCGGAGGCGGCGGCACACGTCCTGACAGCCCCCTGTGGCGTCGTCAGCCGACCTCGCAGCGCCGCCGCAGGCCGTTCTGTCGCCTGGAGTGTGTGGCAGCCAGCGAGGAGCGACCAACTCCGAACAGTTGCTGCCAATTGAACCTCGTGCACTCTTACTAACACGAAAAAACAACTGTGGGGATGTGTAAAAACGAAAAATGGTCTCAGAAAATTAAATTATCTATATAAACAAAAACGTTAATGTTCCTTTGTTCAAAATCGTACTCTTCCGAAAGTTCTTCACCCACTGGTTTGAAATTTTGCAACAACGCTGCACTCGTACACGCCCTTGTTCGTATGATTTTATACAGCTACTGGAGCGCCTTATAAAGGGTATATGTTGTTAACAAGAAACTTCTATTCGTTTGTTCAAAATATTAAAGTTCTGTAAGTTCTTCACCGATTTTTTTAAATTTTCAGATAATGCTGCATTAGAATACGCACCACTGTTTATACACCTACTAGAGGGCCATTATATATATATATATATATATATATATATATATATATATATATATATATATATATATGGCGCTCCAATAGATTAAACACAAGCGTATTAGAATAAAACTTCAAAGGATGCAGTGATTTCGGAAATTTAAGATTTTCAACGAAGACTATGAGATTTCGGCTAGCATCGTATCGCCTTTACAGATTATATATACAGTTATATATACCATATGGGACTGCAATAGGGTCCGCAGCTCGTGGTCGTGCGGTAGCGTTCTCGCTTCCCACGCCCGGGTTCCCGGGTTCGATTCCCGGCGGGGTCAGGGATTTTCTCTGCCTCGTGATGACTGGGTGTTGTGTGCTGTCCTTAGGTTAGTTAGGTTTAAGTAGTTCTAAGTTCTAGGGGACTGATGACCATAGATGTTAAGTCCCATAGTGCTCAGAGCCATTTGAACCATTTGATTTGACTGCAGTAGGTATATAAAAACATCCGCGGTTCGAATGCAATGTTATCAAAATTTCAAAGCAATCGTTGAAAAACTTTGAGAGATTTACGATTCTGCGTAAACGAACATTTGATTCCATATAAATAAAAGTGTAAATTTTTCTCTCTTCAAAATCTTAAGTCTCCGAAAGTTCTTCACCGATTGTATTGAAATTTCGACAAAACGTTGCATTCAGATGTACCATGTCTTTAGGTACCTATTCTTATTATCTATTGTCGGCCGGTGTGGCCGTGCGGTTCTAGGCGCTTCAGTCTGGAACCGCGTGACCACTACGGTCGGAGGTTCGAATCCTGCCTCGGGCATAGATGTGTGTGATGTCCTTAGGTTAGTTAGTCTTAAGTAGTTCTGAGTTCTAGGGGACTGATGACCACAGACGTTAAGTCCAATAGTGCTCAGAGCCATTTGAACCATTTATTATCTATTGTATGTATAATTAAATATATAATATATAAATGGGGAACGTTATTACCAAAAATCTCGAAAAGTGCTTGACCGATTTACTTTAAATTTTTAGACAATATCCTAATGAATATTCGTATGCATATAGACTACATGTATAATGTTAGCAAAGAGGAATGTTGAATTTGTGTTTTATCGGCTTGTGATTAGAATACTACTTCGGAATTTGAATATGCAATAGCAATGAACAAGCCTTAATGTCAGAGGGAGCGGGAAAGAGAAGATGGACAGAGGGATGAGACGAGATGAAATAGAAAGCGGAAAGGAGGAGGTGGACAGAGGCGGCAGAAGAAGATGGAGAGACAGCAGGAGGAGAAGATGGATGGAGAAACGGGAGAGGAGTAGATGGACAGAGAGAGGGGAAGGAGCTGATGGGGAGAGAGAAAGTGATGGGAGGAGGAGGTAGACAAGGAGAGGATGAGATGATGAGACTCAAGGGGTAGAGGGAGATAAGGACGTATGTCCAATTCCCATACATGTTAGAAACGTGTGCTTCGTTTTCTTTCTTTTTCATTTAACGAGACTGAGCCACAGCAACGTGTGGCCAGGAATATCTAGTTCTGAATAAAAAATTTTCAGGGATTCGGTCTCGTCATTTAGAAATCCTGAAACCAACAATAAGTCTGACGCTTCGCGACTTAACTTTCGGCTTCTGAACACACCCGAAGTCGAGGAAGGAGGACGGAGGTGTCATGGCGGTTTTGCCCACAACCAAAATATTTTACTAAAAACATTTATGGGATTGTTGTGATCTTCAGTTCGGAAGACTGGTTCGACGGCGCTCTCCACGCTGAACATTTACATTCTCACACAGACTGCTTGACAAAAAAACTGAAACGCACAGAAGAGATGGTTGGATGTCAATGTAACTTTGCACACGTACGCAACATCGGAGGGTATGAAAATGATTGGAGCTCGAATTCTGTGTGACCGGTAGAACGGCCATCAGAGTGCATTAGTTTTCTTCGTGTTCAGTGTTATTACCAAGTCTGGCTGAGTATACAAAGGGCATGAACAGTGTATGATGTTGAGTGATCTCTGTGAAAGACACGATAGCACCGCAGACTCACATGGGACAGCGTTAGCGCCACAGTCGAACATAACAGTCGCGACATTCCGTCTCGTTTTTGTTCCCCCAGTGACTGCAGCGCCCCAAGCGGCCAGCAATCGACGCTGATGAATACGATACCAGATGACTGAAAATACCAACGTTAGTATTGATTTGTAACATAGTTTTGTTTACGGAAAGGAGTGTACATGTGCCATAAAAATCGATAATAACTAGAAAGTTACGCCACATTTATGGCTATTTAGTTTCCTAAGGACCCTGGGGGATACGAAACTGTGCATTACGGAACAATTTATTTACGATCTTCTTGAGCTGTACAGACATTTACTGAATGATGTTGTTTTACTTTAATAACATAAGAATGCTTAGAAAGACTTCTTATATTTGTATCTACCCAACAAATTCAGAGTTTTATTCACTACACTTTCAGCCAAATCAATGAATGTGGACCACTGGAAACCTGTACGGAATGCAATACTTACATTGTTTAACGTATCAAATAAGCCGCCACAAATGTATCTTAAGGTAAAAGCAGAGAGACGTGATAATAAATCGTCAAAAGCAATAAAACTGTTTCCCAACACGGGGAAAAATGGTTCAAATGGCTCTAAGCACTAAAGGACTTAACATATGAAGTCATCAGTCCCCTAGACTAAACCTAACCAACCTAAGGACATCACACACATCCATGCCCGAGGCAGGATTCGAACCTGCGACGTTAAAGTGTTGCAGTAATCACTAATCTAACCAAGACGTTCAGTATTTTCTAGCGTTGTTGAATACAAGTGTATCCATTTGCACTCACTTCTGTGCTAATATTAAACCCACGAATTATTTGTAGAGACTTTATAGAGTTTGTATTATAATCATGCTCCGCAGTATTTTGAAAAACCGCAAATATTGCTAACGACAAACGACTCAGACGTCAGTCGTGGGTATTTCTCTTTTAATTTTGATAACACACACAGTATTCAGAAAACAGCGAATAAATAAAGACTATTACCAATATTTCTTAATGATTATAACAACACTCCCAGTACTCGGAAACAGTGAATACATACTTAAACACGACTACCCATTTCATTCCATGAAAAGCTTGTGCCTTTATTTATAAATGAAGTCTGTTTTTAATCTGGCGTGAAGGGAACGTAGCTGAATAAGATCTCTTTCTTAAGTCTAGCGGTGGATTTTCATATTTACGTAGTTATCTCTTTGCCGTCCAAAGGACTGAAAGCTATCTACATCACTCTCATTTTATTATCTGCACAGACTGAATGAGACAGAAGCAAGAAAAGAAATAAGCTAACTGTATTTAATTGATCTGTCAACTTATGACAAGGAATATGTACTAAGTATCATTCCAGTTTAACACTCCAATTACCTAGCATCATCACTTCGTGCTTTTAGATTTTGTTCCAGTAAAAATGCTGATACAGTCGCTCTTATTTCTGTAATTTTACCGACCGCAAAAAAGATTAGTTTCGCATACTGCCAGACTATAATTGTGGTACAACAGATGTGCATTGAAAAAATATATATCCAATGGTGATATCTATGGGAGGCAACAAATGATTCGTTCACATTCGTTAAGTATATTTACATGTGACTGGCTGTAGATTTGTCTTTTATTCGTTCCCATTCTTATTATAGATCTACAACGAGTGTTATACTCTCTCTAGTCATATGGCCTCAAGAATGATCTTACCTTCACTTACATTTGAGTGCACTGTTCGATGCAGTATCATACTAGTTTCGAATTAAACGATTTTTTCTCCAACCAAGATTTTAAATGCCGGTTTTATCTGTTGTCACATTTTCTTGTTTTTTCCTCAAGCGCTGTAAAACAGTTATTTCTTGGAAAACAGAGACAAGCAAAGTTTGTACGGGGCACCATGTGATTTGTTTAGTCTACATTTACTAACCAAAATGTGAAATATAACACCGATAAGTGATGATGAAACCGTTTATTTATTGTTGTTTTTCAAAGTATTGCTACAAAAAAAATGTTAAACCTGACATCACAAAAGTTAATATTTCTGTTTTTGTTTTTTTTTAGGTAAGTTCGGTTTCGCGCGGAATTCTGCTTGTCACATACGCACCAGTAAGTACTCAAACAACTACAAGGTTTCTTTATTTCTTAATATTAATCTGAAAGTTGAAAACATTAGCATAATTGACTCAATACACCAAAGCTTTCCTGCTGAAAACACTAATCAAGATATTTTTCCTACTATTAATTATTACCATCTGTGACTGTATAGAAATATTTACATTATTTCCTGTTAAATAGGGATAAGTATTCAACACTATAATCCTAATTTCGGATTCCCTCAATTACAAAAAATAAAGCTTAAGGATAGTCAACAAATATAAGCTCGTGAAAAAAGTCGTATTCTTTTTCAAAAACCGTAAGGAGTTCACTAGTTCTAAGCTGTGATCATTGTGTGTGTAATTGTCATTAACTGATTGGTAGTGCGTGATTTATTGAGAACATAGCCGATCCACATTCATACCCTTTTGTCTTTACCATTTTTCGCTTGAACTGCAAGTTGCGTCGTGCAAAGGTGGCATCACTCGAACTACATCGGTTAAATACGGACAAATATGTTTAATGTGTTATTTCTCTTTCTTGGACAAGTCAGCCCTGTAAGTGGGATCCGTATACTTTCGAACGCATGTGACTGAACGAACCGGGAGGTAGGGGGGATTCAATGTTCGTCTCGTCTATGGTATTGTCAACAAAGCTACACGTACCCCGCGGGACGTTCTAAATGGTGAGCACCTCAGGAAGCTCAGCGTTCATTTCCTGGTAAGGGCTTGGCGAACCTGATTTCCTGAGCTGGGCTAAAAGTAAGCGCCGCCAGACCTGTGTTAGCGTAAGCTCTGGGCATGCTTCAGCGACCACCGTGCGGCGAGGCGGTGGAACGCCGTGTATCACAGGGAACGGGGATTTTGGCTTAACCGCCAGTATCACGAGAATGGTCAAAACCTTTATATAAAAAACAATTAAGTCGCGTGGCGTGCTGCACGCCGATGAGACGCATGGCTATTGAAGTAGGACAGTAGTTAACAGACAATGCCCGGGGACCAGCCGCATCACAGTCAGAGAAGGCTTACCCAGGCTCTTCATATTCTTAGCTGCTCGTGAGTACGAGACGAAAATCTCGAACTTCAGCACCTCATCTCCCAGCAGGAGAAGTGCATTGCTGTTAGATCTCAACACCTAACCTATCAATACGCCTCGTGTAGAATTATTTCCAATACTTCCGTTTGTATTAACAGTACACAAGCTGGTAGACAGAACACGTTTTTGGAATTAAGGTACGAGGGTAACTTTGTGAAAATTTTACTTTTACACATTTAAAAAAGTTTAGAGGGCATAACTGGCACCTGAAAACCTATTAAGCGATTGATGACGGGGCACTACTGGTTGCTACATCTAGTTCCCAACAAGGAACACATCTCCAGATATCTAAAAGCCTCGTTGTCTACAGGGTGTAATAAAAATGTACGGCGCAAACAGCAGGACAGATTCCTCACACATAGACGAATAAATTATGTTGTATGAACATAGGTCTGGAAACGCTTTGTTTTCATTTTAAAACGCATTTCCTTCCACGAGTTTCAATGAGATCAGATTGCAAATTTTGGCAGTCGGCATGTATGAGCAGACGTCAATCCTCACGCAGATGCTGAAGGAAGTCATCAACAAAGATTTTGTGTCAGTGTTTGGGTCGGCATTGTTGCTGACTGATAGCGCCTCACTTTCTTCTACCCGGGCTCAACGGAAAAACTTGTTATAATTTCGTAGAGAATTTTCTACCTGATCTTTTAGCAGTTGTTCCTTTAGCAGTGCGATAAAACATGTACTTCATGCACGATGGAGCACATCCTCATTTTAGTGCTAATGTCCGTCGGCTTCTAAATAACAGTTTCGGTGACAGATGGATAGGTAGAGGTGGATCAATTGCCTGGCCTCCACTCTCTACGGAACTTAACCCTCTGAACTTAGGAACCCGAGTTCATGATGTTCAGAGTCTCCGTGTCCGAATTATGGAA
The DNA here is from genome assembly GCF_023864345.2 of Schistocerca serialis cubense. Taxonomy (NCBI): domain Eukaryota; kingdom Metazoa; phylum Arthropoda; class Insecta; order Orthoptera; family Acrididae; genus Schistocerca; species Schistocerca serialis. The sequence continues at coordinate 269,864,960 of NC_064638.1, forward strand.
GGCTGCGAAACCATACGAATTACTCCAGGCATACATCAGCGCATCCGACGTTCATTGTGACGGCGGGTTGACGCATGTATCAATGCCTATGGTGGGCTTATTGAAAATCTCCTGTGAGAAAGAGTTGCATATGGACTGGTGATGCGTTCTGTTCGCGTGTTTTTCCCATGCTTAATGAGTTGAAGAGACTGAGCTGTAACATGGAAACAAAGCATTTACAGACCCATGTTCATATAATATAATATCTTAGTTTACGTGTGAGGAATGTGTCCTGCAATTTTCACTATACATTTTTGTTACACTCTATATACCATCGAAATAGAGGTACGCTGTACCTCTAACTACAGCAGTGGTTCCCAACTCGAAGATAATTAACCCTTCAGGGCGATTATTATTATTATTATGATTATTATTATTATTATTATTATTATTATTATTATTGCCAATGATCAGACACAAAGCACTGGTAGCCTGAAGTATTCCAATTTTTGCCCATTCAGAAATAATGAGTCTAGAAATACAATGATCTACAAACATTAAGTATATTATACACATTTTATCTTGTTTTATTTTAAATGGAGATCCAGAGTGTGAGATGAAGTAAGCAACATTAGAGAGAGGAGTAGCGTAGAGGAGGCATGTTTTGTAACAAGTCTTTACGATTATTGTGGATAGTTAGCTTTATTTCCTGGGAAGGGGTCATAGCAAGCACTCGAGATGTACTGAGAATTGTTTCATCATTCTACAAACAAAAGTACAATTTTCTCTGACTCATGAGCTTATTTTTAATAAAACATTTACAAAAACTAAATCTGTAGTGTACTGCCCACTCGGCTCTTACAGGGTGCCTAAAGGATGCTGCTTTCTCGGATAGCTAAACAACAATTCAAGCAAATCACATTAATGTTTTTTGTTACAATGAAGTAGATTGACAATAATTAACTTCGGGTCGCAAGCAAATGGCTAGATGCAAATAGTCAGGGTTATTCGCTTTATACAATGTCTATGCGAGTAATCACACAAGTTCATATGGATTACTAATCACGGCTCTTCTAGTGCCTCTGTTCTAGTGCGTGGTTTCTAGTCCGGGTCTGCTAGTGCCTCTGCTAGTGCGCGTCTTCTACTGTCCGGCCGAGGCTGCAGGAGCAGCGCTTATATTCTCTTCGGATAAAGGCCGCTACTGTCGTGGTGCGGCTCTAGTCAACGTACTATTGGCTGACGTCGTCTCACAGCCCTATCTGCTGTATCGTTCTCGATCTTCGTGCCGGCGTTTGTCGTTACGCCGACACAAAATCCTTTAGTGAGATGGTAATAATGATGATGATTGTAGTGGACTGGCCAGACAGCCAATCCACTATGACCGGTAGCCGAAAGGCACGCGTTTAAGCTCACGCAGGCTGGCGTGAGGTCTGGATCAGGTCAGAGAAATAAGACTAGCAAAACATGAGGTAACTGGTAGAATACTTAACTTTAATCCATAATTGGAGAACATCGGTTTGATGGTACAGGCATCACAAGTTAAATATCTATTGATAATGGCGCCTTGCTGGGTCGTACCAAATGACGTAGCTGAAGGCTATGCTAACTATCGTCTCGGCAAATGAGAGCGTATTTGTCAGTGAACCTTTCCTTGCAAAGTCGGCTGTACAACTGGGGCGAGTGCTAGGACGTCTCTCTCTAGACCTGCCGTGTGGCGGCGCTCGGTCTGCAATCAATGACAGTGGCGACACGCGGGTCCGACATATACTAACGGACCGCGGCCGATTTAAAGGCTACCACCTAGCAAGTGTGGTGTCTGGCGGTGACACCACAATGATGATGATGGTGATGATGATGATGATGATGACGCTGGTCGCAGCGTTTGGGAGTACTAGCTAATATCTGATTGCACTCAGGGGAAGCTGACTCATAAAGGTTGGGAACCACCGAACTGTAGCAACTGCTTTGTGTCTTGCAGATGAACAGTAAGATGAAGGGATTAAAGTAGGTGTGATTGATGTGCGAAATGTCATAAAGAGGGTAGATGGCGCACTGGTGAAAACCGATTCCTTTGTTCTTACATTCAGTAGAACGATGCTCCCAGAGCCTACATTATGTGATCAAAAGTATCCGGACACCCCCCAAAACATACGTTTTTCATATTAGGTGCATTGTACTGCCACATACTCCATGTCACCGACCGCAGTAGTCGTTAGACATCGTGAGAGAGCAGAATGAGATGCTCCGCGGAGTTCGAACGCCGTCAGGTGATAGGGTGTCATTTGTTTCATACGTCTGTTCCCGAGTTTTCCACACTCCGTCCTCGTCTGTTGACTGACGACAGTTGAAGAGGGTCGTAATGTGTAATGCACAGACACCCATCCAGACCATCGCACAGGAATTCCAAACTGCATCAGGATCGACTGCAAGTACTATGACAGTTGCGCAGGAGGTGAGAAATCTTGGATTTTGTGGTCGAGCGGCTGCTCGTAAGCCACACATCACGCCGGTAAATGCCAACGATGCTTCGCTTAGTGTAAGGAGCGTAAACATTGGCCGATTGAACAGTTGAAAAACGTTTCACGGTACACAATATGGCGATCTGATGGAAGGGTGTGGGTATGGCGAATTCCCGATGAACGTTATCTGCCAGCGTGTGTTGTGCCAACAGTAAAATTCGGAGGCGGTGGTGTTATGGTGTGGTCGTGCTTTTCATGGAGGCGGTTTGCACTCCTTGTTGTTTTGCGTGGCACTATCGAAGCACAGGCCCACATTGATGTTTTAAGCACCTTCTTGCTTCCCACTGTTGAAGAGCAATTCGGGGATGGCGACTGCATCTTTCAAGACGATCGAGCACCTGCTCATAATGCACGGCCTGTGGCGTAGTGGTTACATGACAATAACATCTCTGTAATGGACTGGCCTGCACAGAATCCTGACCTGAATCCTAAAGAACACCTTTGGGATGTTTTGGAACGCCGACATCGTGCCAGACTCAGCGACCGACATCGATGCCTCTCCTCATTGCAGCACTCCGTACAGAATGGTCTGGCATTCCCCAAGAAACCTTTCAGCACCTGACTGATCGTATGCCTCCGAGAGTGGAATCTGTCATCAAGACTAAGGGTGGACCAACACCATATTGAATTCCAGCATTACCTATGAAGGGCGCCACGAACTTGTAAGTCATTTTCATCCAGGTGTCCGGATACTGTTCATCACATAGTCTATCGACGCAGGTTTCATTCGCTTAAACCTGAGGCCTTACATTCCCAACCAACACGCTGTGATAAATGACAGCGCTTGGAGCACACCACTCTAGCGGAAACTGTGATAAAGCGCACTACAAAGGACTCGTTTATTCCTCTCCTCCAAAGTATGCTAACAGCTCTTGGGATCGGTCTGTCCGGAATAGAGATCGCGGTACAGGAGCTCAGGACAGCGAATGCTGAGAGTAGAAAAGACTCTTTTCAATACTTTGCTTCAGTTCTTAAAAAGCCTGTTCAGATAGCAATTGCCTCAACAGAAACAAAGATTCATAGTGATAGCACTCATACCAGCGTTTGCAAATGCAGGTGAAACGGTGCTATCATTACGAAGCCCATATCCATTAGCAGGACATCAGAAAAGGCCACTTTTGGTCAATGTAACTATCAAGTTCTTTGTGTTGTACTGAAATGTATCACAATGCATTTAATTAACAATTCGTGTTATAGAAAGTGTCAAGACTTTACGAATAAATACTAATGATTTAAAAGAGCAAGAATATTGTAGCGTCTCATATTTAAACAAAAAAAAAAGGAACGTTGATAACACTAGAATTGTTAGTTCCGCGTAGGATATTTATATTCTGTACGTATGCTAACATTTCGGTAGTAAGGGATATGTAACATTTTACCATGCACGTTGTTATTCAGTACAAAATAATTCACGGTCTTCTACAGGCAGCTGAAGACGAGATAAGTGTTCACGACACGGGCTAAAATTACTTCCCGTTGTAGCGTTAACGATCTGCTCTAACAAAAGATCCTACGCCGCGCAGTCAGCTACCAGTAAGCCTCCACTTTCGTAATGTATTTCGCAAGTTCATGACAAGACAATACAAGGCTAATGTGTGCCAGCTCATCAGTTCATACGGAACGGAATCTTGGCTAGCTTGCTGTCCCTTGGCATACAGGAAAATGTTGACAAGATTACCTTACTTCTTTGATTCCCTTAGCTACTAAGGATTTTCTAAAGAATATCTATATTTGCAAAATATGTCTATTAATACAGATATCTCAATATAGGTAAGTAGTCACTATGCTTAACTATTTATCAAGCACTTCCATTTCTTTACTAAGCTTGAGGGATCCATCAAATTTTATCTCACACAGCTGCTTGTTTCAAGTTATATAGTTTCTCCTAAATTTTAACAAATGTAATCTTAAGCTATCAAAACAGTTTTAAAAAACGAATTATATAATTTTGGCAATATGATAGTCACTCTACACACCGATTTGTTCCTGGTCTCCATACTTGCTATCAAGTACTACTCTTCTCATGACTACATACTTCCAGCATCTCACCACTTGGTAGTCTGTTTCACATTCTCATCACCGTTGACACTCCCTTTATTCCCGTGTACTGCTCGTTCAAGCGACAAGTAAACTATCCCGGAGTGCCTCGGTTCATGTCCCATTAACTGTCAAACGTTCCTAACGTGGCTTGCGCAAAGTCGCCTCCGCGGCCTCACACGGAATACACACACTGTTAGCGATGTCTGACGTGGCGATGGAAGACAGCAAACCGAAAGCTGAAGTCTTAAATTTCGCGTTTAAGAAAGCACTCGCGAAGGAGGATCCCACAGACATGCGATCGTTTGACCATCGCATAGAATCCCGTATGGAGGACATAGGAATAAGCATCCCTCGCGGTGAGAGGCAACTGGAAGAGTTTGAAAAGCCGTTCGCCAGGACTGGGCTGAATCCCAGTTCGGTTTTACAGAGAATGATCTACGGTATTGTCCTCTTACTTAGACTGCATTTATAGCTAATCCACTGCCCAGCGCGAAGTCACAGGTGACTGGAAAAAAGCGCACGTGTCTGCTATATAGAGTAAAGGAAAAAGAGCAGACACGCAGAATTTAATATCCATATACTTGAAGATAGTAACTGCTCTCGAAAGAACAGATACCATTGATGACCGTGCAGCTTCTCTAGAAGTTTTTTCGAGAGCAGTTACTATCTTCATATACAGTTAAAGGCTGCCCAGTCATAGACCTACGGCTGTGCGAATGCGCACGGGTTGCCCAAACTCTTACGGGAATCGTCATCTTAGTTGGCGCGAGTAATGAGTGGATGGGCAAATGTCTATAAGGTACATTACGTATGTAGTTCGTGGACAGTTGGAAATGTGGGTCTCGCGGGAAGCGTGCAAGGGATAAGTCCCTGCAGTCGCGCTGTTTATCTGTGTCCTCGTTGGCTCAGATGGTTAGAGCGTCTACAATGTAAGCAGAAGATCCCGGGCTCGAGTCCCAGTCGCGATACACATTTTCAGCTGTCCCCATCGAGGTATATCAACAACACCTGTCGGCAGCTGAGGGTTTTAATTGATTATCATTTAATATCCATATGCTACAAAATTCTTTAAGATAAGATATTTACAGTGAGAATATAATAAATTTCGTTGACTCATAAAAATTCTTGTCCACATACCAGCTCAGATTTAGAAAGCATCGCTGGAGCGAAACTCAGATTGTCCTTTCCTCGCACGATGTCCTGCGAACCATCGATGAATGGCCACAGACAGATTCCAAATTCTAATTCGAAAAACCGTTTGATACAGTACCCCACTGGGGACTTTTAAAGAAGAATCGAACATTGCGGATACGTATGTAGATATGTGAGTTGCTCGAAGAATTCTTAAGTGAAAAAACCCAGTACGCTGCCCACGACGGCGAGCGTTCATCAGAGACAAAGCTCGGAGAAGAGTGATAGGATCACTCTTGTTCTCTATATATGATACATAAACGAACTGAAGGTTAGGGTGAGCAGCAGTCTGCGATAGTTAGCCGATGACGCTGTAGTATACAGGGAAGTATCGTTGTTGAATGAGTGCAAGAGGATACAAGACGACTCATTCAAAATTTCTAGTTGCTGTGATGGCTGGCTCTGAGCACTATGGGACTTAACTTCTGAGGTCATCAGTCCCCTAGAACTTAGAACTACTTAAACCTAACTAACCTAAGGACATCACGCACATCCATGCGCGAGGCAGGATTCGAACCTGCAACCGTAGCAGTCGCGCGGTTCCGGACTGCGCGCCTAGAACCGCTAGACCACCGCGGCCGGCTAGTTGCTGAGCTTGCTATAAACGTAGAAAAATTTAAGTTACGTCAAATGAGTAGAAAAACATTCCAGAAACGTTGAAATACAGCAGTGTTATTGTGCTGGTTCACACAGTGACGACTATGAAATATCTAAGCGTAACACTGTAAAGCAATACGAAACGAAACGAACGTGTAAGGGTCGTAATAGGGACGGCGAATGGTCGAATTCGTCTTATTGGGAGAGTTTTAGGATAATGCAGCTCGTCTAGAAAGGGTATCGCGTATAGAACACTTGGGCGACCCATTCGTGAGTACTGCTCGTGTATTTGGGCTCCCCAACAGGTCGGATTAAGAGAGGACATTGAAGCAATCTAGAAACTTGTTGCTAGATGTGTTACAATAGGCTCGATCAATACGCATATGTTGCGGGTATGCTTCGTGAATTCAAATGTCGACGTTCTTTTCGCGATCTGTCGAAATGGATTAGACAATATGCAATTGCAGCTGACTGCCGAACGGCTCTACTGCCACCCACATACACTACGCACAAGATCCACGAAGATAAGATAAGTTAGGCCTCGTACGCAGTCTTACAGGCAGTCGTATTTCCCTCGCTTCGTTTACTAGGGGAATACACGAATGGATGTGACTAGTTGGCGGTACATGGTTCTCCCTGCCATATACCATATGGTGACTTACGGAGTGCGTATAAAGATGTAGTACAGATGTGCGACACTGGAGTCAAATCATGTGAAGTACTGCTCCGCAGAATAACTCGAAAAGTTTATTAGCGGAACACGACTAGTTCTCTGCTCTGCTACAGGATTAAAATCAATGTAAATTAAGATCATCGGCCAGGTTTGAATCCACGAGACGTGTTTAAAATAGTCACTACCCCCCTGACACTAATACACTACTGGCCAATAAAATTGCTACACCAAGAAGAAATGCAGATGATAAACGAGTATTCATTGGACAAATATATTATACTAGAACTAACAGGTGATTACATTTTCACGCAATTTGGGTGCATAGATCCTGAGAAATCAGTACTCAAACCAGCCACCTCTGGCCGTATTAACGGCCTTGATACGCCTGGGCATTGAGTCAAACAGAGCTTGGATGGCGTGTACAGGTACAGCTGCCCATGCAGCTTCAACACGATACCACAGTTCATCAAGAGTAGTGACTGGCGTATTGTAACGAGCCAGTTGCTCGGCCACCACTGACCAGACGTTTTCAATTGATGAGAGATCTGGAGAATGTGCTGGCCAGGGCAGCAGTCGAACATTTTATGTATCCAAAAAGGCCCGTACAGGACCTGCAACATGCGGTCGTGAATTATCCTGCTGAAATGAAGGGTTTCGAAGGGATCGAATGAAGGGTAGAGCCACGGGACGAAACACATCTGAAATGTAACGTCCACTGATCAAAGTGCCATCAGTGCGAACAAGAGGTGACCGAGACGTGTAACCAATGGCACCCCATACCACCACACCGGGTGATACGCCAGTGTGTCGATGACGAATACACGCTTCCAATGTGCTTTCACCACGATGTCGCCAAACACGGATGGTACCATCATAATGCTGTAAACGGAACCAGGATTCATCCGAAAAAATGACGTTTTGCCATTCGTGCACCCAGGTTCGTCGTTGAGTACACCATCGCAGGCGCTCCTGTCTGTGATGCAGCGTCAAGGGTAAACGCAGCCATGGTCTCCGAGCTGATAGACCATGCTGCTGCAAACGTCGTCGAACTGCTCGTGCAGATGGTTGTTGTCCTGCGAACGTCCCCATCTGTTGACTCAGGGATCAAGACGTGGCTGCACGATCCATTACAGCCATGCGGATAAGATGCCTGTCATCTCGACTGCTAGTGGTACGAGGCCGTTGGGATCCAGCACGGCATTCCGTATTACCCTCCTGAGCCCACCGATTCCATATTCTGCTAACAGTCATTGGATCTCGACAAACGCGAACAGCAATGTCGCGATATGATAAACCGCATTCGCGATAGGCTGCAATCTGACCTTTATCTGACCTTCTTACACGAGACATCACAACAACGTTTCACCAGGCAACGCCGGTCAACTGCTGTTTGTGTATGAGAAATAGGCTGGAAACGTCCAGCACGTTGTATGTGTCGCCACCGGCGCCAACCTTGTGTGAATGCTCTGAAAAGCCAATCATTTGCATATCACAGCATCTTCTTCCTGTCAGTTAAATTTCGCGTCTGTAGCACGTCATCTTCGTGGTGTAGCAATTTCAGTGGCCAGTAGTATAAATACCCTGTCCAACTAAATACTTTCAGCAACACTCCGATATCTTTTACACTTGACCGAAAAATGATCATCGATAACAGTTCATACATCGTGTCCTACTGGCTACTGAGACTTCAGCCGTTAATTGCTGCAACAGCAAGACAGGAATACGATTCCAAGTCAGCTGGTCAAAAGATACAGAAAGAACATAATTCAAGTACAAGACACAAATAAATTAATGACATTAGTTACTAGAGGGCATTGATTTAAATCAGTGGGGAAAGTAGGATATTTGTGCCGGATCGGGAGTCAAAACCGGGTCTCGTGCGTACGAGGCAGATGCGCTGACAACTACGCCATCCAGACACCGCGGTCATGGCATCTGCACGGCCTACCCTAGCACACCTCCAGTCAGACCCAAATTCTCAACTTACCGACGCCGCAGTGGCTAGCACACAGGACTCACATTCGGGAGGACGGCGGTTCAATCCCGCGTCCGGCCATCCTGATTTAGGTTTTCCGGGATTTCCCTAAATCTCTCCAGGCAAATGCCGGGATGGTTCCTTTGAAAGGGCACGGCCGTCTTCCTTCCCCGTCCTTCCCTGATCCGATGACACCGATGACATCGCTGTCTGGTCTTCTCCCGGAAACAAGCCAAGCCAACCCAACCCAACCAACCTTATCGACGCACTGTTGATGTAGCACCCCTTGCCCATTATCCTCAGTATTCACGGCATTTCGCCCATTCCTATAAGACTTCCAGCGTGCTGTGCATCTGCGGTGAACAACAGGTCGTCCTCATCTTCACTATATATGTGACATCTATCATTTCGAACAAGTGGAACATCCTGGCTCCAGTTAAACCTCGTTCACTCCTACTTATCAACACCACCTCCAGCTAACTACTGACTCCACAACCTAATCTGAGGCCGCTCCCTACTGGGTGTGTGGAGGCTACCCGAACATCAACACTTGTCCAGAAATCGATCGACGCCCGTGCACGGCAACGCTTTTCGGATTCTGTGTTTGAAAAATATCTTGCTTGGTCGCTAACGGTGACCGACAGAGAAACATTTCGGAATGTCACCTCCATTCCAGAAGGCACACGATTACACCATAAGCTGGCGAGGGCCGTTCACCAATTTGCTTTTAATTTCACTAGGCCTAAGCAGCTCCACGAATTTATTTTTGACATTTAGCCCTTTCAGTCAGTCAGCCTTAGGCCGGAATTAAGGCACTTTCGTTGGCCATTGCATCTGCCGTTATTTACATGTCTCAGCAAAATGCTGGTTTCTGCCAGTAGTTCTCAAAAGTTTATTTCCAGCCGGTGCTGAGAAAGTATCTTACGTCATGGGAAACTGACTCGCCCTTAATCCGGCTTAGTGAGACCAGGCCACAATCCACTTAGACGTGCCGGGGTTGGATCCTTGTCTCCAAACTGGACGAGGCCTCCTTTCCCCAGACAGTGGAAACTGTCTTTGCCGTACACAGCAGCCAAGAACGAGGTCCACGTATACGACCAGTAAATGGTTTGTTACAACTGTCCATACCATCGAGCAAGATGTAGTCCCAGAGCTGATGTGTCGCTGCGAGATGTGGGCTGTAGTTGAGGGGTTACGGATGAACAAGGCTGCCCACCAGTTTTAGAGTCTCGTGGAGTCTCTGCCACAGCTCGTCGTCACCTTCATTATGCTGCATGCAGGTGCTACAGAATTCTAGGAATGGATCTCTCATTCATTTGCTTAGCTGTACGTAATACCAGCAAAAGCTGAGATAACTGCTGAGTGCTGCATCATGCCAGTCGAAACTAACAACGGCCGAAAGCTGATTTCACCGGTCAATAAAACGAAAAACAAAATTATAATTTATTTATTGGTTTTAACCTATTTTATGTTTCTAGATTTAAGGTAACACGTGAAACTAATATTACTGGAAAATGGCGCCCTCATGTAATCGACAGCCTGCGGCACTCGAATTCCTATGTTCCAATCGACTCTGTCGAGGATAGCTATGAGTGTGCAGGTTATAGCTTGGCAAATATTCTGCTTCTTCAACGTTGCTGGAGGATTGGTGTAAACAATGGCTTTTAGATATCACCATAAAAAGCCGTAAAGGGCTAAATCGGGCGAGTGCGCCACCCAACAAAGGTCGTGCCTGACGATCAAACACCTCGAGAACTTTTCTCGCAAAATATGCTTCGCAGTTCGCGCTGTGTGCCCTGTGGTTCAGACCGATGGACGCGTACATGTACAACAACAGTTTATTGCAAAATGACCAAAAAATAAATAAATAATAATAAACAGCCGAAAACCAATGTCAAGCCAGTACATGTTAACAGCCGCCTGAAGATGATTCTGTCGTTTCGAAACCGATAACGGCGCTATTTAAGTAAATAAATAGCGTCAGTACTGGCTGATTGCCGTTTTCTTCTTTGCCCGTATGGCTAAAAAGTTCTCATTCTAGTTGATGTAAATGTAAATGTCGTATGACTAAGGCCTCCCGTCGGGTAGACCGTTCGCCGAATGCAAGTCTTTCGATTTGACGTCACTTCGGCGACTTGCGTGTCGATGGGGATGAAATGATGATGATTAGGACAGCACAACACCCAGTCCCTGAGAGGATAAAATCTCCGACCCAGCGTGGAATCGAAGCCGGGCCCTTAGGATTGACATTCTGTCGCGCTGACCGCTCATCTACCGGGGGCGGACAATCTAGTTGATAAATCGTTGAGAATTCAATTGCTGCACTATCCGATTCTTCCAAAAACGAAAGTCTAATGATTAGTGCTTTCGATACTGCACGCCAAAAAGTTAAAAGTTCTGAATGAAGGGGTCTCTTGTGAAGTTCTTTGCGGCTGTTTACCACTTCGGCAGCCTATCTTATGTTTACTCACATGCAGACAGATGAATGTCTGACTCGTCAGTAAATAATGCCAGCGCGTTGTGAGGCAACTGTGCAAGCAAATTTTCACATGCATTTTACCGAGTAATAATAAGGGATTCACTGATTTCTCGCACCTGAACCAATGTATATGGATGGAAATGAAGGTCATCGTGGAAAATACGTCTCACAGAACGATCAGAAAGTCGAACAACAGCTGTCAGCGCGCATGCGTAGTGCTTGGGAAGTAACAAGTTTCTCACGGGGTACGAGTGTCCACATAATGAGGCACTGGAAAATTTAGGTGCTACAAGCGATGTGTTTTTCTGCTCCAAAAAACATCTATAGAAATACATTTTGGGCCAGAAGCGAGCCGGGACAAAACCTGCAGTACGAAATCACGTGGAATATGGCACTTCTGAGCTGAAAATATGAGGATAGAGACCAACCGAAAAGAAGAAAGACGTATGAAACTTCCTGCCAGATTAAAACTGTGTGCCGGACCGAGACTCGGGACCTTTGTCTTTCGAGGGCAAGTACTCACTGCTGTACTTCTGTCAGTACGTCGTCTCCTACCTTCCAAACTTTACAGAAGCCCTCCTGCAGAACTAGCACTCCTGAAAGAAAGGGTATTGCGGAGACATGGCTTAGCCACACCCTGGTAAAGCTTGGTAGAGCACCTGCCCGCGAAAGGCAAAGGTCCCGAGTTCGAGTCTCGGTCCGGCTCACAGTTTTAATCTGCTAGGAAGTTTCATATCAGTGTACACTCCGCTGCACAGTGAAACACTCATTTGAAGAAAGACGGAGTCTGCAGCAATGACTCCAAGTATCCGAAATCGACAAAAGACGAAACGGAAGTAAAACTGACACATTGCACTCTATACATCCAACGAATTTTAGTATAAATTGATGAAGTTATGCTAACTGTACTGATTTAGCAAATGAAAAAATTTTCTCCTCTATAATTACGGTAATGCTGGTAATATTGTTATTGTGGTCCATCCCTGTAGCTGATTGGTCAGCGTACAAGACTGGATTGCGGAGGCCCAGGTTTCGATTCCCGGTATTCCTTGTGGGAGGCCTGGATCGGGGTCAACTCAGCGGCGTGATGACAACTAATGAGCTGCCTACATGCCAAATAGCGGATTCATGGTCTGTGTCCGCAGCTCGTGGCCTCGCGGTCGCGTTCTCGCTTTCCGAGCACGGGGTCCCGGGTTCGATTCCCGGCGGGGTAAGGGAATTTAACCTGCCATGAGCTGACTGGGTGTTTGCGTTGTCCTCATCATTTCATCCTCATTCATGAAAGTGGCGAGAGTGGACTGAGCAACGGTTGGGAATTTGTACGGGCGCTGATAACAGCGCAGTTGAGCGTCCCACAAACCATCATCATTATCCAAGGCCTCTGAAGCCAATAACGGCCGTGAGAGGGGTGTGCTGCCCCCCACCCACCATATCGTATCTGAATGACGCCGTTGGCTGAGGATAACATGGCGATCGGACGGCACCACTTCACTCGTCTGTGGCCACAGAGTGGCATCTTTTGTTAACAGAATGTGTGTGTGTGTGTGTGTGTGTGTGTGTGTGTGTGTGTGTGTGTGAGAGAGAGAGAGAGAGAGAGAGAGAGAGAGAGAGAGATATCGTAGATAACACACAAAACTGACTGTTGGTAACGCCAGTAATCCTATCATCAGAGATTCTTTAAAGAATAAAATTCCAAAGTATGAAACAGCTTCAGAATTCTGATTACTTTACAAACTAGTTAGTGTGATTAATATTTCACGTTAAACTTGTGAAATCCTAATTATGTCAGCTTCATTAGTTGCGGATTATTCACTCAGAGGCTAATTAAAAGTCCAAATGAGAATAGTTTGGGTTATTTGCGTCCTGTTTTAAGAAAAGCTTATATTTCATGCACCTCCGTCTTTATGATGTCATATTTCCGAAAGTATATGTCGTACATTGATATAGTTTTGTAAGTACATTCAGTGCCATACGCGGATACTGTCTACAAATTTTATTGAAAATAGTTAGCAGTAAAGAAGTAGTAAATTAAAATTCCGTGTCTGGTGGTAAAATTTATTGTATAAACGGCAAACGTTTTTCCTTTTATAATTTTTTGGAGATAGCGGCATGGAAAGGATAGGAAATGGATTGAAAGTATGTGTAAAGCCAGTTAGATGTCCCTAAGTGCTGCCATTCTTAAATAGTTGATGAATATACAGGGTGGTTATAGTTAAACTTCCACTTCTTGAGAGGTCACTCATGAAAGACTACGGATCGCAGGGCGGTCAAACATCCTGCAAACGTTTGAGAGTATGTGAGGAAGAAAAATAGCGAATAAACCACTGAAAGAAACGCACTTTAATTTCGCCACCAGAGGGTAACTTTGTCAATTGCGTATCACGCTTACGTAACAGGTTACACACTTTGCGCAGTGTGACGACTATTTGCATTTTCGACAGCGTCGAACCGCACCAGAGATTCCATTTCACAGTTGTTCGCAGCAGTTTTCGAAAAGTGTACCGTGGACGTTCAGCTGTTGTGTTAAAGCTCGTGCACTACTTGAAGAATGCACATAGGATCCAGCACTATCAGAAAGGCAACATGAACTACTTCAACAAATTGTGACGCAGTTGGTGGTCAGCCTTTCCCACGAGTAATTCTAAAATCGCTAGTTAATTCGAACTTCCGATTCATGTTCTTCAACCTCTGTGCGTAAAGAGGATCTTAGGAATTCTTTCAGTGCGTCGATACTCGCGATGGGCAGTAGCACTATTGCTGTTGTTCTGGTAAAAGATTTTTGGAGGCAAAGCCCTGCTCACATTGTCCAGACCCATGCTGATTGCAACTGTAATGCACACTGGCGTTTATGTTTCAACCCTGCGTGGTCGTGCCGGGACAAGCGCCTGACATCATGTCATGAAACTAACGCTGTTACCACCAAAAATGCTGCAGGGCACAATCTGAACAGCATTCCTATGAAGTTGAGTCCCCGTACAGTAAATTGTTTTTGTCTGCATTGGCTCAAGTTCAAATGGTTCAAATGGCTTTGAGCTCTATGGATCTTAACATCTGAGGTCATCAGTCTCCTAGAACTTAAACCCAACTAACGTAAGGACATCATACATATCCATGCCCGAGGCAGGATTCGAACCTGTGACCGTAGTGTTCGCGCTGTTCCAGACTGAAGTGCCTAGAAGCCCTCGGCCACTGTGGCGGGCTTGGCTCAAGTAGCAAGAGTTTAATTATAGTACGAGGCTCACTCCAAAAGAAATGCACACTATTTTTGTAAAAATACAGTTTTCATTCTGCATGTGTGAAAGTTTTACAGTGTGTAGATACATCCTTCCCGCTTGTTTTCAAGCTTAGTTCAGCCTGTTCCCGTGAGTGGCACCGTCACAACATGCCTTCAAGATGGCTGCTACACTTGACGTTCGTCACAAGCAACGTGCTGTCATAGAATTCCTGTGCTGTGAAAACGAGACAGTGGGAAATATCCACAAGAGGTTAAAAAAAGTGTATGGAGATGCTGCTGTCGATAGCAGTACAGTTAATCGGTGGGCAAGCAGGTTACGTGAAGAAAGCAGGCAGACCTCGTACTGCGCACACTCCAGACAATGTGCAGAGACTTAACGAATTGGTGACTGCTGACAGACGCATCACAGTGAACGAATTGTCACGCTACGTTGGGATAGGGGAAGGAAGTGTCTGCAGAATACTGAAAGTGTTGGCGTTAAAAAAGGTTTGTGCCAGGTGGGTTCCCAGGATGATGACAGTGGCTCAGAAAGAAACAATAAAAACGGTATGCAGCGAGCTTTTGGAACAGTACAAGAATGGTGCAGATGAATTTCTTGGAAGAATTGTGACAGGTCATGATACATGGCCTCATCATTTTTCACCAGAGACGAAGAGTCAATCAATGGAGTGGCATCATGCAAATTCACCCAAGAAAAAAAAAATTCAAAACCAAACCTTCTGTTGGAAAAGTTACGGCTTCGGTGTTTTTCGATTCCGAAGAAGTCTTGCTTGTGGACATCATTCCCAGTGGAACCAACATAAATTGTGACGCATATGTGACGACACAGAAGAAACTTCAAGCTCGACTGAGTCGTGTTAGACCATATCGGCAAAAGCAGAATGTTTTGCTCTTGCACGACAATATACGGCCACAAGTCATTCAAAAAACCATGGAAGCGATCACAAAACTCTGATGGACAACACAAAACACTCGCCTTACAGTCCTGACCTGGCTCCACGTGACAATCATCTCTTTGGGAAACTGAAGGACTCTCTTCGTGGAACAAGGTTTGAAGATGATGACTCTCTTGTGCACGCTGCCAAACGGTGGCTCCAACAGGTTGGTCCAGAATTTTACCGTGCGTGTATACGGGCGCTGGTTCCAAGATGGCGTAAGGCACTTGAGAGGGATGGAAATTATGTGGAGAAATGAAAATATTGTTCCTAAAGGATGTATCTACACACTGTGAAACTTTCAAACAAGTAGAATAAAAGATGGATTTAAAAAAAAGTTGTCTGCATTTCTTTTGGAGTGACCCTCGTAGTAGTTTGGTTAATTTGTGTGGTATGTGATATGCTGCATTAAGATATATACACAGTTTGTAACTTCCATAGCTGACTTACTATGTTAAGTCTTTAACGTAAGATTTTACCTCATAATTGGTAGATTATGACAAAATTTTATATTTTCCAATTCAATGGAATCAAATTTTTGGTGTCTCTGGAAGCCGTTAGGTAGGGAACCTGCAACTGCAAGCGTGACTGGTTTAGTGTTCAGTTAAACAGATGTGTGTTAAGCACAATGAGGCTTGGACACCGCTTGGATGGGTGACCATCCGGATCCGCCATTGGCAAGCGAGTTGCACTCAGCCCTTATGGGACCAATTGAAGAGCTACTTGTCTGAGAAGTAGCGGGTCTCGTCGTGAAAACTGACAACGGCTGGGAGAGCAGTATGCTCGTCCATATCCATATCCAGTGAATCGTATCGGATCAGGATGACACGGCGGTCGCTCGAAACCACTGGCCCTTCTGAGGCCTTTTCGGACGGGGTGTAGTTGAATATACAGAGTGGTCCACTGATATTGACCTGGCCAAATATCTCCCGAAATAAGCGTCAAACGAAAAAGCTACAATGAAAGAAAGTCGTGTGGCTTGAAGGGGGAAACCAGATGGCGCTATGGTTGGCCCGCTACATGGTGCTGCCATGGGTCAAACGGATATCAACTACGTTTTTTTAAAAATAGGAACCCCCATTTTTATTACATATTCGTGTAGTACGTAAAGAATTATGAATGTTTTAGTTGGACCACTTCTTTCGCTTTGTGATAGATGGCGCAGTAATAGTCACAAACACAGGTAGGTTTTTTAAATTAAAATACAGAACGTAGGTACGTTTGAACATTTTATTCCGCAATTGGTAAACGGTCCATTTTAACACGGGTAATGTATCACGAAGCAAACACCGTCCGCACTGGCGGAATGTTACGTGATACCACGTTCTTGTAAGTTTCTGACTATTACAGCGCCATGTATCACAAAGCGAAAAAAGTGGTCGAACTAAAACATTCATAATTCTTTTCGTACTACACGAATATGTAATAAAAATGGGGGTTGCTATTTTAAAAAACGCATTTGATATCCGTTTGACCTATGGCAGCGCCATCTAGCGGGCCAACCATAGCGCCATCTGGTTTCCCCCTTCAAGCTAGACAAGTTTCGTTCTTTGTAGTTTTTTCGTTTGACGCTTATTTAGTGAGATATTTGACCCGGTCACGATCAATGGACCACCCTGTAGATGAGTACTGTGTAAACTAGGGTTGGCTGAAAGGTCACGAGACTACAGGTCAAGAACATAGACCTCAAATTGGTGGCCACTGATAGAGATTAAGTCCTAAAGACGTTCTCTGTGCAGCTCGTGAAGGGCCCACATTTGCTTTGTAGGCAAGTTGCCAGTAATTGTCCCTGCACACGAGCACACCCAGTCTGCCGGATAGTCGCCAACACCAGAACCAAAGTTGCTCCCGTGCCCCGAACTTGGGGGCTCTTCCGAGAATCCGGCAAGCGTCGGTCCTCTGCTCCACTACACCACAGCTCGCTGCCGGCACAAGTGCTAGTAGTACAAGGGGTGCGCTCCTTTCCTTCGGTGTGGCCTCGTCGCTGCTTGCCCTTCCCGGAACCAGAGTCACCTCGCCCTCCGAGTCGGGTGTGGCCCCCGCGCCGCACGTGCGCCGCTTTTGCATGGGCGATATTTTCCGGCCGACAGGCGGGTCGCCGTGGCTCACGCAGCCAATGGCTCGCGGAGAGCGAGTCGGCTGCCGCCGACGAATAACTGGAGAAACTTCTCGCACAATTCTCGGCGCCGGAACTTTCCGTTTCTATTCCCTGCCCCCAGCCCCCCATCCATCGCGGCGCCGTCTATCGCTACCCGCCCCCACCTCCGGCCCCGCTGACACCTGCTCTCCTACGGAGTTGGGCAGGGCGCGCATCCATTCAGTGCCCACCCCCACCGCCCCCGCGCTCTATCCTCGGACGGCGTGACGAGCGATAAGTGGTGATGAATGCCGCGCCGCTGCGACGCTAATGTATATTTCAGTGAGTTTGGCTTTACGGCGGCCGACTTGCGCTCCTCTCTGCTCGTAAATAAACGAGCCGCCCCGACAGCCACCCCGCTCGCGCCGCTGCCGTGTTTGCGTAGCAGCCGCCGCCGCCATTTTATTACCGTAACCAGCGGCGTGGCGGCGCTATTGGCGCTTGCGCTCCGCCGCTTGGTTCTCTACCTGTGAGAACCATGCTCAGCGGTCAATAGTATTCATAATACTGTTATTGCATCGCTGCGAAAATAGAACTGTGTGTGAGTAGAGAGAAGACAAAATATCTGGGACAAGTAAAAAATTCTAACGAGGGAACCTCCCCATCGCATCCCCCTCAGATTTAGTTATAAGTTGGTACAGTGGATAGGCCTTGAAAAACGGAACACAGATCAATCGAGAAAACAGGAAGAAGTTGTGTGGAACTATGAAAAAAATAAGCAAAATATACTAACTGAGTAGACCATGCGGACATAGGCAACATGAAGGATAATGTGAGCTCAGGAGCGCCGTGGTCCTGTGGTTAGCGTGAGCAGCTGCTGAACGAGAGGTCCTTGGTTCAAGTCTTCTTCGAGTGAAAAGTTTACTTTCTTTATTTTCGCAAAGCTATGATCTGTCCGTTCCTTCATTGACGTTTCTGTTCACTGTAATAAGTTTAGTGTCTGTGTTTTGCGACCGCACCGCAAAACCGTGCGATTAGTAGACGAAAGGACGTGCCCCTCCAATGGGAACCGAAAACATTTGATCGCAAGGTCATAGGTCAACCGATTCCTCCACAGGAAAACACGTCTGATATACTCTATACGACACTGGTGACGGCATGTGCGTCACATGACAGGAATATGTTGTCGACCCACCTAACTTGTTCACTTGGCGAATGGATATCAAAATTCTTCTACCGTGCCCGACATAGGTTTTCTTGTGGATGTGTTAATCACTCCCAAAAAAGTGATGAAAACATAACGAAAGGACAGATAATAATTGTCTGAAAATAAGAAATTAAACTTTTCACTCGAGGAAAGACTTGAACCAAGGACCTCTCGTTCAGCAGCTGCTCACGCTAACCACGGGACCACGGCGCTCCTGGGCTAACATTATCCTTGATGTTGCCTATCTCGCTCATGGGCTACTCAGTTTGTATATTTTGCTTATTTTTTCATAGTTCCACACAACTTCTTCCTATTTTCTCGATTGATCTGTGTTCAATTTTTCAAGACCTATCCACTGTGCCAACTTATAACTAAATCTGTGCGGGGTGCGATGGGGAGGTTCCCTTGTAAGTGATGCGCGTTTGACTGTATCTGGTTTTACTTTCAGTAGCATTGACCGCTTCAGGTACTAGAAACTCTTTCCAGCAGCAACATCAGAACGTAAATGTAAATAAATGCCTGTCTCGCAGCAGCAAACAACCACCATTCTAGCTGTATCAATCAATATCGAAAGGAAAATATCACTAAGCACTGACAAGTTTAATTTCGGATTTAACACTACTATCCTTCTTAGGCTCCAGTCCAGATACAAGAAAACAAATATAAAATGGGTTTGAACCTTGAAATACGGGGTGTTTAAAAAAGAAGTCCCTAGTTTTAAGTATAAATTTAATGGGGAAATTAATGAAAAATTACATGAATAAGTACATATCATGAAAGATAATTCCTTCAAGTTTTGTTTAATGTTAGTAGACAACAACGTGGCATCCATTTGTTGCATTGCACACGTCGAGACGGTATTGCACTTCTCGCCATGTATTCACCAAAGTTTCAGGTAAAACTGTCCCAACCGCCGCGACGATTTTTTCCCGTAAATGATTGATGTCCCTGATATTTTCACTATGCACATTTTCTATTTGGCCAAGTAACACACTCCACTTTCTGTTGCCCAGAAAATTGTTGCTGAGTTGCTCTGCACTGCACGCACGCTGGACTGAACTGAGGGAATAAAGGGAAAAAAAAACAGCACTTGTGCCGTCTCAAGGTGAAGTAGACCTGCTAACTGTAGGAGTGCCCAACTTGGAGAGTTGATAAATCACGGAGTTCTGTACTTTACTCTCTCCTTTACATTCAGTCTCTAACGTACACTATGTGATCAAAAGTATCGGGACAACAGGCTGAAAATGACTTACAAGTTCGTGGAGCCCTCTATCGGTAATGCTGGAATTCAGTATCGTGTTGGCCCACCCTTAGCCTTGATGACAGCTTCCACTCTCGGAGGCATATGTTCAATCAGGTCCTGGGGAAATGACAGCCCGTTCTTCACGGAGTGCTGCATTGAGTACAGGTATCGAAGTCGGTCGGTGAGGCCTGGCACGAAGTCGGCGTTCTAAAACATCACAAAGATGTTCTGTAGGATTCGGATCAGAACCCCATGCCGGCCAGTTCATTACAGGGATGTTACTGTCGTGCAAACATTCCACCACAGGCCGTGCATTACGAGCAGGTGCTCGATCGTGTTGAAAGATGCAATCGCCATCCCCCGAATTGCTCTTCAACAGTGGGAAGCAAGAAGGTGCTTACAACATCAGTGTAGGCCTGTGCTATGATAGTTCCACGCAAAACAACATGGGGTGCAAGCCCCCTCCATGAAAAACACGACCACACCATAACACCACCGCCTCCGAATTTTACTGTTGGCACTACACACGCTGACAGATGACGTTCACCGGGCATTCGCCATACCCACACCCTGTCAACGGATCGCCACATTGAGTACCGTGATTCGTCACTCCACACAACGTTTTTCCACTGTTCAATCGTCCAATGTTTACGCTCCTTACACCAAGCGAGGCGTCGTTTGGCATTTACTGGCGTGATGTGTGGCTTACGAGCAGCCGCTCGACCATGAAATCCAAGTTTTCTCACCTCCCGCCTAACTGTCATAGTGCTTGCAGTGAATCTTGATGCAGTTTGGGATTCGTGTGTGATGGTCTGGATAGATGCCTGCCTATTACACATTACGACCCACTTAAACTATCGGCGGTGTCTGTGCGTGAACATACGAGGTCGGCCTGAACACCTTTGTGCTGTACGTGTCCCTTCACGTTTCCACTTCACTATCACATCGGGAACAGTGGACATACGGATATTTTGGAGTGTGGAAATCTCGAGTACAGACGTATGACACAAATGACTCCCAATCACTTGACCACATTCGAAGTCCGTGAGTTGCGCGGAGTGCCCCATTCTGCTCTCTCATGATGTCTAATGACTGTTGAGGTTGCTGATATGGAGTACCTGGCAGTAGATGGCAACACAATGCACCTAATATGAGAAACGTATGTTTTTGGGGTGTCCGTATACTTTTGATCACATAATGTGGGCCGGCCTTTAACTTCATATATTCCTGGCGGCTACAATGGATTAGAAAATATACTTTACATCCACCTTTTCTATTATACCTCCACCATGGAAAACCTGTGGACTCTAATCCTTGAATATTATTTATAAATTTACGTAACTTATTACTACGTGCTATACGCACATGCTCAGTAGGTTCCTTGTGCCTCGGAGAAATTCTTTTATGTCTTCGCATCATTTGTAATGCTTCCTATGCGTACATGTATTCTATGAATATACATAAAAACCTCATTAATAATTAAATTCTCACATTTATTCTCAAAGAACTTACATTCATTACTAATAATATAATGTGAGAATTTACATATATTCTTAGCAAACGCGTCAAATGAGTCCTGACACCAGTTTTCCCACACTGGAACTCCAAATTAAAAGTATTAACAAACTCTGTATGCTATTTTCAAATGCGGCCAAATATAATCAAAGTGGTCACGAAATGACGACTATTCTTCATCGATAGCTGCTGACGTCGTCCAATTGTCCGCGTTGTTCTCCTCCGACGATACATTAACGCTTATGTACTTGAAAAATAAGGAGACATTGTATTTGGATAATGTTAAATCTGAAATCGAGTGTATTTTCGACGACATGCATGGTGGTTTTGAAGTGCAACCATGTAGGTCACGGAAACCAGCGTTGCACATATAACGAAGAATAATATACCCTTTTACTAATTATCTTGTAGCAATCAACTACTATACTAGTAGCATTACAAGGATGTGAGGCATTAATATTTAGAAAGAAAGATTATTATTATTATTATTATTATTATTATTATTATTATTATTATTAGAAAAGAAAGTACAAGGGAAAAAATTTGGTTCTCTGTTTGATGAAAACGACATTGAATGGGTAAAAACAACAAATGAAGAACCACGAGTGCTGTATCAACATCGTAACATCGGCATCGTGCTAAGAAGCGAAGGTTGAGCTGGGCTAATCACATAGTAAGAATGACGGAGTATAGACTACCTAGAATACTGTATTCTACAGGACCATAGGTGAAACGAGAGGAAGACCCACAATCAGACGGCACGATAAAATCTGGGAGGACACAGTTATCACGAACACTGAAAGATGTCTGCTGTTTATATCCTCATTTGCTAGGTGTGTCTGTATGTGACACTCGCTGTG
The DNA here is from genome assembly GCF_023864345.2 of Schistocerca serialis cubense. NCBI lineage: Eukaryota > Metazoa > Arthropoda > Insecta > Orthoptera > Acrididae > Schistocerca > Schistocerca serialis. Next base: position 269,887,485 of record NC_064638.1, read on the forward strand.
TGGAGTTTTTCCTCCAAACAGTCACCGTATGAGGGAGGAGGGGTGGGGGCGGGGAGGGGCAGAGGGGCCCCGTCCCTAAGTGAAGATAAATTGTTTATCATGTGCAATGGTGTGAGCGAGGCAGTGGCTGTAAAAACTACGGAGTAGCCAGTACCATGTGTGCCTAGGGACATTTCAGGTGTATACTCGAGTCAATTGCGGGGTGCTGGTGCAGTTGGTCCGCAAGAAGCAGTAACACGGTTGTTTGGTACCGGTCACTTATTGGCCTTGTAATTCTGTTGTCGCTAAATAAAATAAGGAGCTACCCATGGTTTTGGAGCTAGTATTCTGAATGGCGATTTACGACTTTTCAGAAGTATTTCTAATTTATTGAATACTCATTCAAGTCGCATCCTTATTCTCACCGCAGCACTCTGGTGTGAGGGAAGCTGATTCATCCTCATCCAACGTGTACGTCTTCCCCAGTGCCTTGTAATTAATCGGCACTATTTCTTATATGATGTCTAATCACGGAGTAAGCGAGCTACTAAGTTGTATCTTGTGGCCGAGCTTATTTTCTTACTGGCAGTTTATTTTGGAGTTCTCTCTTTCACCAATTCAAATGAGGCAATCTTTGTTATTGCTTTTAATACGTAACTAAATATGACGTGTAGTAACTGTGTCACATGGTTGTCACCTTATTTGAATCGAGCTGCGCATTATCAGAAATCTTTATTCTGAAGCCGCTAAAAAGTGAGCAGACTGCAATATTTGGTTAAAATATACTTAAGGGTGGATTTAAATCATGTGAGGTACTTTGCACCATTTTCTTACGCTCAGTAAATAGATTGTATTCGAATTCTGCTATTTATGGCCAGATTGATCCTCCTTACTCGTACCTTGGACTAAGTAATGAACTGCATAAAACAAATATTCTAATCCTAATCTAGACTTTTATTTTGCTCAGTGAATTGGCTGACATAAGCAGTGGATTAACTCAGCATGTTTTTTTAGTTGCTCATTACATTTTTGTTTAATGCCCCTAGCGGATTCTCAGTTAATATAATATTCGGTCACTCCGGATATTTCGAGTTGTATGTGGTGCGGACTGGATAATCGAACCAGGATGAAATGTTAAAACTGTCATCGTATTAACAGTCGGTAACGGTGTAGACGTCCTACATCATCAACTCCAAAAAGATACAGTACACTCGAAAAAAAGAAACAGAAGCAGCTTTTACAGAAGGCTTGTGACAGACAAGGACATTACGAATAACAATAAAAGCACTCAATCCTCAATGAATCCTCAATGACCATTCAAATTATCATAAAAATTACAAATTAAAAAGTAAAGAATGATGAGATGTTTACAAAAGCCGCATAGCTGTATAAAGGTGCTTTATTCGCAACTAGTTGTCAAAAATACAACTCACTACGTGAAATTTTTTAAATAGTAAAAATACAGAAACAATGTGTTGACATTCAATAAGAAACAATGACCAGTATTCAAAATGGTTTTATTCCCATAATGTAGATGGAGAATTACTAAGTCCCGGTTTTCGGGAAGTTACGTAATGGTTACGATAACGATTTTGCGGGGAAGATTAATAAAGAAGCCCTCAGTAACAAACTCTTTTCTTGCTATTGTCAGTCTACATTTTGCTACTCTATACTGTACTAGCCTCTTCATATCCGTATAATTACTGTAACCTACATCGTTCTGATCCTGCTCACTATATTCATCTCTTAGCCTCTCTCTATAATTTTTACCCACCATACTTCCCTCCAATGCTAAGCTGGTGATCCTTTGATGTCTCAGAATGTTTCCTGTCAGCCGATACCCTCTTCTACTCAAGTTGTGCCACAAATTTCTTTTCTTCACAATTATTTTCAATATCTCCTCTTTAGTTAAGCGATCTACCGATCTAATCTTCAGCATTCTTCTGTAGCACCACATTTCAGAAGCTTTTGTTCTCTGCTCCTTGACTCCGCACCAATACCATCAGAAAAGACTTCCTAACACTTAAATCTATATTCAATGTTAACAAATTTCTTTTATTCAGAAACTCTTTTCTTGCTATTGTCAGTCTCCATTTTGTGTCCTCCCTATTTCGGGCATCATCAGTTACGTTGCTGCCCTAATATCAACACTCATCTAATACCGACCGGCCGAGCGGTTCTAGGCGCTACAGTCTGGAACCGCGCGACCGCTACGGTCGCAGGTTCGAATTCTGCCTCGGACATGGATGTGTGTGATGTCCTTAGGTTAGTTAGGTTTAAGTAGTTCTAAGTTCTAGGGGACTGATGACCTCAGATGTTAAGTCCCATAGTGCTCAGAGCCATTTGAACCATTTTTATGTCTTACATATACATGGTATGCAGCAGAAGAATCCCTCTGATATTCAGTCGGTGTCACCTTCCATGTCTGCAGGATTTGCCATCATAACAAGTACCCTGCATTCAGTGTAGACTCCCATGCGATCCTCTTGAAGTTACTGGATCGCATGAAACGCCATCGCAGTAAGAAATATCTCTTCTGCTGCGGTTCTGTTGATAAATTACAAGCAGTACGGTAAATGAATTCCTTTTATCCTTTATAGACATGTAGGAAATACTGAGATCATAAAATACAGTTTTATAAATTAGTATAAAGAACACAATTAGTACTTTTATTGCCCTTCATTTACAATGCATAACTGATTTCTAATGGGTGATCACACAAGCTGAGATGCTTAGAACATATGTTCTTGCATATATCTGCTAAGAGTTCGTGCTAACAACCTCCAGTTGTTATTTGATGCAGTAGAATGTATAGAAGGTCAAGAAACAGCTTTTACCGCTTTAATCGTCATGACATAGTTCACGGACATCAATATGGGTGTTCACCGTTCTGTACACATACCTGACAAACGCTTTCTCTAACTTACATGAGTCAACACTTAATGGATTGACACTATATGGCGTTCACAACGAACTTAATTCCAGTCTTTTGCGTTTATACTAAATTAAAACTGAAATAAACGTAATTTGGAAAGTTATGTACGAATGCGTGGTTTCAGGGCGATACAACTGATAGATCTTTCTCGAGTGTCCAGACGCGCAAGCGGTTAAGTTTCCACGAGTTTTTGGCCGAGGCTTGAAAACACAAAAATCATTAATACAGTTATGTTCAGAAAAAGAAACAGAACACCTTGAACGACTAAAGCTAGGACGTTGATGTTCACGGGACATTTACATTAGTATGTTCTGCAGAAATGATTAGCATTTGAACACTGTCGGCCCTCGGGTTAAGGTCAGCATCGATATCGCAGTGCAACACCACCTACCGGTAACATGTGCCTGCGGCTCTCGTTGTCGCTATAAACGAAAGGTAACGGATCAGTATGACTTAAAATGTAATGCCACTTCCTCGGACGAGAAATTAAAATCAAAAATTAGCTCCAATATTCCCACAGATTTCCCCAAAACAAGTTCCAAATTCCATGAAAAATGAAGAAGCAAACAAATTTCTAGTTAACACTGTTATTTGGATGTTAACCAGTAATTGAATCAGGAATCTAATACTTAGTAGTTTATTAACGTACGAAAGAAAGATCAGGAATCTAATACTTAGTAATTTATTAACGTACGAAAGAAAGATAGGATTCCAGTAAAATCAAATTCAAAATTCAAAATCATAGTAAATCGCAAAATCATTATAATTAAAATTCCCAAAGTAGAACCAACTTTCCCAAAGAATACTCCGTGCGAGCACTCTTTGAGATTCGTGAGTAATGGCTAAGGATAATTCAATCCATTGTCACTACGTTACGAGAGTTAGCCGAAGCAGATCGTAATTTTGAATGCTCGTATATGTAGGCGCAATTAGATTGTTTTTTCAGAACTGATTATTGCGATCTGCTATGATGCAGTGAAGCGATACTTTGACTTCGAATATTACGTTATTTAGAATTCAGATAGAGGACTTGCATATATTAGACAGAAGTGACTTTTAATTAGATAACCTGAAGTTAACACTATTTAGGAAGTGAACACAGATAGACAATTTCATTCGTAATAACTAATGGACTATGGAACTTGGCGATAGTTACGAATCATATAATTTATAATTCCCCACAACATCTGGGAAAGCTTCTTCCTCACGGCTCTGTTAGGAAGTGACTGATATTGTGTAATAAACCAGCATATCGTGTCAATTCACGCATTTATCATTCAAGTTTTACAGTACAGGGTGATTCAAAAAGAATACCACAACTTTAAAAATGTGTATTTAATGAAAGAAACATAATATAACCTTCTGTTATACATCATTACAAATAGTATTTAAAAAGGTTTTTTGTCACTCAAAAACAAGTTCAGAGATGTTCAATATGGCCCCCTCCAGACACTCGAGCAATATCAACCCGATACTCCAACTCGTTCCACACTCTCTGGAGATGTTAGAGAATTGGCTGTTCCCTCAGCTCGAACAAGAAGCACAACAATTCATATTTCAGCAGGATGGAGCGCCACCACATCGGCACTTATCTGTCCGTAACTACCTGAACGTCAACTACCCGAGGCGATGGATCGGCCGCCAGGCAGCCCGTGACAGAGCACTTCATCACTGGCCTCCAAGAAGCCCTGATCTTACCCCCTGCGATTTTTTCTTATGGGGGTATGTTAAGGATATGGTGTTTCGGCCACCTCTCCCAGCCACCATTGATGATTTGAAACGAGAAATAACAGCAGCTATCCAAACTGTTACGCCTGATATGCTACAGAGAGTGTGGAACGAGTTGGAGTATCGGGTTGATATTGCTCGAGTGTCTGGAGGGGGCCATATTGAATATCTCTGAACTTGTTTTTGAGTGAAAAACAACCTTTTTAAATACTCTTTGTAATGATGTATAACAGAAGGTTGTATTATGTTTCTTTCATTAAATACACATTTTTAAAGTTGTGGTATTCTTTTTGAATCACCCTGTATTATTTATAGAGATAGCGTGCTGCGATATTATTTGACTGAACCGCTCGACGCTTATATAGAAACGCCTTGACGTTAGGAATTAATAACACCGTTACGACTGATTATAGATTTGAGATTACAACCAGTCTACGGGGAATTTGGTGTCGCCGGAACTAACTTTAACTTATCATTAATATTTAAATAGCAACTGATAAACCATCGATTATAAACGATTTAATTACGACATTTGGTGAAGTAAATATGTCGCACAAGTCGCGAGTTCAGTTCATCAATTCTTTTTTTTTTTTCTTCTTTTACCTCGATACCGATACATAAGAAATAACAATCCCATTGCTCTACCGCTGGGTGTTAGCCAAGACGGAAGATCCGAAGGACGTTACAATGCCTTGAAGACGTATTCGCGAACCGTAGCGTGAATTTCAAAGAGGGCGCTTTATTGGCATGTGATCCATCCATCTGGGAAATAGCTGCTCGTGTGGGATGAAGTGTTTCAGCAGTGAAACGGATATGTGCAGAATGGTTCACGGGAGGCCATAGAACACGACGAGATGGGTCAATTCGCACCATTCAGACCATCCCCCGAGAAGATCAACGCCTCATCCGAATGGCACTGCAGGACAGATCTGCGTCCTCTTCGGCTCTGGTGCAACAGTGGAACAGTGTAACGCATCGTACACTATCAGCGGTGACTGCCTGTGGCCGTTTATTATGGCAAGGGTTACGTGCTCGTCTTCCACTTCCCCGTCTACCCTTGACGAAAGTGCAGGAACATGTTAGATGGCAATGGTGCATGGAACGACGTCACTGGGGACAGTAATGATATCAGATAGTGTTTGTGGACGAATTCACATTATATGTGTTTGAAAATGAAGGCCGCGTATTGATTCGCCGCAAACGGGAACAACATCACACTGACTGCTTTCGAACAAGGCATACATCTCAAGGCCTTATGGTGCGGTGTCCTACTGGGTACAACCATAAATCGCAGTTGGTGCGTGTTCAGGGCACTGTGACCATTGTGATCTACGTGAATGACATCCTGCGATCCGTAACCATACCCTTTCTGCACAACACCCCAGACGTCATTTTTCAGCAAGACAATGCACGACCACACGTAGCTGCATGAACCCGCGCCTTCTTGGTGTCATAGGTCGTCAGCCTGTTGACCTGGTCTGCCAGACCACCAGACTTGTCAAAAATGTGTGGTATATAGTAAATCGAAGGGTGCAGCGCTGAAACCCAATGCCGATTGCCGCAGATGAACATTGGAACCGGGTGAATTTAGCATGGACGCTATTCGCTCCTTATACGCATCGATGCCATGACACATGGAACAAGTAATCAGGGACCATGGCGGACCCTGTGCCTAGTAGGCAACAGGACGCATGCTAAACCGAGGTGACTGAAATACTAAACATTTCTGCAGAACAAACTGATATACATGTCCTATGAATATGAAAGTCGTATCTCTAGTCGTTCAAGGTGTTCTGTTTTTGTCTGAACGTCAATCTAGACAGTTACAAAATGAAACTGGCAAAACATGTCCCTTTAGGAACTGTCAGTCGTATAAAATCATTTCGGCGCCCTTATCTTACCCCACATTTTGACCTGTATTCTGTAAATCTCTCTGTCTCTCTTTGTGTGTGTGTGTGTGTGAGTGAGTGTGTGTGTGTGTGTGTGTGTGTGTGTGTGTGTGTGTGTGTGTGTGTGTGTGTCTTTTACACGAATAAAGAAGCACAGAAATGTTTCAAATGTTGCAGCACAATTGGTATATTACCAGCTGTACTTTCAAACACCTTTGTATTCGTTTTAACCTGGCACGAAAATGTAATTTAAAAATATTTTCGTACCAGGAACAGAAATGACCAAAATTCAACTGAACAGTGTGCTGTGCCTGTATGCAGCATCGGAATTAGCATTCATTGCGCATTTTTATAACAACTCTTTTAATTGTGTGCTTTCGATTATTCAGCCGAGTTGTTAATTGAATCGACAACTCTACCGGACAGCTGGAAACACATAATTGAACTATCAAGCCGAGATTAACTGAGGGATCAAAGAGTTTTTTTTGTAGCTCACGGTGGCTTTTATTTATCACTGGATCATTAGACGGACACAATCGTACCCGTTTCCGTCAAGGATAACGTGAAAGTGCATTGAATATTTTAGAGACAGGAAATGTCACAGGAACCTCTGAGCGTAAAGAGCTGTGATCGATGGGCTGTTTGCTCAGCAGCATAGACAAGTAAACGTTTTGCGAGTCACTTCTGGTTCGATTAATTGACGTGCAGCGCTTTGACGATAGGACTAACAGACCGTTCACACGGCCAGCGAGGCGGTAGAGAGCAGCGAAGAGGCGTTCGCCCTGACGGTCATTGCCCCTGCTCAAGGGAAGAAGAATTGGCAGTGGCTCGGAAGGACGTGGGGACAGACTCACGGGCCGAGGAAGCTGTAAAACTTTCTGACGGAGACGTTTTTGTCCCGAATGAGGCGGCATGACGATGGCGGTATGCTAGACCGTCTGAGCGGTGTGGGGCACTGGCTATTATTATTTCACGTTACTTACAATGAGGCTGTCGACTTGACACCGCTTCGTTGAACTGCTTTTTTTATGTCTGTGTGACTGGTGAAACCATGATGATCGTAGTGCGGGCGATAACAGTGAAAGAGGAGAAGATGAAACTTTTACCTCCTACTCACGAATAGCGCAGGGTTCCCAGCGATTACTCCAGACTCAACATTCAGACTGATCACCACTGCATCACGTATCCTCACTTCTTAGACACGCTGCGGAGAGATGTGGTATTCCACTGCAGATCTTTATGGTACAGACTATTCATTAGCAACTGCACGCACCTCTCTTTCACCTCGGCGACCAAACACCGGTAATAAAAAAATAATCCAATGCCACAAGGATTCGAGCCACCAACCCTCAGGACCAGACCCACTGCCCTACTGTGCGTCAAAGATATCAAATGCAGAGTACTTTAAATCACGTAGAAAGCATTTCTTGAGGTACTCTGGCTAAGCGCGTTCTTTGGTAAGCTAATATATGGGTTGAAATATTTATTATGCACCACAAGAAGCAAATTCACGATGGAGTGCAAATTTTAGGGACAAACGTTACTTTAGCATGTGTGTCACTGCCAAGTAACATTGCTCGATGGACCTTGTAACATAGAAATAACTGCTATAGTATAGTACAGAAGGTCTAAAACTAAACTAAAACGGAACTCCGCCCGAACAGTTCATGAAGGCCCAATGGTACTGACCAGCCCACAGGCGTCACTGGATGCGGGTTTGAAGGGACGGGTGGTCAGCACACCCTTCTCCCGGTCGTATGTCAGACTACGAGACCGGAACCGCTACTTCTCAATCAAGGAGCTCCCCAGTTATGCCTCACACGGGCTGAGTGCACCCCGCTTGTCAACAGCGCTCAGCAGACTGGATAGTCACTCATCCAAGTCCTAGCCCAGCCCGACAGCTCTTAACTTTGCTGATCTGACTGGAACCGGTGTTAACCACTCCGGCAAAGTCGTCGGACAGTACAGAAGGTCACTGAAACAAGTACACAATGAGACGAACAGAAATGACACTTTTATTCAATGACAGTAATTACGCTAATATCTCCACGATCTTTGATGACCCCCTGAACATTAAAAAAGGCAGCACACGGTTGTTAATACGACTGTTGATATTTTTAAAAATATAGGGGATTCCGATACATCGATATTTTAAAAATATTATCGTCGGCTCTCGTAATATCGAGAAATAGCATCGATATATCAACGGAAAAAGGTATCATCGTACGAGCCTATAAAAATATCGGCTGCACATTGTAAATATACTGCCGGTTTAGAGCAGTTATGTTTAAGTAATGATTTTTTATTAGATAGTCTGTGAATCATCAAGCTAGCAGCGTCCCTATCCCCCTTAGAGGTAGAACTGAAAGGAAAATGTTGTACGTTCACGCTAGGCGAAAACCACATGGTAACTGCATGTACATAAGTGGCAAAATATACGGTGTCGGATGAGTCCATCGTTCGATTTCGTCACATATCGGATTTGTCCAAAACACTTCATGTCGACTTCCCTGGTTTTTTTTTTTTTTTTTTCATTTCTGGCCAACGCCAGCGACGTAGCAGTTGTGTATAAATTGCATGGTGGAAGTAAAAGCGACAGTCTCTGTTGGTATCGCCGAGCGCGTCAGCATTTCCTCTCACACGTCTCCGCTCACCGTAAAGACCAGATCTTGCCATTTAGATTTTTGTTCATCATTTTCAGCAACTGTTTTTGGTGAATGTCGGCGTGAACAAATAGCACACTAGTTGTGTTAAAAATTGTTTTTTAACGTAACTGGTGTCTGTTCCTTCATATCTGAAATTTTATTATTTCATTGACACCGCCCCCCCTCCCCTCCCCAGTGCAATCGGAGTTCTTTTGTGCCAGATATACTTGTTTCACACAGTCAAGGAGAAAGATTGGACGTGAGGAAAGTTAAAAAAGTAGTAAGACTCCGACACACAGTCAAAATAAAATTATGTCCTACTACAACTTCAAAAAAACGACTTCAAATATTTTCAAAAAATTGTAAAAAAAGGATAATATAAAATAAAAATATTGGCGTCCATTATTGCCGTATGATATCGATAATCAGTGGGATATGTACCGCCGGTATATATCGATATTTTGTGGGAGCGATATCGATGTATCGAGATTTTATCACCAGCACTTGAATTTAATAGGATCACCACGGACGGCAACGAGCTCTGCAACATTCTACCACTCTGACCACAATTTTGGCAAGGAGTTCTTGTGGTAGGGCGTTTCACTCCTCCGTTAACATGGCTGACAACTGCAGTTTGGCCGTTCATCCATGTTGGTGTGCTGCAGTGCGTTGTTCCAACGCATCCCGCACGTGCTCGGCGTGATTTAAATCGGTGAAACAAAATGGCTCAAATGGCTCTAAGCATTATGGGACTTAACACCTGAGGTCACCAGTCCCCTAGACTTAGAACTATTTAAACCTAACTAACCTAAGGACATCGCACACATCCATACCCGAGGCAGGATTCGAACCTGCGACCTTAGCAGCAGCGCGGTTCCGGACTGAAGTATCTAGAACCGCTCGGCCACAGCGGCCGGCAAATCGAGGGAATGGGCAGGCCAGTCTGTTCCCTGGTTGAGGTATCAATGTGAAATTTCTATCACATACAAAAGACTCTGGTCTCTTGACGGTGTCGAAAATGTAAGTTTCTAAGTGAGTGCAATAAAAATACACGGCCATTTATGTCAGGTATTTCGATACTCGTAAGATCACTCATCAAAATTCATAGGGAACTTCCCATTGACCTATAATCAACTTAATGTTTCACTGTACAAATAACTGAAAATATCCAAAAATTGTTAATTCATAACTGAATCATGTAAAAAAATATTTCTTTGCCATTTGCTGGCCGTCTGCCCGTTTGTTTGAACCACTTTTTTTCAGAAACAGGTAGAGTTATAATGTTGATATTTCTGTCAGGTACTAAGATCTATGGTACCTTGACACGGTGAAAATGTATGCTTGTAAGTCAATGGAGCGAAAATAGACGGCAATTTATATCACAAATTTTAATACTCGCAAACTCACTCATGGAAACCTGTAGAAGACCTATCTCTATGCAGGTCGAATCTGGTGCTTCACTGCCGGTCTAGAAAAGCAAGAGGTCGCGGGATCGAATGCTTATCTGACCGCGGATTATCCATTTCTCGTATTAACCTCTCATTAACATCTCAACGATGTGAGGAATCGCCAGAAAGAACACATGGTTCATATTCCACGTTAAACAGTTCATCTTCGTTCCTCAGTAGGATAACTGGGATAGATTAGGAACACACATGCCACCGGAGTGGCGTCCAATAGAAAGACTTGAACCAGGCCATTGAGCCAGACGAAAGTATTGTGTTACTATACACAAGCCTTTTCCCCACAGCTTCGCCCATGCAAGTGTCTGAAATATACATCCAACATACCTCCTTCCCCCCCCCCCCCCCTCTCATTTTCTCTATTCTGTCCATCCCTACTGTCTGACCATATCTTCCTCACCCTTCCCTCAGACCATATCCGCGTCCCCCCTCTCTCTTTCCATTTGTGCCTCCCTCTTTTTCTTCTCCAAGCGCACACTACCCATCTGCACCTTCCATTTGCCTCAATCATGAGCCCCTAGTTCCTAGTTCCCTCTCTCCTTCCATTTCCTGCATTGACTTACTCTGTCCATAAGTAAAACTGTCATTTTTCAAAATAAGTGTTCAAAAGATCACGCTTTATCATATTGTTCTTATTTCTCGGTCACTAAGTGCGACATATTGAAATGATGCTTACAAGCGCTAGTAGCGTCACCAAAGTGCATTTTGTAAATAAAGTTCACGTTATACCTTTTGTCAAGTAACAACTAATTAAGTTAAGACAGGTCCCAACACGACAAAATATGCAATACTTCCTATAACGTACTTTACATAGCCATATCAGTTTTATAGTTAATTTTAGCCCATGAGGCGTAACTGTCACTGTTACGTGATATAGTAATTTCAAACATCTAGCACATTACAGACATGAGGAAAAGTAAGGATTGTAATTTTTACATAGTTTTACTTGTAATAATTTCATGTTACTACTTAGTTACTGTACAACATAAATATTACAAAAATGCCGTCAAAACTGTAACTTCAGGCGCTGCTTACAGAGGTCGCCACACGCAAAACCGATGTGTACTGTGAAACCAATATATAATTTTACGACAGTAATGGTTGAACTGTGTAAGCATTCACTTGAGCACGAACAACTGCTACAATTCCGCACTGGTATGTAATGTTAACATTAAAAGACAACGATGTGATGGACTTATACTTTTGTAAATCACTTTGTAATATATACTCTTGTATTTGTTTTAGCATTGATAATGACCTGACACAGGTCGAAATCTGATCTGCGTTGTGACTTTAAATGTCATATTAAAGTAACTTAATTCCACGACTGATTGCTGCTCTATCTAACCCAATTCCACAATTATTGTTACGTCTGAGTCGTAAATAGCAATAATCTTAAAACATTCGCTTTTGAAGCAGCAGTAATTACATTTACAGAAAGATTCGTGCACTGGAAAGTAAAGCGAACTATAAGCATGTGCGAATCATTAGACTCCATACAAAATCGTTCGGTGTCAAAGAAAGTGCCTTACGGCATCATAATAAGAACGGACAACAACCGAAATATCTGCTTCTCACGCATGAAATTAGTGTTTACATTCTCTTTCGTTCAGTGGAGTAAGCTGCAATTACTTGCATACTGGAAAGTATTTCCTCGTGAATAAGCTGTAGCATATGTCACCGAATCAGTCAGGTGGGGCTGTTTTTATAGGGGGCGTTCAGTAAGTAACGCAACATATTTTTTTCTGAAAGCAGGTTGGCTTTATTGAGGATTCCCATACACTGTAATATTCCCCACTCCTTTGGCTACGGAGCCGTCTTTTTCAACGTTATCCCCGTTCAATGCGACGGTTTTACGCCACCTCTCTTGGAGGGTCCGTATGCCCACGTGGTACAAATTTATTGATCGACACAGAGCGAGATGACGCAGTGGTTAGCACACTAGACTCGCTTTCGAGAGGACGATGATTCAAAACCGCGTCCGGCCATCCCGATTTATGTTTTCTGTGATTGCCTTAAATCACTTCAGGCAAATGTCGGGATGGTTTCTTTATAACTGCACGGCCGATTTCCTTCCCCGTCCTTCCCTAATCCGAGTTTGTACTCCGTCTCGAATGGCCTCATTGTCGACGGGACGTTAATCACTGATCTCCTCTTCCTCCTCCTCCTCCTCCCCATCCTCCCCCCTCCCCCTCCTCCCCATCTCCTCCTCCTCCTCCTCCTCCTCCTCTTGCTCTGCTGGTCGACGTCGGAGGCAACGACTTGGCTGCATCAATAACCTCCCCACCATCCACGTACAGTTTCCCTCTGAGTGCATCCTCCATTGGGCGAAAGAGATGGAAATCGGAAGGTGCGAGATCCGGGCTGTAGGGTGGATGAGGAAGAACAGTCCTACGAAGTTTTGTGAGCTCCTCTTGGGTTGGCAGACTTGTGTGAGGCATTGCATCGTCATGGAGAAGGAGAAGTTCTTTTGCATTTTTGTGGCGACGGACATGCTGAAGTAGTTTCCTCAGTTTCCTGGGCGTAGCACAGCACATTCAGAGCTGATCGTTGCACCATGAGGGAGGACTTCAAGCAGAATAACCCCTTCAAAGTCCCAGAAGGCCATCGCCATGAATTTACCGGCTGAGGGTGAAGCTTTGAATCTTTTTCTTCGGAGGAGGGATGATGTGGCACCACTCCATGGATCGCCGTTTTGTTTCAGGTTCGAAGTGATGGACACATGTTTCATCGACTGTGACGATGTCCGACAAGATTATTGTCACGGACAGCCTCGTAAAGCGCAAGTAATTCCGCACGGATGTCTTTCGTTGCTCTTTGTGGTCTTCTGTTAGGCGGTGAAGAACAAAATTGGTTCAAATGGCTCTGAGCACCATGGGACTTAACTTCTGAGGTCATCAAAAAATGGTTCAAATGGCTCTGAGCACTATGGGACTTAACATCTATGGTCATCAGTCCCCTAGAACTTAGAACTACTGAAACCTAACTAACCTAAGGACATTACACACATCCATGTCCGAGGCGGGATTCGAACCTGCGACCATAGCGGGTGCGCGGTTCCAGACTGTAGCGCCTACAACCGCTCGGCCACTCCGGCCGGCGGTGAAGAACACATAGGACCCACATCTTTGAGTACCCCAACTGGTAGACAATTGTGTCACCACTACCAACAGAGAAGTTCAGTAAAGCAGCGAGAAGTTTGATTTGATCCTTGGGTCATCTCGAAAGAGAGTGTCCGCACGTTCCAGCATCACAGGATTCACAGCTGTGTGCGACCGGCCGGCACTCGGGAGATCGGACAGTTTTGTGCGATCTTGTTGCGATGATGACAGACGCCTCTCCCAACAACTCACCGTGCTTTTGTTCATTCCCAGGTCTCCATTGCATCACTTTGGCAACATGCAGCCAGCCTCAGAACTTAGACTGTTGTGTTGTTGTTGTTGTTGTGGTCTTCAGTCCTGAGACTGGTTTGATGCAGCTCTCCATGCTACTCTATTCTCTGCAAGCTTCTTCATCTCCCAGTACCTACTGCAACCTACATCCTTTTGAATCTGCTTAATGTAATCATCTCTTGGTCTACCTCTACGATTTTTACTTTCCACGCTGCCCTCCAGTACTAAATTGGTGATCCCTTGATGCCTCCTACCAACCGATCCCTTCTTCTAGTCAAGTTGTGCCACAAACTTCTCTTCTCCCCAATCCTATTCAATACCGCCTCATTAGTTATGTGATCTACCCATCTAATCTTCAGCATTCTTCTGTAGCACCACATTTCGAAAGCTTCTATTCTCTTCTTGTCCAAACTATTTATCGTCCATGTTTCACTTCCATACATGGCCACACTCCATACAAATACTTTCAGAAGTGACTTCCTGACACTTAAATCAATACTCGATGTTAACAAATTTCTCTTCTTCAGAAGCGCTTTCCTTGCCATTGCCAATCTACATTTTATATCCTCTCTACTTCGACCATCATCAGTTATTTTTCTACCCAAATAGCAAAACTCCTTCACTACTTTTTAAGTGTCTCATTTCCTAATCTAATTCCCTCAGCGTCACCCGACTGTACTACATATGAATAATCTTGTATATTCAATGCAGGTGAGTGATACATACGCAATCGTTTTGTACAGTGACGCCGTGTACAGCGTTACGTGGCTGTTTCCGCATTTTATCGCAACTTGTGGTAGCTAGCGAGCCGGCCGGCTGAAGGGCAGTGCTATTGGCGCGGCCACGCTGTTTCACTTGGCGGCAGCGATACGGAGTGCGGCGCGGGCGTCCTCCACTTTAAGAGCCGCGGCTCGGCTCGGCAGCGCGTGTATCGACCGGCGCGGTAACGCGAACCTGCCGGTGAGGTGGTAACGGCGCCTGCCGACGGTCCCAGAATGGGCCCGCCACACTCTGATTAATTTACGACCGGCCCGCGTTTCACGCACTTCCAGGAGGCGCGCCCGGATTAATGCCGCTCGCTCGTGCGTCACGACGCGCCACTCTGAATAGGCAACGGTCATTCAGGAGGCAATCAACGTTTCTCCGTACAAATGTCGTTTTTATTAACAACTAACTGAGTACCCGGCGTTGCCCGGGTATCTATTTATTCCAGTCTTCTATTAGTCCATCTCCTCCTTCACCCTCTCTCTGTCCACCTAATCGATCCGGGCATCTCTGTCCTTCTTCTCCTAGCCCTCTATTCATCTGCCTTCCTCCTCTCTCTGTCAGTGTGCTTCTCCCCTCTCTGTCCATTTGCACGTCTTCCTTTGTCTATCTTCTCCTTCCCTTTCTTTCCAGCTCCTTCCCCCCTCTAAGTCCAACTCCTCCTCCCCCTCCATCTCATCCTCAGTCCCTCTCATTCCATCCCCTACTCTCCCTTAGCTCTGTCCATTTCCTTGTTCTTCACTCTTTGTCCATCTCCTGCCACTCTATCAATCTACCTCTCCCCTTTCTCTCTGTCCATCTCTCACTCTTCCCTTTTTCTGTTCATTCCCTCCTCCCATCTTACTGTCCACCTCCTCTTCCCTTTCTCTGTCCATCTCCTTCTCTTTCATTTCTTTATGCAGCTCCTCATCTCTCCTCTTTCTGTCCATCGCCTCCTTTTCCATTTCTGTCCATTCCCCCTTCCACTCTTCCCCTCCCCCCCCCCTCGTCCCCCTATCTGTGCCCATCTCCTTCCGCCTCCACCTTAAAACCTGTACACCAATAGCATATTGCCCATCCACAGTATTTATTTCCCCATAGCAAGTACCAAGTTTGATTGAAATCGATCCAAGAACTAAGCATGAGCTTTTCACCCTTGATGTTGCCAATGTACGCAGTTCACAAACATTAAACGTTTACCACTCATACTTGCACACATAGTTCACCAGTATCTCTAACAGTGTCCTTTTCACGCAGCTCAATATTTATGACGTCATATCTCCTAAACCATATCTCGTACAATGACATAATTTTCCACGTACATCCAGTGGGATCGTGTATACTGTCTGTAAAATGTGTTGCGAATAGAGTTAGTAGTAAACGAGTAAGAAATTAAAACGTCATGCGTGATGCCTAATTTTTCACGCATCTCATTGTGTACCACGTCATATCCGCGAATCATGTGTTGGTTCAATGATATTTTTTTGCAAATACGTTCAGTGAAATACGTGGATACTGTCTGCGAAATGTGGAGTAAGGTTAATAGTAAAGAAGTAACAATTTACAAACTAATGTCTGTTGCGGCAATTTTAGTGCATGAACAGCGAAAATGTAGTAAGATACCTTTTTTCCTTTCATCACCTCGTGGTGAGAAGTTCGGGGGGCGTTGGGGGGGGGGGGGGGTCAGGTCAGCAAAGTTTGAAATTATGTGTAAAGTTGGTTGCAAATCACTAAGTGCTCTCATTCTCGAATATAGTCTGGCTGTTTTCCGCTTCTTTTTCATCCCCACTCACGCTTCTCTGAGAGGTAAGTGATTCTTATCCAACACTGGTTCTTTCCAGCCAGTAAGTTACATATGTACCAGGTTTGGTTGGAATCGATTTCGTGGTTTAGGAGGAGATCTGGAATATACACACATACATACATACATTCATACATACATACACACACTTTTATAATATGTTTGGATTACAGAAAGAGACAAAGTGGTACGTAATTTCTTAGGAGACACCCTTGAGATGGCGTCTACTGAAAAAGTGCAGAAAGATTTATCAGACTCCACAAGACACTACATGAGCCAAGATAGAAACTAGAAATAGTTTTCAACTACGTATCGAAACCAAGAGTTCACCTTGCCGGCAATTGCCGGTTCGTCCACTTACCGATAGAGGCCTCTGAGGTACACCTGCAGGGGTACGCCAGAAACACAACACACTACCATGTCTAATCCGGTGCAGGAAAACCATTCGCATTCAAAACAGCTACCGCTGATTTAGAAGTGGCTAAATATAATTCCTGGGTGGTTTTCAGTGGAATCCTCTATCGTTCTTCCTGCAAAACAGTGGAAAATCCAAATAATGATGATGAAGTTGGGTAATGATAGCGCACACTTCTCTCCACAGAAGACAGCAAAGGCTCAATAATACTGACATCTGGCGAGTGTGGGAGCCAGGGGAGATGAGACAGTTCATCGTCGTTGTCACAAAATCAGTTCTGGCCGATGTGAGCTGCGACGTCTTGCCGGCCGTGGTGGCCGAGCGGTTCTAGGCGCTTCAGTCCGGAACCGCGCAACTGCTACGGTCGCAGGTTCGAATCCTGCCACGGGCATGGATGTGTGTGATGTCCTTAGGTTAGTTAGGTTTAACTAGTTCTAAGGTCTAGGGGACTGATGACCTCAGCTGTTAAGTCTCATAGTGCTCAGAGCCATTTGAACCATTTTTTTGCGTCGTCTTGAAACACAGCATCACTACTGGGGAACAAACACTGTGCCATGGAATGGATCTGATCAGTCAAAGTGTTCAAATAATCCTTTCGGATAACCGTGGGGAGCATGTAATACCACGATGTGGCTGCCAAATAATCGTCGAAGCTCGGCCATGTTCCACTCTTGGGACAAACTCGGTCAGAAGTTGGAAACAGGGTGAAACTTGATTCGTCCGACCAAGTTACTTTCTACCATTGCTCCATATTCCAGGTTTTATGGCTACGGCATCACGTTTCCTTATTACGGGCATTTGCATAACTGATAAGTGTTTTTGGAATTCCAGCTCTCCCTAAAATTGCTTCCTTATTGGACACCCTTTGTGTTTATTTGGTTCTGACAGGGTTCGGGAGTGCGACATTCAGTTCTGTAGTCACTTTTGGAGCAGTCGTCTTTTTGTTTTTCGTCACAATCCTTTTCAGTGACTACCACGATCAGTCAACACTCAATTTCGTCTGCTTTGTGACTTAGCGCATTATGTTTCCATTTACCCTGCGTCCGGTATAAATCTTCGATATGTGTCCTCTTGAAACACTAGACACTTTTCTGATCGCGACTGACATTTACAACGTATTGAGGATATTTCACATGTGCTGTTCGTTTTCCATTACAGCAGCCCGATTTGAAGGCTTCGCTAGCATCTGCATTTGTGTCCAGGCATGCATGTCTCGCTGTCTTTCCATATTTTTGTCCAACCCCTGTAGCGCTCTCTCTCTCTCTCTCTCTCTCTCTCTCTCTCTCTCTCTCTCTCTCTGTGTGTGTGTGTGTGTGTGTGTGTGTGTGTGTGTGTGTGTGTGTGTGTGTGTGTCACCAACTCGTTGCGCCGGCCGTTGTGGCCGAGCGGTTCTAGGCACTTCAGTCCGGAACCGCGCTGCTGCTACGGTCGCAGGTTCGAATCCTGCCTCGGGCATGGATGTGTGTGATGTCCTTAGGTTAGTTATGTTTAAGTAGTTCTAAGTTCTAGGGGACTGATGATCTCAGATGTTAAGTCCCATAGTGCTCAGAGCCATTTTTAACTCGTTGCTGCGTCGATTTGGGACTGGTATAACACAGCAACAAAAGGTGTGTTGCAAATTCTGCTTTTACATCTCAAATGCTTTTACAGGTCAAAATCAGTTGCAACTGTGCGTCGAGATTTTCTTCAAGAATAAGGCACTGGACTTGATACAAGTCAAAGCAGATGACATTAGCACCAGCAATCTAGTGACACTTTCTTATCTATGGAAGAGGGAATCCATAGTCATCTTCGTACTCTCGTTCAAGGTGTAGAATACATTAACTGCCATTGGGACTCATGTGTACCATTGTAGGGTATCAGAGAACCGGTGGAAATTTGCTGCATGTTATTGCTACGTACCATCGTTTCACTGATAATGAGAAGCCTGCTAATGGTTTGCAGAGTTATTATAATTGCAGAGTGCATTGTTAACCCTTCTCTCGCTAGATGTCTCGCCAGAAAAATGTGACATTGCTGGATTTTCTTGCCCCACTTTCAAAGTCAATGATAACATTGGAAAGAAAGAAGCAACTGACAAAAGAAAGCGAGACAGAGGACACACAAGCGCTTTGTACAAATCTATGCTGAATTTTGGGGACCATCTTCCTAATGAAGGTGAAACAAGAAGATGCGTACGATGAGATAAATAGGAAACTATGGAATAACAACATGATGTATCATGTATCAAATTGCTTTGTTCAAAACTTTTTCACACCACATCACAAGTAGGAGGATCGACATGATTTTCAGACGAGACAATCGAATTTATATGTAATTATACTGTGCTTGTCAATGCAATAATCTAAAGATATGTCAAATATAAGAGATGATCAAACAGTATCCGTTTGAGGGTGTTGATGCAGCATATATGCAACGTAGCGCAACTCCGATACGCGTATATAAGCAGCAACGTATAGGTGAGAGATAATGGCGCATTCGTGAAGACGTTACTCCCAAGTGCGTCCTAACAGAACGAACATGCTGCCATTCGTTTCTTGGCTGCCGAAGGACAAACACCATTAGACGTCCATCGCAGAACGAAAAATTGTGTTCGCGGCAGCATGTCCGTAGAAATGGATGTTGTGTAATGGTGCGACAAGGAATGCTACTGCTTCATAACAACGCACGTCTCCACACTGAAAATGTCGTAACGCAGGAGTTACGCCAGCTCAACTGGGAGACACTCGAGCATCTGCCACACAGTCTTGACCTCTTCCGTACGATTATCACGCTTTCGGTTCGTTAAAAGGGGGCTTGGAGGGGCGACCATTGCTGTCGGACGAAGATGTGCAGCAGGCTGTTATGGACTTCTTCGCGCAGTAGGGCATGGTGTTTTACCAGACGGGTCTTTTCAACCTGCTGCGTGGGTGAGACGATTGCCTCAATGCTCAAGGCGGTTTTGTTTGATTGACTTACCGCTTCTGGGCTGTACGGCCTTCGAACAAACTTTTCGATTGTCACTTATATTTGTAATCTTAAATATGCTCCAGCTGCTTTTCTTAAAATATATATGATAAATGAAAGTACAGAATGATCACACCACTGGGAATATAAATCTTACGTCAGAATACCGGTGGGACACATACGGTTTTCAGAATGAAATTTTCACTCTGCAGCGAAGTATGCGCTGACATGAAACTACCTGGCAGATTCAACTGTGTGCGAGACCGAGACTCGAACCCTTGACCTTTTTCTTTGTTCTAAAAACTGAGCTACCCAACCACGACTGTTCTCAAAGCTTTACTTCCGCCAGTTGGCAGAGCACTTGCCCGCGAGATGCAAAGGTCCAGAGCTCGAATCCCAGTCCTGCAGGCAGTTTTAAACACAAATAACGCTGCAAAACACACTGGAACACGAGGAACGCTGTCACATACAGGGTTATGCAAACGTACCTCCAGTATTTCAGACGACTGTATGTAACCTGTACGGCATACAGAAAAACAGCGCATATTAGGGGATAGAGTTTGTCTTCAAGTTTCGATTCGTAAAACGCAATGTGGCGTTGTTACACTAATCGTCAGACGTGTCAGAACTTGGAGGCAAATCATCTGTTCCGTATTTTCGCATCGATTTAGTTCGCGCCTTCATATAGGCAACCTGATAAACGGGTTTGTAAAGCGGTCTGCCGTCGCGCATTCCTGGACAGTTCGTGTCAATGAACTGCACGCACGTATTGATGTTTGCCGCGTTACAAACGTTGCCCACACTGAGCACGTGTAATGGGAGTTACAATTCGGAAAGAGCTCTATCCGCTGATGTGCTTCTGTTTTCTGCATGTCTTCTAGTTTTTGGCCAGTGAGTTTCTGAAACGGCCCCTCTCTGCACCGGAAAACGAAACGGCTGAAAATGTATCTTTTTTCATGTTGTTGCTTCTGATGGTGACATTAATTAAAATAACCGCACTTTAACATCTTTTGTTCCGAAAAACAAACTGGTACTGAAAAGGTTAAAAACAGTGTTGGACACAATCCACAAAAGTCTACACTTCTCGCCAGCGTTCCTCTTGTGCCAGTCAGATGTGTTTTGCAGCGATATTTGTGATTAAAACAACGCAGGATCCATTTGCATGAAACGTTCCGTTTAACGGAAAAGATGTCAGCTCCTTCCCTTTTATTCGTTCGATGGATACGATTCTGATCCTTATGTTCACATGCGGACTGTATAAGGAGCCAGTTCTCAAATTTGATGGTAGGATCTTGCTCTGCCAGGCTCAGGAGAGGTCTGAAACCGTCGCATTTTGTCATAGAAGTCGTGAAATAAGCAATAAAGATTACTTTTATTTTAACGGTTCCGATCAGATTCACATAAAATCTACGAGAGCGTACTGGAAAATATTGCCTCTGAGTTCTTTTGTTCTGTTTTCAACATCGGTTGAGGTATTACATGTCACGAATATTACTCGGTCGACTTCCACTCTTCACTGACCCAAGTTTCAGCCTACTGCCGCTAGAGAGCTCTGAACTGTAATGTGTAACATGACGGCGTGTTACCTAACTATGTGGGCGCGTAACAAGCAGCGACGTGTAATGGAGTTTCTAAGCGCGGAAAACGTACCTCCGTTGAAATCTATAGAAGCATGAAAGCTGTATACGGTGTAATGATGCTACTCCACATACGAGCTCTGCTACATCTGCAACAATCCGACGCCTTGGGTTCACTGCCATCGACTGTTCTCCGTACGGTACCGACTTGGCACCATCCTTTTTTCATCTGCTTAAAGAACACCTTTCGGTACTTCACTTCGACAGTGACTAAGCAGCGTAAGTGGAGATAATGATGTGCTTCCGTCAACAAAGTCAAACATTTTGTAGTAACGGTGTGAACAAACTGGCCTCTCGTTGGAAGAAACGAGTTCATCATATGTAAACATGAAGATTAAAGATACAGAATGTTATAAAGTTAGTTTTTTTTTTTCAAATAGCTTTAAGACCTTTCAAGTAAAAATTTCGGAGGTATCACTTTTCAGCACGCCCTCGCACATCATGGCAGTTATTCATGTATTTAAAGACCATATATCGCCAACGTACTGACAGCACAACATCAAATACAAACCAGAACATTCTACTAAACACCTGCGCCAGACCAGCGCTACCTGCTACCAATCACGAACAGTGTAAGTGACGCGTAGCGGTTCTTTTAGCAAATTGATATACTGTGCCTCTGATTATCATCAAATTTCAGCAGTTAGTTGAGGACAATACAAAATGTTAATGTGGAGTTTCGGAGTAGGAAAACACATTTCTTCAATATAATTAACTTTAGAATGACATTACAAACAAGTTATTTCCAGTTTATTGAAGTCTAAATTATTAAAGATTTAAGAATAGACAGCAATTAAAAATATTTCTTATTAGACTACTCTAAGTGTCTTATGTACTGTGTTGGTTTTGGTCTTTGTTTATTTTTTTTCCTATAATAGTTATTAGGGTGTTAAGAAGTGCAAATGTTTTTCTGTTGCAGAAAGGATGTTGTTATTCAGAGTTCGGACATTTGAAGGTTCGTGTTGTTTAATTTCTGTCTACAGCAAATCTGTAAAAATAGTTTGTTAGCTAACTCCTGATGCTCATCTAGGATGTGTTCGGTTGATCTGAGGGAGTCAATTTATATTTCTAGCTATTTTAGGATATCCGTTTCTTGTCTTCGTTAATAGTATGCCATGTCTGGAAGTTATCTTTGGTGTTAGACAGGGATTGTCAGTGTTGATCGATGGGAGAGGCGACTGCAGATTTACGTAGATTTTTTAGTTTGTAGGCATCTGTGTGTCCATCGTATCTTATAGCTTCTGGCGGTCTTGCCCAGAATGTCGCAGACGTTTACCTGCATTCCCTGCAAGACAAGCACTCCTGGAGGAAAGGATATTCCGGCGAAATGAATTTTCACTACGCAGCGGACTCGAAACCGGTACCTTACGCTGCAAGAGAAGGTCGTCAGTCTTTCCTGGATAGTTGAGTCGGTAGAGCAGTCACGCGCGACAGCCAAAGACTCCGAGTTCGAGCCCTGTCTGGAACGAAGTTTTAATCTACAGGGTGAAAAGTATTTAAACCGACAAACTCTGGGAGGTTGTAGGGGACAAATATTTTTCCCTAATGTCGTTTTTTCCATGCGGATTATTTAAACCGGCGGAGGCCGTATTACGCTCTTCAGTTGTTGGAGGCCGTATTAAGATCTTCAGTTGTTACAGGGTGTATTACGCTCTTCAGTTGTAGGCAACTGCTGTCCACCAGTGTAGTAGTGCATTGTCTCTGTTTACTAATGGAGCGATACACCTGGAGTGAGTACACTGATATGGTTAGTGCGTACTACGTAGCGCACCACAAAGGACGAGCTGCACAGCAGGTTTATCAACAACAGTATCCTAATCGCCGTATCCCGCATCATACGACCCTTGCTGCTGTGTACCAACGTCTGCGGGAGACCGGGTCATTTAGCAGATTACCTGAACAGGGACGCCGTCGCACTGTAAGAACGCTGCAATTGGAGGAAGCTGTTCTTGCAGCATGTGGAGCGGGATCGTTCGATCAGAACTCGTGCAATTGCACGTAACATGGGGACGAATCAGACGAATGTAAGACGGGTCCTTCGAGAGCAATTGTTACTTCCATTTCACTTACAGCGTGTCCACAACTTGGAACTAGTTGATTATCCACCCAGAGCGTTGCCAGAATTGCTGGAAGACGTCCCGCTCCCTACAAGACAACGTTCCTCATCATTACGAAGTATCGTATCCATGATCTATGCAACAAGTACTAATCTAATCTAATCTAATCTAATGTGGTTCCAACATGACGGGGCGCCGGCACATTTCAGTCGTCGTGTGCGTCGATTCCTTGACCGACGGTTCCCAGAAACTTGAACTGGCAGAGGTGGTCCTGCACTATGGCCTCTAGATCCGCAGATATGTCCCCTCTGGACTTTTTTTCGTGGGGAGAAATGCGCATCCTTGTTTACGCAACTCCTGTTGCATCAGAAGAGGATCTGGTTGCCCGGATAGTAGCAGCAGCAGGAACAGTTCAGGATAATTTTGGGGTTTTTGCCCGTGTCAGACAGAACATGATCCGACGGTGTAACCTTTGTTTACGTGTCAATGGAGGCATTTTAGAAAATTTACTGCAACTGAAATTGGGTTGTGTCAATGTGTTGTCTCTTGGTCATAAAAAAATGGAAAAGTGTTTCTTGGTTTAATTAATTTGCCGCCAAAGAAATCTTCCTCTACCAGTTTAAGTACTCCTCATAGGAAAAAATGACATTAGGGAAAAATATTAGTTTTGATATCCCCTACAACCTCCCAGAGTTTGTCGGCTTAAATACTTTTCACCCTGTATAAGAGACGTTCAAATCAACGCACACCCTGTTGGAAGCGAAAAGTCATTGCAAATAACATAGCTCACGACGCTAGTAAAGTGGAGGGGTTTGTGATGGCAGACTTTTGCGGGGCTGAAGTCGCCGCACCGCTTAAGATCCGGTGCCGGCTGATGCCAGCGTTGGAGCGGCAGCCCGCTGTCGCCGTCAGTCGTTCATTAGGGCGTCCGCTAACCCGGTTAGCGGGCAGTGCTGTTAGGCCATTAGCAGGCGCGCGCTGCCATGCGGCCCGTGTACCGGTCAGGGCGGCTTCCCACCGTTCTGCCCTCTCGCGGGAAACGGAAAGAGTTACTGGGCAGAACCAGCACGCTGACAAAAGAGCTACGTCTTTCCCCCGTAAACGCTATCTTCACAGCGGAATAGTGAAGCACCAATAACCCCAGACCTGATTCCTTAGTGAATCGAACATTAAATGAGAATATTCTCGGTAACTTGGCCTCCGTCTTAAGAAAAGCTAGTGTTCCACGCTTCTCAGTATTTATGACGGCATATCTCCTGAACATTTCATACAATTATCTAATTTTTCAGGTCAATTCAGTGGTGTATGTGGATGCTTGGCTTGGTTCAAATGGCTCTGAGCACTATGGGACTCAACTGCTGAGGTCATAAGTCCCCTATAACTTAGAACTACTTAAACCTAACTAACCTGAGGACATCACGCACATCCGTGCCCGAGGCAGGATTCGAACCTGCGACCGTAGCGGTCGCGCGGATCCAGACTGTAGCGCCTAGAACCGCTCGGCTATGTGGATGCTGTCTGAAAGATTTGTTGTTAATAAAGTTAATATAAAAGTAGAAATAAATACTGAAGTTTAGTGCACAAATAGTAGATAAGCAGTTTTGCGTTGCATGTGGTGCTCCGCAGTAATGACGTCATGACGATTTGTAAGTATTCTAAATACTGGCGATCTGGTACATTACGAAACGACCACTTTGGAAAATTTATGAATTACTGTGCTGATAAACCTCTTACGTTATTTGATTTTCAAGCGGCTGAGCAAAACTGAACGCACTCAGACATTCCGCTCTTTACTTATTCTGATCAACACTAAACTGAAGTGAGCCGCCAGCAGTGGTGGATGTGGGGAGAGAGATGGCGGAGTTTTGACAGCGCATGATCTGGACGTGTGTCCATCAGAGACAGTAAATTTCTAAGACTGGATGTCATGAACTGATATATATATTATGACTTTTGAACACTATTAAGGTAAATACATTGTTTGCTCTCTATCAAAATCTTTCATTTGCTAACTATGCCTATCAGTAGTTAGTGCCTTCAGTAGTTAGAATCTTTTATAAGTTGGCAGTATTGGCGCTCGCTGTATTGCAGTAGTTCGAGTAACGAAGATTTTTGTAAGGTAAATGATTCATGAAAGGTATAGGTTATTGTTAGTCAGGGCTATTCTTTTGTAGGGATTATTGAAAGTCAGATTGCGTTGCGCTAAAAATATTGTGTGTCAGTTTAGTGTTGATCGTAATAAGTAAAGAGCGAAATGTCTGAGTACGTTCAGTTTTGCTCAGCTGTTTGAAAATCAAATAACGTCAGAGGTTTATCAGCACAGTAATTCATTAATTTTTCTAAGGAGATGTTTCAATACATCTACAACAACACTTCTGTGTCGAGCAGATTTCTAATACACGTTCCTTCAGAGGCAGGTATCCGGTTCGAGTCCTGATGCTGGAAGAAGTGCGAGATTTTCCCGATATTTTGTAGCCAAAGTTTGGAAATGATTAATTTCGTTGAGTGGAAGTGAAATCTCGTTCTGATTTTGAATATTAATGAACAAGCTTTATTAGAAGAATTAGATGCATTTTAGTTGTTATCCGGAACAATCGTTTGGAATATAAAGTTTTAATTATATCGAAAGAAGAATTATTAGGGGACAAGACTTGTTTTGTGTATTTTATTGTTTGCGTGAGGTATTCCGCCTGGTCACCATGCCGTTCCAAGAGAGTTGAAGACGTACTTGGAGTCTTGACGGGCAAACTAGTTAAAAGGCGGAAAAGTTGTTTTTTGCTCCAACCAAGCTGTCAAAGAACACCAATGACCAGAAGTTTATATCATATGTATGTAATGATAAAAAGCTTGCTTTTCGTTACCCAGAAGACCTCATGTAACAACACACTTATCATCTAATATGTGTTGTACTTGAAGGCGCAATGAAAGCCTTAAACGATAGGAGATGGCAAGTCCTGGTTTTCAGCAAAAATTAAGTTATTCCATAGATAAGTAGATTATTTAACAAGTCGGGGGTTCGAGACTACTCCGAGCTGAAAATCACAACGAGGTAACTTAAGATATAAAATAACACTCGTAAGGTCTCTAATGGATTTTCGTACAGTGGCAGGTATCTGGTTCGAGTCCTGGTGACGGCAGAGATTTTCCTCACCCGTATTTGGATGGCAACCGTAAGAGAAAGCAGGCCGTTCTGTTCCTGATCACTAGATACCATTCTAGTTTCTTCGGATATAATCCATACCCCTCTCGGAATTCGGGCGCCTAGCACTGTAGATGATGATCGGCTTGCAGATTTGGACGGTTAAGCTCTGCGATATCCTTGGTGCCACCTGAGGAGAGTAGGCCATATACCGACATCGAATTTCACGCTATCCTTTCTGTCATCAGTCCCAACGTCACTAACACGACACCACACTACATACACACTCGCATGTCACCTGTACGAGAATGCTACACTTGAGTCCCCTGGCATTAAGCTATCCAAGTGGCATCAGTTAGTAAGGTATGCCACCAGAACGTGAGTCACAAGACTTCATACCTTATACTACATCAACGATGACTGCGAATTACTGTTTTGCTAACGAACTGACTGGAAACATAATCAACGCGTAGATGCGTAGAATTCCCCTTATGCCGAATGGTGTTGCTGTCGACTGCAGTTTACTTTCTGCTCAGATGGTCCACAATATTTTTCATATACCAGTAGTCGAAACTAGAAATCGTCTCGCCAGCCAACCTTCCGTTATCCACAAAGGTTTCGCCATTGACCTGTCCTTTTCCGCGATTGGACACCGTTGTTCACAGTCTTTAACTATAACACTTCCCATACAACCGCGTTGTCACTGCATCACCACATGAAGTTGGTGTCGTTGTCATAGCAGCAGGAGGTGGTGTGCATGCCGTTAGAAGTGTAGGCTGCTCTCTCTCGACACGTTTATTTAAGGCTGAGAACTAATGGTCGGTGACGCTGTCAGAGTAGGCGCCCTTGCTGGTGGTTAATGAACAGCCTCGGCAAATTCTGTTTATGCTCGAAAGCGTTTTAGACTCGTTCAGTCTTATTGCAACTTTTATTTCCGGCTTCGGTTACGATGTCGATGTTAGGGTGCGTGAAAACTTTAGCGTTTCCTGAGAGATTATAAGAGATTAACTTTTTTTGCAGTTTGAGTTAAATGTTATTATTGATGTACAACTAACAATTACAAATCATTTGATAATCTGATATTTTTCTACATATCTAAGACACATTATTAACCAAACAATCAAGAAAAATTGCATCTTTTTCCCAATCTCTGAAATACCTGTGCACCAAGAAAAAGTAAATTAAAATGAAATGCAAGCAACTGTTTAGAGCTGAGAATTACAGCAACAGTCGAACAAACTAAAGAGTCTGGAAGTAAAATCTGGAGACATTTTCGTTCTTTTCTTCTTTAGATATTGCAGTTTTCTACAGAATATTTAGATCGGAAATTATAAAGGACATAATTCAAGTAACAGGCCAGATTAATATAGGGAAACAAAGAAGGTTAATGAAGTATTAACTTTCTCACTGCAATGGGCGTGTACACATGTCCTGCTTATACGCCTCCTTCTGTGCCGCTCCCCAATTATTATGGATGTGTATACGCGCACCGATCGGGTTTTCCTACAGTGCTATGGACGTGTGAATGCGTGCTGAGCTGCCGGTTTCGACTGCTGTGAACGAGTTACATGTTGGTGAATAAAAAAGTTTATAGTATTTATCATACAACATATATGGCTCATTGCGTGCTATCATTTGCAAAAGGAGACCCTCGTTTCAATATTTTGATAAATTAATTAGATTTGACGATTTTTATGACCATATGACTCGCGATGAGCAAGGACGAGAATGGGCGCGTCGCTCTCAACCACCCTTCGCATCTAAAATACAATGACTCAAGAACGAAATGAGATCTTGTTCCGCTCTCAATTTTTTTTAAATTGATATCTTATCTGAATTTCATTCATTGCGTTGTATGAACCAAACGCAACGATACGCAGTGTCTACACAATGTATTTTTAGCTCTGTGAGCTCTTTTAAAATTTCGTGCAATGTTTTACTTAAGTTGATGCATCATTGTGAGTATAACGGATAACGAAAAGAAATTCAGTTCTTTATCCAGTGAACATATCGTGCTATAAGATGTGCAAAAATCAAACTTTTTCACCTCATAGTTTCCGAAAAATCAGATGATAAGTATATCATTTCGGCCGGAGCGGAGTCTCTCAGTATAGATGCATCAGCATTTGAGCAGCAGTACAGCCCTAACAAAAGCCACTTCAGCACCTAATTCCAAGTGCACGTCTGTAGCAGCGAAAAAGTTAAATTCTGTGGTGAAATGATATTAGAGAGTGGAAGACGAAGAAGGTTGAGATTGAGGAGAAAAGGAATGTGAATAAAAAAGTAAGGTTAACAGGACGATAACGGAAAAAAAGAAAGACAATGTGAAGAAAAGGAACTGGAAAGGAAAGAAGGAAGAGCCGCGCGGGGTATGAGGCGCCTTGTCACGGTCCGTGAGGCTCTCCCCTCGTCAGAGGTTAGAGTGCTCCCTCGGGCATGGGTGTGTGTGTTGTCCATAGCGTAAGTTAGTTTAAGTCAGATTAAGTGGTGTGTAGGCTTAGGGACCGAAGACCTCAGCAGTTTGTTCCCATAAAGACCTTACCACATATTTCCAAAGAAGGAAGAGAAGGAAAGAAAGGGGAAATGGAGAAAGAGGAAGAGAAGGAGGGAGGGAGAGGAAAGAGGGAGGAATGACGGAATGACGGAATGAATGAATATGGAGTCGAAGGAAGAGGAGGAATGATAGTTCTGATAGTAATGGAAGGAGAACTACCAATATTACACTACTGCCCATTAAAATTGCTACACCAAGAAGAAATGCAGATGATAAACGGGTATTCACTGGACAAATATATTATACTAGAACTGACATGTGATTACATTTTCACGCAATTTGGGTGTATAGATCCTGAGAAATCAATATGCAGAACAACCACGTCTAGCCGTAATAACGACCTTGATACGTCTGGGCATTGAGTCAAACAGACCTTGGATGGCGTGTACAGGTACAGCTGCCCATGCAGCTTCAACACGATACCACTACCATCAAGAGTAGTGACTGGCGTATTGGGACGAGCCAGTTGCTCGGCCACCAATGACCAGACGTTTTCATTTGGTGAGAGATTTGGAGATTGTGCTGGTCAGGGCAGCAGTCGAACATTTTCCGTATCCAGAAAGGCCCGTACAAGACCTGCAACATGCGGTCGTCCATTATCCTACTGAAATATACGGTTTCGCAGGGATCGAATGAAGGGTAGAGCCTCGGGTCGTGACACATCTGAAATGTAACGTCCACTGTTCAAATTGCCGCCAGTGCGAACAAGAACTGACCGAGACGTGTAACCAATGGCACCCCATACGCCGGTTGATACGCCAGTAAGGCGATGACGAATACACGCTTTCAATGTGCGCTCACCGCGATGTCGCCAAACACGGATGCGACCATTACGATGCTGTAAACAGAACCTGGATTCATCCGAAGAAAGGACGTTTTGCCATTCGTGCACTCAGATACGTCGTTGAGTACACCATCACAGGGGCTCCTGTCTGTGATGCAGCGTCAAGGGTAACCGCAGCCGTGGTCTCCGAGCTGATACTCCATGCTGCTGTAAACGTCGTCGAAACGTTAGTGCAGATGGTTGTTGTCTTGCAAACGTCCCCATCTGTTGACTCAGGGATCGAGACGTGTCTGCACGATACTTTACAGCCATGCGGATAAGATGCCTGTCATCTCGACTGCTAGTGATACGAGTTCCTTGGGATCCAGCACGGCGTTTCGTATTACCCTCCTGAACCGACCGATTCCATATTCTGCTAACAGTCATTGGATCTCGACCAACGTGAGCAGCAATGTCGCGATACGATAAACCGCAATCGCGATAGGCTAAAATCCGACCTTTATCAAAGTCGGAAACGTGATGGTACGCGTTCCTCCTCCTTACTCGAGGCATCACAACAACGTTTCACCAGGCAACGCCGGTCAACTGCTGTTTGTGTATGAGAAATCGGTTGGAAAGTTTCCTCAAATCAGCACGTTGTAGGTGTCGCCACCGGCGCCAAACTTGTGTGAATGCTCTGGAAAGGTAATCATTTACATATCACAGCATCTTCTTGGTGTCGGGTAAATTTCGCGTCTGTAGCACGTCATCTTCGTGGTGTAGCAATTTTAATGGCCAGTAGTGTAGAAGCTTCAGTTTATAGTGGTGAAGACGCTCTCGATGAAAATAAGTTAATAAAAGTGTGGATCTCGGTAGTTCGCTTACGTCGAATGCGTTGGGATAAATGTCGAAACAAGATTTTAGAAGGGTGTAAGAAAAAGGAAAGAGCTAGGCTAGGGGCAGCAGTGGCTCTTGGTTAGCGAGCGGCGGCTCGTGTGGTCGGCAAGTGGAGCGTGCCTGACTGGCGGTGCGGGGCGTGAGGAGACGTAAGAGTGGTGGGCGGTGGGTGGGGCGGCGATGCGCCCGCCCGCAATTAACGGCTTAGCCGGTGACAGCCCCGGCCGCGGCGCGCGATAGCGGCAGCAGCCGGCAGCGCCCATGCCGCCGCCCACGCCTGCGCCTGCGACATTAGCCATGCGCCGGCACGCGCCTCACACGTGGCGCGGTGGCGAGGGGTGGTGAGGGGGGGAGGGAGGAGGATCAGGCCGCCCACGGCTCAGAGCCGCGTCCAGCCGTCACTTCCATCCATCACCAGTCTCCAGTCTGCTGTGTCATCCCAGTGCAACTTTACAGAACTGTTTCGTGCCGCCCAATTCTCGTAGATTTCCGTCTTCACCAGCCATTTTCCCACTATTATCAGATGGCTTACGCAGTTAATACACTGAAGACCCAAAGTACCTGCCTGTCATCGTGTAGGGCCCCAGCGACCACACAAAAGGGCCGCAACACGACCTAGCATCGACTCGACTGACTTCTGAAGTAGTGCTGGACAAAATTCACACCATGAATCCTGGAAGGCTGTCCATAAATTCGTAGTAGTACAAGGAGGTGGAGATCTCTTTTGAACAACACATTGCAAGACATCCCAGATATTCTTAATAACGTTCATGTCTGGGGAGTTTAGTGGCGGCGGAAGTGTTTAAACTCAGAAGAGTGTTCCTGGAGCCACTCTGTAGCAATTCTGGTCTTGTGGGACGTCACATTGTCCTGCTAAAGTAGCCCACGCCCGTCGGAATGCACAATGGACAGGAGTGGATGCAGGTGATCAGACAGGATACTTACGTGCGTGCCACGTGTCAGAGTCCTATCTAGGCGTATCAGTGGTCTCATATCACTCCGACTGCACGCGCCCCACACCATAGCTCAGTCTCCACCAGCTTCAACAGTCCCGTGCTGACATGCAGCGTCCATGAATTCGTGAGGTTATCTCCATACCCGTACGCGTCCATCCACTCGATACAATTTGAAACGAGACTCGTTCGACCAGGGAACATGTATCCAGTCATCAACAGTCCAATCTCGGCGAGGCGAGACGTAAAACTTTGTGTCGTGCAGTAATCAAGGGTACACGAGTAGATCTTCGGCTCCGAAAGCCCTTACCGATGATGTTTCGTTGAATGGTTCGCACGCTGACAATTGTTGATGGCCCAGCACTGAAATCTGCAGCAGTTTGCGAAAGGGTTGCACTTCTGTCACGTTTAACGATTCTCTTCCGTCGTCGTTGGTCCCGTTCTTGCAGGATATTTTTCCAGCCGCAGAGATGTCAGAGACTTGATGTTTTACCATATTCCTGATATTCATGGTACACTCATGAAATGATCGTATGGGAAAAATCTCCACTTTGTCGCTACCTCGGAGATGCTCTGCCCCATCGGTCGCGCGCAGACTATAACTCCACGTTGAAACTTATTTAAGTCTTAATAACCTGCCTTTGTAGCAGCAGTAACCGATTTAATAACTGCGCCAGAGACATGTTGTCTTATGTAGGCACTGCCGACCGCAACGCCATAGTCTGCCTCTTTACTTACCTCTCCGTTTGAATAAGCATGCCTATACCAGTTTCTTTGGCGCTTCAGTGTAATAATTCAACGGAACGCTCTCGAGTCTTTCACGACGAAGTCCTTGGATTAAGTCCGCCTAGCCGGCCGCGGTGGCGGAGCAGTTCTAGGCGCTTCAGTGTGGAACCACGCGGTTGCTGCGGTCGCAGGTTCGAATCCTGCCTCGGGCATGGATGTGTGTGATGTCCTTAGGTTAGTTAGGTTTAAATAGTTCTAAGTCTAGGGGACTGATGACTTCAGATGTTAGTCCCATAGTGCTCAGAGCCATTTGAACCATTTAATTCGCCTCGTCACATCAAATAAAATCCCGTGATTTCGATAACTGCCTCAATCATCGTCGACAATAGTGTCAATATCATTTTTCAGTTCCTTTACATCTACACCGAGGTGTCGCACCTCCTTTTGCCCGGTGCAGTACAGCAGCTCGACATGGGATGGACTCAACGAGTCGTCGCAAGTCTCCTGCAAAAATAATGAGTCATACTGCCTCTGTATTGTCTCCTTCGCTCTTTCTATACTGCTGTCGCACTTTACTGTCTTCCAGAATTATTATTTTTCCGTCACTTTTCCACTACCACTGCCTCCATCTCTCACAAGATAAAAAGTGGGAATATATTCGCAGGCTGAAATTTTTGGGAAAACTCTTAAAGGTGCTGAGGAAGGTGCGAGGGTTGCCCAGAAAATAACACACCGCATTTTTTTTCTTCAACAATTCTTTATTGAACCTAATTAGAATTACACACAGGAAAGAATGGTGTTTTACCTACACACCCCATTTTTCCACGTAATCTCCCTCCCGTTCTATGGCCTTCCTCCAGTGAGAGATAAGGGCGTGTATGCCCTGTCGGTGCCAACGCTTGTGGCATGAATGGAATCCTTTAATGGTCCAACCAAGTGGAAGTCCGATGGTGCTAAATCAGGGGTGTCAGGTGTGAAAGCCGTGGATGGTCTCCCCGTCATCTGCAAATAGTGGAGCTCTGCCGAACCGACTTCTGATGCTCTCACCCTCCGTGCCCAGCGACTAACTGTACTTCTGTTGACAGCAGATGCTCCATAGAGTTTGCACAAGCGTTTGTAAATATTTCCCACGGTTTCTTTCTCTGCAGTGAGAAATTCAGTGGACGGCATGTTACTTGTAACGTACCTCACCTATAGACGCCATTTTGAAACTGTCCTGCAGCAACGCTATTTGTCGGAAGTGATGGAAACTTGGTGCGCTCGCTCAGGAGACTTTCAATTATACATACGTAAAGTTTCGCATTCGTAGCATTGTTTCCGGCTGAGAAGAAAAAAAATGCGGTGCATTACTCCGGGCAACCCTCGTAGAATCGGGCAGCTGGTATCCCACTTTTCAGTCAGTTAGCCTTTTCTTTTGTTCCGATAGGAGCGTTTTTCTGCTGGTTCTCTTCTTTTCCCTGCTTTTGTCACTCATGCAGAACTTTACTGAAAAGAACTTTATTGGTCGGCAAAATTTTAAAATAATTCGAAACCATATAATTCATACCTCAGCCTGGAATTTATGTGCATAAAATTTTTGCATGTACTTCAGTACAACAGCAACACGGGATTTCCAGAATCCTCCTGGCGATAGTGGAGACACTTTAGAGTTCCTTCCTCGCGTGGTGCGTCACTTTATAAATTACGTTTTCACCTCAAACCGGATTTTACGTGCATGTTTTACGTGTACCAGTAGAGCAAGTTTGAACCACTGTATCTCGGAATATTAAAAAATTTTCAAGGCTACATGAGATTTGGCTCTTAGGAATATATCGTAAAAATTTCACCACTTGCTGCGCATAAATGTCTTGGAATCTGCGGCTCGGTTTTGATACCCAAAAACCACTCTTTTGGGTTTTCTCACGAATCGTTCATGTACTAAATGGTGTATCTATAAACCCCTTAAGGCGCACTGTAGACCAAAACTAATGCAAAAAGAACGAATGGATTTACTTAATTTGCCTAAGCTGGAGGAAATGTGTAATGCTCTAATTTTGACCCTGCACTGTACGATACTTACAATAAGAAAGATCCTTCTTTGGGTATACAAATGGTCCCTAGCTCAAGAGTTGTCCAAAAGGCATGGCCCTACCTTTATACCACCAAGGCAACCCGAGGTATGAGCCCCTCAAGAATCCCATTTTTCTCGCTGTATTTTGGAACATATTAGACATAGCACCGATCCAGTACGCGATTTACTAGAAACGAAAAGACGACAGTGGCAGTCCTCATTTGTGATTTGGTTACGCCGTTTCTGAGAAACTAAAAACCCACATACAGTGGTGAGACACAACGTGCTCGCCTGTTTAATTGTGTGTTGATGTATTCTTGGAAAGCAATATAGCAGCGCTTCTGCGTGCCCTCGGTTCGGCAATTACTTAGTATGTTTCCGGTTGTATGTGGCATCAAATGTCCATCCACAGATTACGCAATTTCTTCAAATTACGGGCCGGTGATTGGTGAACGCAGAATTTGAATCCGATGCCATCGCAGATGTGTTCGAACGGGTTCAGATCAAGCGAACGTGGTGGCCAAGACATCAATTTCATGCTATTGAAACCACTGTAACACGATTCTGGCCTTGTGGCACGGACAGTTATACAGCTGAAAGACCCCATGGGCATTCAGAGAAGACCTCAAGCTTAAAGAGATGTAGGCTGGCCGTAGTAATGCTCATGTGGTCCTCAGCTGTCATGGTCCCTGCAATTACTACGATAGGTCCCATGGAAAAACCAGTTGAACGTAACCCATACATAAGACTGCCCCACGCTGTCCTAGGTCCGTGGCGTGGTGCATGTTTCGAACCTGTATGCTGGCGTGTCCGGACTCGACAATCGACCTCGTATAAAAAAAAAAGAAATAAAAATAAAAATATCCACACACAACGTGATTCACCAGACCTGGTGTTTTCACTGACCCAGGGTCCAATCTCAATGAACCTATTCCCACTACAAACGAAATTGAGGAAGTCTGTGAGTCGACATGGGAACACTTAGAAGTCATCTGTTGCAGAGCCCCTAGGTCAGTTATGTGCTGTGAACGGTATGCTCCGAAACAAAAAAATGGTTCAAATGGCTCTGAGCACTATAGGACTTCACTTCTAAAGTCATCAGTCCCCTAGAACTTAGAACTACTTAAACCTAACTAACCTAAGGACATCACACACACCCATCTACATCTACATCTACATCTACATCTACATCTACATCTACATCTACATGATTACTCTGCAATTCACTTTTAAGTGCTTGGCAGAGGGTTCATCGAACCACAATCATACTATCTCTCTACCATTCCACTCCCGAACAGCGCGCGGGAAAAACGAACACCTAAACCTTTCTGTTCGAACTCTGATTTCGCTTATTTTATTTTGATGATCATTCCTACCTATGTAGGTTGGGCTCAACAAAATATTTTCGCATTCGGGAGAGAAAGTTGGTGACTGAAATTTCGTAAATAGATCTCGCCGCGACGAAAAACTTCTTTGCTTTAATGACTTCCATCCCAACTCGCGTATCATATCTGCCACACTCTCTCTCCCCTATTACGTGATAATACAAAACCAGCTGCCCTTTTTTGCACCCTTTCGATGTCCTCCGTCAATCCCATCTGGTAAGGATCCCACACCTAGCAGCAATATTCAAACAGAGGACGAACGAGTGCAGTGTAAGCTGTCTCTTTAGTGGACTTGTTGCATCTTCCAAGTGTCCTGCCAATTAAACGCAACCTTTGGCTCGCCTTCCCCACAATATTATCTATGTGGTCTTTCCAACTAAAGTTGTTCGTAATTTTAACACCCAAGTACTTAGTTGAATTGACAGCCTTGAGAATTATACTATTTATCGAGTAATGGAATTCGAACGGATTTCTTTTGGAACTCATGTGGATCACCTCACACTTTTCGTTATTTAGCGTCAACTGCCAAACCATACAGAAATCTTTTCTAAATCGCTTTGCAACTGATACTGGTCTTCGGATGACCTTACTAGATGGTAAATTACAGCATTATCTGCGAACAACCTAAGAGAACTGCTCAGATTGTCACCCAGGTCATTTATATAGATCAGGAACAGCGGAGGTCCCAGGACGCTTCCCTGGGGAACACCTGATATCACTTCAGTTTTACTCGATGATTTTCCGTCTATTACTACGAACTGAGACCTTCCTGACAGGAAATCACGAATCCAGTCGCACAACTGTGACGATAGCCCATAGGTCCGCAGCTTGATTAGAAGTCGCTTGTGAGGAACGGTGTCAAAAGCTTTCCGGTAATCTAGAAACACGGAATCAACTTGAGATCCCCTATCGATAGCGGCCATTACTTCGTGCGTATAAAGAGCTAGCTGCGTTGCACAAGAACGATGCTGATTACGTATCAATAGATCGTTCCCTTCGAGGTGATTTATAATGTTTGAATACAGTATATGCTCCAAAACCCCACTGCAAACCGACGTCAATGATGTAGGTCTGTAGTTCCATGGATTACTCCTACTACCCTTCGTAAACACTGGTGCGACCTGCGCAATTTTCCAATCTGTAGGTACAGATCTATCGGTGAGCGAGCGGTTGTATATTATTGCTAAGTAGGGAGATATTGTATCAGCGTAATCTGAAAGGAACCTAATGGTATACAATCTGGACCTGGAGACTTGCCCGTATCAAGCGATTTGAGTTGCTTCGCAACCCCTAAGGTATCTCCTTCTAAGAAACTCATGCTAGCAGCTGCTCGTGTTTCAAGTTCTGGAATATTCCATTCGTCTTCCCTGGTGAAGTAATTTCGGAAAACTGCGTTCAATAACTCCGCTTTAGTGGCACAGTCGTCGGTAACAGTACCATCGGCACTGCGCAGCGAAGGTATTGACTGCGTCTTGCCGCTTGTGTACTTTACATACGACCAGAATTTCTTTGGATTTTCTACCAAATTTCGAGACAATGTTTCGTTGTGGAACCTATTAAAGGCATCTCGCATTGAAGTCCGTGCCAAATTTCGCGCGTCTGTAAATTTTAGCCAATCTTCGGGATTTCGCGTTCTTCTGAACTTTGCATGCTTTTTCCGCTGCCTCTGCAACAGCGTTCGGACCTGATTTGTGTACCATGGGGGATCAGTTCCATCTCTTACCAATTTATGAGGTATGAATCTCTCAATTGAATTAGAGCCACATCTCGTCTACATTTGCATAGTCAGTTCGGAAGGAATGGGGATTGTCTCTTAGGAAGGCTTCTAGTGACACTTTATCCGCTTTTTTAAATAAAACTATTTTACGTTTGTTTCTGGTGGATTTGGAAGAAACGGTATTGAGCCTAGCTACAACGACCTTGTGATCATTTTTCCCTGTATCAGTCATGATTCTCTCAATTGGCTCTGGATTGTTTGTGGCTAAGAGCTCTAGTGTGTTTTCGCAACCATTTACAATTCGCGTGGGTTCGTGGACTAACTGCTGAAAATAATTTTCGGAGAAAGCATTTAGGACAGTCTCGGAAGGTGTTTTCTGCCTACCACCGCTTTTGAACAAGTATTTTTGCCAACATATCGAGGGAAGGTTGAAGTCCCCACCAACTATAACCGTATGAGTGGGGTATTTATTTGTTAAGAGACTCAAATTTTCTTTGAGCTGTTCAGCAACTATATCATCGGAGTCTGGGGGTCGGTAGAAGGAGCCAATTATTAACTTAGTTCGGCTGTTAAGTATAACCTCCACCCATACCAATTCGCACGGAGTATCTACTTCGACTTCACTACAAGATAAACCACTACTGACAGACACAAACACTCCACCACCAATTCTGCCTAATCTATCTTTCCTGAACACCGTCTGAGACTTCGTAAAAATTTCTGGAGAACTTATTTCAGGCTTTAGCCAGCTTTCTGTACCTATAACGATTTCAGCTTCTGTGCTTTCTATTAGCACTTGAAGCTCAGGGACTTTCCCAGCACAACTACAACAATATACAACTACAATTCCGACTGTTCCTTGATCCAAGCACGTGCTGTATTTGCCATGCACCCTTTGAGATTGCAGTCCACCCCGTACTTTCCCGAGGCCTTCTAACCAAAAAAACCGCCCAGTCCACACCACACAGCCTCCGCTACTCGTGTAGCCGCCAGCTGAGTGTAGTGAACTCCTGACCTATTCAGCGGAACCCGAAACCCCACCACCCTATGGCGCAAGTCAAGGAATCTGAAGCCAGAAGATAATATTTTTTATATAAAGATAATAACATTTAGCTTCGCCCAGACTTATATTTAGAATCAAATCAAGCGACGGCTTGGAAGTTCCGCCCAACACTGATCCCTTGTACGGATTTAAAAACTCGACGGCCAAGGAAGCTGTTTAATACGACTGGAATTGTGAATGGCACGTATCCCGGCACTTCAAGGGCAGCCATCTGGCGTCCATCAAACGAACGCCTCTTCTCGGCCACGGTTCACGTCGATGCAGCTTAAAACACGTCATGTGAGCTCTCTCATCCACAAGAGGCCGACTACACCGATTGAAAGTCATTGTTTCTTGGCACTGTGATAAGGACTCAACGGCCCTTTCGAACCTAAACAACGTCATACTGACGTGTGCCAAGTACTCGGCTGCACAAGCCGTCCTATACAAGAAATTGGTTGTGTGTGTGTGTGTGTGGGGGGGGGGGGGGGGGGCATCTTCTCCTCAAAAGTGGAATTACTTTACTTCATCGGTTCGATATATAAAAGTATTATTTGATCGCGAAATGTTTAAAAGACGCCGGTATCCAGCTTTGACCAATAATGTGCTGTGAATCATGCACACCCATGGAACCAGCACAGTTCGAAAATTGGAACATCTGCTGGTGTTTTTATTTTTAATTAGTAACTTACATTTGTAAATGACGTCGTTGTTCAGTCTCAGTTATAAGTCGCTGTGAGATGTCGTTCTTCTACGGAACCAGCTCGGTTCGAAACCTGGATCGTAATTTTGTGTTTTTAATTTATATTACGAATTTATCTCTGTACTTAACACTGATTTTATCATGCTACTGCGAAAATTGCTATCATTTTAACATGGCACTCTTTGTAACTTCTTCTTGCATTATGGTGGTGTTAAAATGGGTTAGTGATGCCAGCGGCACAGTAGTCGGTATCAGTACCATCGGCACTGCGCAGCGAAGGTAGTGACTGCGTCTTGCCGCTTGAGTACTTTACATACGACCAGAATTTCTTCGGATTTTCTACCAAATTTGCCCAAGGCAAGATTCGAACCTGCCATCGTAGTGGTCGCGCGGTTCCAAACTGTAGCTCGGAAACCCTTCTGCTGTACTAGGAATGTACTTTGTCTCCAGATCGGCCATAGACCGCTGCCTATCCTGCTTTAGTGTAAGAAAACAAGAAAGTCGTTATTCTGCGTGACGACCCGCGGTGATGCCCAGCACAGCAATACACGCCTAGAGTAGAACGTCGCACTGGGTCCCGTTAAATCTGCAGTTTTTCTCACACCATTTTACAGCAACTATTATACAAAAAGACTTAAATTTGCATTATTTACAGCTTTATAGGTCAACTTCGTACTGAATTCCCCATGATTTCGTTATTGTTCATAGATACTGTGATATTTAGTCAGTTACTGCGCGAAATTCAAATAATATGCAGTATAAAGTAGAGGTCGCAAAGATTTTGCCTGTGGTGCATATTACATCATAAATTGCTGCGTATAAAAATTAGTTAAAGTATTGAATTTTCCTGTAGAGCTAGAATGATGTCTCTGTAACTATCGCCAGTCTCGAGAATATTGATTTAATGCACGCCATCCATTTCCGAGGGCGCACCAGTGATAATGTGAGAATGAAATATTCATAACTTCCCTGACATCAAACAAACGGTTTGATGTATCGAAAAATGATACAACGCAAAGAGGAGAAGGTTAATATGCAAAATTTCATTATCTACCGCGTTATTCAACTAACTATAGAGTTTTTCAGGGAAACAATGTAATTTTTAAGGACTATCAACAGCTGGTGAAACGAGAACTGCTGTTGGTTTTGCAACAAAATAATGAAAAAATTACGCATTTGTTTTCATACTGAGAATGTATTTCTTCACAAAATATTGACTTTACTTGTCCTCATTTCCTCACTTAATAAACCACTGTTTCAGGATTCTGTCACACGTCAACTCTGCCATGTTTTAGCATAAGAAGGAAATTTTAACATGGAAACATGAAAAATTTATGTTTCCAGTCAACATTTGCTTGTGATCACGTTTCTCCGAACAAGAAAATCAGTAGTAAATCTGGGACAATTAAGGGACCATTCTCTCCTGTCAGCCTATAAAATAAGCTAGTTTTATAACTTTTTTGCGGGAAAGCTAATGAAGCAAGCAACGTATGTCTTTTTGCATATTGTTTATTGATTGCTGGACAACGTTTTCGGATTTGTTCAAGAAATTCAGTCATCATTAAGCCCCCATCTGAGGACCTAAAGCTACTCTTTGAAAAATGGGGTGTGTCCATGACGGAAGTTCTGCAGTATGTAAAACATATCTGAATTTTTTAAAAAAAATCTTAATTGGTAGGATATTGGGCATAGATTACTGGCACGGTTTTTTTTTTCTTTTTTTGCGAATCAGTGAAATAGAGGAGTTTGAAACAAAAACAAAGGTGTAGTTTTCTCGTGTGGTGATCTGGTCTGCTTTTTGCAACAACTAATCATGAAACTGAGATATAAAATTAGCCTATTTTTGCTTTCAGACGGCATGAGGATTAATTCAGCTAGCTTTCAGAAAGATGTCTTTACTTGCGTCCCCACGACACCATTTATACAGGGTGTTACAAACGGCCAAAGTTTCAGGAAACATTCCTCACACACAAATAAAGAAAAGATGTTATGGCGGTATGTGTCCGGAAACGCTTAATTTCCATGTTAGAGCTCATTTTAGTTTCGTCAGTATGTACTGTACTTCCTCGATTCACCGCCAGTTGGCCTAATTGAAAGAAGGTAATATTGACTTCGGTGCTTATGTTGACGTGCGACTCATTGCTCTACAGTACTAGCATCATGCACATCAGTACGTAGCATCAACAGGTTTGTGTTCATCACGAACGTGGTTTAGCAGTCAGTGCAATGTTTATAAATGCGGAGTTGGCAGATGCCCATTTGATGTATGGATTAGCACGGGGCAATAGTCGTGGCGCGGTACGTTTGTATCGAGAAAGATTTCCAGAACGAAGGTGTCCCGACAGGAAGACGTTCGAAGCAATTGATCGGCGTTTTAGGGAGCACGGAACGTTCCAGCCTATGACTCGCGACTGGGGAAGACGTAGAACGACGAGGACACCTGCAATGGACGAGGCAATTCTTCGTGCAGTTGACGATAACCGTAATGTCAGCGTCAGAGAAGTTGCTGCTGTACAAGGTAATGTTGACCACGTCACTGTATGGAGAGTGCTACGGGAGAACCAGTTGCTTCCGTACCATGTACAGCGTGTGCAGGCACTATCAGCAGCTGATTGGCCTCCACGGGTACACTTCTGCGAATGGTTCATCCAACAATGTGTCAATCCTCATTTCAGTGCAAATGTTCTCTTTACGCCGGCCGGAGTGGCCGTGCGGTTCTAGGCGCTACAGTCTGGAGCCGGGCGACCGCTACGGTCGCAGGTACGAATCCTGCCTCGGGCATGGATGTGTGTGATCTCCTTAGGTTAGTTAGGTTTAATTAGTTCTAAGTTCTAGGCGACTGATGACCTCAGAAGATAAGTCGCATAGTACTCAGATCCATTTGAACCAGTTTTTTGTTCTCTTTACGGATGAGGCTTCATTCCAACGTGATCAAATTGTAAATTTTCACAATCAACATGTGTGGGCTGGCGAGAATCCGCACGCAATTGTGCAATCACGTCATCAACACAGATTTTCTGTGAACGTTTGGGCAGGCATTGTTGGTGATGTCTTAATTGGGCTCCATATTCTTCGACCTACGCTCAGTGGAGCACGTTATCATGATGTCATACTGGATACTCTACCTGTGCTGCTAGAACATGTGCCTTTACAAATACGACACAGCATGTAGTTCATGCACGATGGAGCTCCTGTACATT
Source organism: Schistocerca serialis cubense (assembly GCF_023864345.2). NCBI lineage: Eukaryota > Metazoa > Arthropoda > Insecta > Orthoptera > Acrididae > Schistocerca > Schistocerca serialis. The sequence goes on from NC_064638.1 coordinate 269,930,245, forward strand.
TCAGTCGAAGTGTTCGTACGCTTCTCAACAACAGATTCGGTGACCGATGGATTGGTAGAGGCGGACCAATTCCATGGCCTCCACGCTCTCCTGACCTCAACCCTCATGACTTTCATTTATGGGGGCATTTGAAAGCTCTTATCTACGCAACCCCGGTACCAAATGTAGAGACTTCGTGCTCGTATTGTGGACGACTGTGATGCAATACGCCATTCTCCAGGGCTGCATCAGCGCAACAGGGATTCCACGCGACGGAGGGTGGATGCATGTATCCTCGCTAACGGAGGACATTTTGAACATTTCCTGTAACAAAGTGTTTGAAGTCACGCTGGTACGTTCTGTTGCTGTGTGCTTCCATTCCATGATTAATGTGATTTGAAGAGAAGTAATAAAATGAGCTCTAACATGGAAAGTAAGCGATTCCGGACACATGTCCACGTAACATATTTTCTTTCTTTGTGTGTGAGGAATGTTTCCTGAAAGTTTGGCCGTACCTTTTTTGTAACACCCTGTATACCCTCCGGTGCTAGTGCTGCCACCTGTCGTCCGTTGGTGGTTATTGCCTGTTGACGTCGAACATAGCCGGTGGTCACATTGTGTAAAAGGAGACGGAGAGAGGGATTTATCTTGTGCTGTTAAGACTGAGTTCCTTAGATAAACTTGATTCAGAATCTGTTGCTGACAGCAGCCTTTGCAATAACAGAAAAAGCTTGTTGTTGTTGTGGTCTTCAGTCCTGAGACTGGTTTGATGCAGCTCTCCATGCTACTCTATCTTGCGCAAGCTTCTTCATCTCCCAGTACCTACTGCAACCTACATCCTTCTGAATCTGCTTGGTGTATTCATCTCTTGGTCTCCCTCTATGATTTTTACCCTCCACGCTGCCCTCCAATACTAAATTGGTGATCCCTTGATGCCTCAGAATATGTCCTACCAACCGATCCCTTCTTCTAGTCAAGTTGTGCCACAAACTTCTCTTCTCCCCAATCCTATTCAACACCTCCTCATTAGTTATGTGATCTACCCATCTAATCTTCAGCAATCTTCTGTAGCACCACATTTCGAAAGCTTCTATTCTCTTCTTGTCTAAACTAGTTATCGTCCATGTTTCACTTCCATACATGGCTACACTCCATACAAATACTTTCAGACACGACTTCCTGACACTTAAATCTATACTCGATGTTAACAAATTTCTCTTCTTCAGACACGCCTTCCTTGCCATTGCCAGTCTTCATTTTATATCCTCTCTACTTCGACCATCATCAGTTATTTTTCTCCCCAAATAGCAAAACTCCTTTACTTCTTTAAGTGTCTCATTTCCTAATCTAATACCCTCAACATCACCCGACTTAATTCGACTACATTCCATTATCCTCGTTTTGCTTTTGTTGATGTTCATCTTATATCCTCCCTTCAAGACACTATCCATTCCGTTCAACTGCTCTTCCAAGTCCTTAGCTGTCTCTGATAGAGTTACCATGTCATCGGCGAACCTCAAAGTCTTTATTTCTTCTCCATGGATTTTAATACCTACTCCGTTTTTTTCTTTTGTTTCTTCACTGCTTGCTCAATATACAGATTGAATAACATCAGGGAGAGGCTACAACCCTGTCTCACTCCCTTCCCAACCACTGCTTTCCTTTCATGCCCCTCAACTCTTATAACTGCCATTTGGTTTCTATACAAATTGTAAATAGCCTTTTGCTCCCTATATTTTACCCCTGCCACCTTCAGAATTTGAAAGAGAGTATTCCAGTCAACATAGTCAAAAGCTTTCTCTAAGTCTACAAACGCTAGAAACGTAGGTTTCCCTTTCCTTAACCAGAAACAGCTTGACGAAAATATAATTTAGCTACGCGCAGCCGCCTAGCTGCAGCAGGCAGCAGGTGAACCTCGCCGCCAGTGCGGCCTGTTACCTTTTCGCGGGTTGGGACGGCGACAGAGGCTGGAACTCCCCGCTGTAGGCTCGGCTTCCCAGCTTGCGTCAGGCAGCCCGGCGACATCAAAGGGAAAAGAGTGCCGTGTGCGGCGGCCGGCGCTGCCTCCACCGCCACTGCAGCCGCCGCCGCTGCCTTTGAACCCGCCACAGCCACCAAGCCGCGCAGGGCGCGGACTCCCGCGCATCGTAAAGAACGCCCCGGCCGCGTCGCGCGCAAAGAATCCGCCGGGATGACGCTTTGTGCAATCCACGTGTGCACGCCCCGAGGACACATGTCCAATTTATTGAAGCTGTGCCGCCGTCGCGTCTGCCGTGTCGGCTACGTCAGCGTGGATATTTTGCTGCCGTGTGACGTCACTTCCGCTCTATTTCCCGACAGCGTAGTGGTGGCCCCAGTTAGTGCCGGTGGCGGTTGCAGCTAATGCCACTCGTAAGAAGATACGTACCTGTTTTTGAATATGATCTTCAAACGCTCTGCTCCCAGATCCCAGTCCATTATTTAAGTACGACCTGGCTGGGCAGTACTAATGTCAACGTTGGCTTCAATCGTCTCGTTCAAGCACAATGGCCGGGTTTTCTCTGTGTATATACCGATGGCTCCAAAATTCCGCAAGAAGAGTGTACAGGATGCGCTTTTTTCTGCCCTCAGATCAAGATCCGCAAAACCTTCAAACTCCCTACGAGCACTTCTATTTTTACGGCGGAGACAGTGACAGTTTTGGAAGTACTTAAGTTTGTCTCTAGCACTTCCTTCCCCAAGATACTGATAATATCTGACTCGCAGAGCGTTCTTAAAAACATTCAGTACAGTCGATGGAACAAAACAACCAACAGTTATATCTTGGATTTGATATCTGAATATATTCGCAGCACACGCACGGGCCGGACGGTCCATTTGTTGTGGGTACCTTCCCACTCTGGTATCCTCTATAATGGTGAAGTTGATGCATTAGTCAAACAAGCGGCAACCTTAGGCACCGTCCTGGATCTGCACCTTCCTTATACAGACTACTTACGTGGTGAAGTCAAGGATCGCGCAAGACAACAATGGCAGGAAATGTGGAACGTTTCTCAACAGACAAAAGGCGGTTATTACGCAGTGCTACAACCTCGGATTCCTTCACAGCCGTGGTTCATGAGGACACATCTGGAACGATCCACGATTTCTACCATCATAAGACTCCCCTTCAATCATGCCTCTTTCCTACAACATCTACATCGGATCAACGTTTACAGTTCACCAGCATGTGAGTGTGATCCTGAGTCGGAAGCTGATGTCAACCACATCTTATTTATTTGCCCCAGATTTGACCGTGAACGGTTGGTCTTTCTGAAGACGTTGCTGAGTATGGTCTACCATCTTCCTCAATCAGCTTCTTCTCTTTTGTGTACTAAAGACGTTCGTCTATATAAAGTGATAGTTAACTTCATCAAGAGTACTGGTTACAATCTGTAGGTTTTAATGGTGTACATAAATTACAAATATGTCTTGCTGATGAAGATATTTCAGAATTGGTGTGAATTGTAAGCCAAGACCCTTTTAATTATTTTCCAATTCAATTCAATTTCTAAAACATTATGTACAAAACTGTAACAGTTAAGCTTTTTATTCTAGTAAATATGTATTTCTGCAGTTGTTTATTCAATTATGTGTACATCGTCACTGTGTGTTGCCGATGGCTAAATTGAGTACACACTCAAAGGTCAAATAAACAAAACAAAACAACAACAACATAAAAGAACCAAGTGCCGTTAATACATCCTGTCCTCGTGTTATTCATACACGATGACAATTATTGACTTACACGAAATAAAATCGTCGTAGCTTCAGAACGATTTGCGTTGTGACATTCAGGGGCATGACGGGAATTAGTTTCTACATCTACATCCATACTCCGCAAGCCACCTGACGGCGTGTGGCGGAAGGTACCTTGAGTACCTCTATCGGTTCTCCCTTCTATTCCAGTTGTAACAAGCCTACCACAACGAAGGTCAAAAATTAATTATGATTGTAGTGTTGCTCACGCTGCTAAATATTGCATTTTCGGGCAACAACAAAGTTATATTATGTGGCAGGTGTCATTAGAGCACAGTTAATAAAGTCATTTCTTGAAATAATGGATAGACTAGGCACTCATCTTTTCGTGTTTCCCACGCTGGTCTCGTTGTGAACTCATGGCTCAATCGTCGAATACCTAGAGGCCTAGGTGTTATTCTGCAATATTCAAAAGTTTTATAGATGTGTTTCATAAACCATTCTTGAAGATGAAACTTTTGCAAGTTAGGACAATGGTGATTTAAAAAAGTAATCAGCACTCCGAATTTAAGTTACACTTCTTTTTTTATTACTTTTGTTGCAATATCACGTAACTCGTTCCAAAACATCACTTCACAATATAAAACACACTTGAAAGTATCTTCCTCACTGTTAAAGTTCACATTTCATAAACTGAATACAATTTGCGTCTTTTTAACATGACGACCAAAGCTTGACTCTCTAATAACTCCTTACCCGCCCAAAAATGACAGTTACAAATACGTCAATGATCATAGTGACAAAAGAAAGAATACACATAAGAATAATATCATTGCAATATATACATATCGATGTATCGAAGTACCTCTACATTAATGAAATCAAATCTGAACGTTGTCACAGAAATATGTTAACTATTTTACAGAAACACAGTAGAATATTGCTGGTATCGAGAGGTTGAGGTGAGGTGCCGTAATGGTTACGTAATTCAAGTACCATTACACAGTCTTGTATTGTTCATGGAAAGAAAGATTGTCGGTATGCGTCTGTGTGGGCTCTAATCTCTCTGATTCGCGAGATATACTTAGGACGGAGCAATATACTGTTCTCGAAACTTCAACAAAAGCCCGTACCGAGCCATTGAGCGTCTCTCTTGCAGAGTCTCCCACTGGAGTTTATCTACCGTAACGCTTTCGCGATTGCTAAATGATCCTGTAACCAAGCGCGCTGCTCTCCGTTGGATCTTCTCTACCTCTTCTATCAACCCTATCTGGTACGGATCCCACACCGGTGAGCAGTATTCAACCAGTGGGCGAACAAGTGTACTGTAACCTACTTCCTTTGTTTTCGGACTGCATTCCCTTAGGATTCTTCCAATGAATCTCAGTCTGATATCTGCTTTACCGAAGATTAATTTTATATGGTCATTTCATTTTAAATCACTCCTAATGCCTACACCCAGATAATTTATGGAATTAACTGCTTCCAGTTGCTGACCTGCAATATTGTAGATAAATGATAAACGATCTTTTTTCTATGTATTCGCAGCACATTACACTTATCTACATTGAGATTCAATTGCCATTCCCTGCACCATGCGTTAATTCGTTGCAGATCCTCTTGCATTTCAGTACAATTTTCCATTGTTCCAACCTCTTGATGTACTACAGCATCTTCCACAAAAAGCCTCAGTGAATTTCCGATGTTATCCAGTTCATTTATGTATATTGTGAATAGCAACGGTCCTATGACACTCCCCTGCGGCACACCTGAAATCACTCTTACTTCGGAAGACTTCTCTCCATTGAGAATGACATGCTGCGTTTTGTTATCTAGGAACTCTTCAATCCAATCACACAATTGGTCTGATAGTCCATATGCTCTGACACTTTTCATTAAACGACTGTGGAGAACAGTATCAAACGCCTTGCGGAAGTCAAGAAACAGGGCATCTACCTGGGAACCCGTGTCTATCGCCCTCTGAGTCTCGTGGGCGAATAGCGCCAGCTGGGTTTCACACGATCGTCTTTTTCGAAACCCATGCTGCTTCCTACAGAGTAGATTTCTAGTCTGTAGAAAAGTCATTATACTCGAACATAATACATGTTCAAAAATTCTACAAGTGATCGAGAGTGAGCATGCATGGTTTGGTTCAGCGATAAAGCCCACTTTCATTTGGATTGGTTCGTCAGTAAGCAAAATTAGCGCATTTGGGAGACTGAAAATCCTCATTTCGCTATCGAGAAGTTTCTTCATCCTCAGCCGGTGACTGTGTGGTGTGCAGTGTCCAGTCACGGAATAATCGGTGCGATATTCCTTGATGGCACGGTGACTACCGAACGGTACATGAAGGTTTTGGGAAATGGTTTCATCCCCGTTATCCAAAGTGTCCCTGATTTCGACAAGATGTTGTTCATGCAAGACGGAGCTCCATCCCATCAAAGCAGGAAAGTGATGTCCTGGAGGAGCAATTTAGGGACCGTATTCTGGCTACCGGGTAGCCAGAGGCCCCTGGCATGGGCCTCGATTGGCCGCCAGCTCCGGCTCTGGACATATGCGCCTCCTTCTTGTGGGGCTACAATAAGGACAAGGTGTAAAGCAATAACCCCAAAACCATTGCTGAGCAGAAAACAGCCACTCAGGAGGTCATGGACGGCATCGATGTTCCGAAACTTTAGCGTGTCATGCATAATTTTGCTTATTCGTCTGTGCCACGTCATCGCTAATGATGGCAGGCATATCGAACATGTCATAACCTAAATCCGAATGTGTGTAGTGACGTTTACTTGTTGAATAAAGTGTTTGAACGCCGTATTTTGAAGCTAGCGCCACCATGTCCGAAAGCCATACCCATAAAAATTGGCTAAGGTTTTAGTAGAACTGGCGCACTTATGGTTCTGCACACATTTAATTGTGTATATAAGCAGTTCATCCATTCTATGAATTGAGACCTTTGAGCATTTTTGCCTGTTATCGGCGCTGACACTGGCAACATATCAAGTCAGATTTCAAGATTTTTATAAATGTTTTAGTTTCAGTCATGTGAATGTGGCATTAAATGATGCAGGAGGCAGGCAATCATTATTGTAATAATCAGTAATTAACCATTTGTAGTCTATGAACGCTTGTTTCACATACGGCTTGAAACGCCGTATATATGTGCACTAATCACTTCTGGATATCTGATGCTGGATTAATCCGAAACGCGTCATGCGATGCAATCAACCCAAATGCAAAAATACTGATTGTTTTAATTTCAAATCTGACACTGGATAACAAAAAACAAAAAAAATTCTTTATCGTGTGACATAACTACAAATTAATGGTTTTCAAATTTTTTTCCTGTAATTATACAGTAAAACGTTGCTTCTTGGCGAATTTCATGATTCTAGGCCTCTGGGAAGTATCCTGTAAGTGTTTTTGAGTGAGTTTGCGAGTATTGGAATATGTGACATACATGGCATTATCTTCGGATTGCATTGACTTGGAAGCTTCAATTTTTTACACCGCTGAGGGACTATAGATTTCATAATGTGACATAAATTTTAATATAATTAACGTTCGGACAGACGGACGGACAACAAAAGGACTCCGTTTTTACCGACTGATGCACGGAATCCTAATAACAAAGGTTTTATATGATTAACGTCAAATAATTAAGACATTAAACTATTTGTAAAGCAATTAGACGCTTGCAACTGTTTTATACCTTGGAGTTCGATTCTTCAAAGAATCAGGTGTTGGAGATTACTGGTAATAAAACTAGGTGAACAGAGAAAAACTACACGACACACTTGAGTTTTGTTACCTCCACAAAGTAACTGAAGCCTTTATTTACTCAAGTAGGTAGTTACATGTGACCCCATATGTGTGACCCTTCCCATTACAAAACTGTTATATTCTTACAAGGAGAGACCCCCAGTGGTGGGGTGGATTTCTCGAAATTAAGTATACAATGATGTAGGTTGGGACCCAGGTATCACACACTGCAGACATTCACGCTGATGGGCCCTCGTTTGCGAGTAATTAACGAAAGAAGAGTTCGGAATTTTGCGTGATCCTTTTATACTGTGGTCTTTCGGTGCAATGGGTAGGACAACAGTTTTATATGCTAGAGGTTCTGGGTCCCGATCTTCTCAGTTTCTATAGCTTTATTTTTAAATCTTTATCGAGATGACTTTGATCATTATTTTTATTCAGTTAATTGGTTTAAATGTAATTTCTAATTTCGATTCCTTTGTCACATTATTACAATCACTGTATGAACTTTTTCATTTCTTATTTTTTCTTTGTATCAATCTTTTTTCCAATCAGATATTTTGTGAATATGAATGTAATTATATTTATCTACTGTATATTCAATTATTTGAAAATTCCAATCTATCAGTTAAAAAAACCAAATAATCTATTTATATTGACTGTGCAGTAGTGGAAAAAGGTACTTTTCGTTACCGGATCTGCAATTTTTTTTTGTCATGGTAATCGTCATACAGGCATTTCAAACATAACCTAAATACCTATTGCACTATGGAAAAAATAATCCATATGAATATTTAAATAAAAGAATCGTTTATAAATTCAACTAAACTCAAACAAAATGAGAAATATATATAATGAACGCAATAATGCGGACGAAAACACAGGGCGATAAAACAAAAGAAATAAAATCAAAATTAATACATTAAATTAATTAAAAACACACGAAACACACGAACAAGTGGAAAAAGAGTGATAGGAAGAAACATGAGAGCAAATGAAGTTGTTGAAATTATTATTAAAATGATGTGTCAATGGAAAGGAAATAAAAAAATTACATTTAAATCAATTAATTTTATCAAAATGATGCTCCAAGTCGTTTAGATAAAGACCGAAAAATAAGAAAAGTTACTACACCTGGCGAGAATCGAAGCCGCAGCCTCCTGGATGTGTAGCTGCTATACTATGCCTTACTCCGCGCAACCAGACTTATCTTTTTTTGCAGTTTTTAACACTATTGAGTGTCACACAAAACTCCTTGTTACATGAAGGAGGTGAGTGCTGTCTGGATTCGACCCGTGGAAGTTTTGAGTAGATTCTGTCGGTCGCCTCAGTGTTGTTTTTCATGTGGCAACACGCACTCATCTAGGCACTGATGGGCTGGATGAGATTTGTCAGCCTCAGTCACGCCATTCACGAATGGGAAGAACACGAATAAAACGCGTTTATAATAAAACAGACTGATTTCAACAGTCATATGTCCACCTGTAGATTTAGTTATCTTGTTAAGACAAAATGCGCAGATGATGACGTTAACAGAGAAGTGGTCACGTTACATTCATATCGTAAATACATATTCAGCAGTGTTTACGTAAATTACAGTGTCTTTTCGCAGATGTCGGAGAGAGCTACAATTTCAGCTCATGTTACTTGTAGCTGAAGTAGCCCTATCGAAAATTTTATTCAATTTCCCTTTCAGGAGTAATCATTCTGTCTATCATGTAATTAAAATAAAACTTTCGGACCATTACCACCTATGGCCATGTATGCACTGAAGCAGGTCAAGGTGACGAGAGTGCTCTTTGTCTTGTTTGCACTGCATGGTACGTGCAATTTTACTGCTTTAATTTTCAGCACCGTTCGAATTAGCAAGCTGCCGAACTGACAGTTTCCGCTGTTTCAGGCACTACGAACTGTCTGAAACTTGTGCGGCCCTTAACACTGAGGATTCCATACCATGTGCCGCATAGTAAACCGTCTCTTGATTTGAGTAATAAAGTACTGCACCATCATAGAATGTAGCTTTTCACAGCTGGTGTCTGCTTCATTTACAGTGTGTTTGAAGGTAATTTTGTATAGTTGCTTCAATAATAAGAAATCTATGGCCTTCAGCGACAATGTACGCCAGCACAGAATTTATCTACATTAAATTACCTACAAAAACGTACTGTTCTTTTTTTCCTGTAGCGCAAGTAGTTTGCATGTAGCAAGAATGAGAAAATGAATTTCTTGCACTCGGTATTTGAAAGCGTTGCGGGTTGCATCAGACCCATTGGTAGGGGCGTCTGCGTCACCATGTGCAAAACTACTCCCTGTCGTTTCGTCTCCCATTGTAGTTGACAGCATTGGAGGCTGGAAGGCAAATACTTAGTTTTTCTCCTGTTTAGTGTTGTTACGAGGCCTATTAGGGTATTTAAATGGCATGAGCAGTCTCAGTTCTCGAATGATGATTGCAAAGAGCACGAAGATGCTGTGTACTGAGGTGAGGCACAGTTTTCAGTATCCAAACACAGTTTGAAAGAAGCCACGTTGTGATTCTCCTTTCGGCTGGCTGATCGAATCGTGAAACAACATCCACATTTGTAGCACATTCGGATGTGACAGTGGTTCGATGTTGGATGCATGCGAGCGTGAAGCCAGGCATAGTCGTCGTCAGCAATGTGGTCGACCACGTCGAACCACCACACATTAGGATCACCGTATTTTATACCAAACACATCGTAACCCCAACACATCTGCGCCTTCCATTTGAGAACAAGTAATGTACTTCTTGGAACATTCTGTGTCATCCCAGAAACTAACAGCATTCAGACTAATGAATTACCATCTCAGGCATAGGCTGCCGTTAGTACCACAACACTAATGCTATTACTTCTGTCGTCTCAGTATGGGGAGCCATCAGCTACGACTGCATATAACTGTCGATAGTGACTGAGGGAACTCTGTCCACACAACGTTTTAGTGGACATCCTGCCTGCTCATGTTGGTTGGTTGGTTGGTTGGTTTGGGGAAGGAGACCAGACAGCGTGGTCATCGGTCTCATCGGATTAGGGAAGGAAGTCGGCCGTGCCCTTTCAGAGGAACCATTCCGGCATTTGCCTGCAGTGATTTAGGGAAATCACGGAAAACCTAAATCAGGATGGCCGGACGCGGGACTGAACCGTCGTCCTCCCGAATGCGAGTCCAGTGTCTAACCACTGCGCCACCTCGCTCGGTGCCTGCTCATGTGTTACTACTCATGTGACCGTATTGTAGTGCCATTTTTCAATAGGACAATGCTCGTTCACAACTCTATGAACTGTCTACGTGATGATAAAGTGGTCCCATGGCCAGCAACATCCCCAGAGCTGACCGCAATAGACCGTAGGCATCATCTGGGACGTCAGTTCCATTCTAGTCCCCACATCCATGGTATCAAGACCAGTTGCAAGAGTTGTAGGCCAGCTTCCCTCAGGAGAGTCTATAACAGCTTTATGACACGCTACCCAATCAAATCTGTGCATCCGCACAGGTCAGAAGGAGTTTAGCAGCATCATACTGATAAATGGGCATATAATGCCAAGTTATTTGTGAATTTGACTCAATTTTGTAATCCCTGAAATAACATCACATTCCCTCTGAACCTTCGAAGTTTCATTTCGTTTGCTTCTTCACTTTTGGGGGCTTCACCATTTTTGTCAGGCAGTGTATATTATGCATTTTAAGACAGGCAACACAACTTAAAACATGATGTTTGTTTGGTTGTGTATCTTTAGGTACATGAAATATTTTTTTTTGGGCCACGTTCTTTTTTACTCATGTAACGGTAGCGATGCAGTAATGATGCAAACGTTTGCTGGATCTATCTCAATGGTCTAGTGATATTCAAACGCAGCCAAACTGCATTACTGTAGTGACATTTGAGTATTTGGCAACATAAGGCCCTACTCCCAGATGTACTTAATCGAAACTGACGATTCGGAAGTCACGCTTGGAGAAAAACACAGCGATGGTGCAAAGATTTAGCGATCAATGGCCGGCAGCCGCTGGAAGTCCCAAAGCTTAAGGAGCACGAGTCGCCCACCCCGTAGTGCTCTAGAAAGGAATGTTGTCTGCGAGACTTGAAAAACGATAGATAACAGTACTCAGAGTTCGTGAAATGAACTGAGAGTGTGTTTTCTACTGAGGAGTCAGTCGGAGTGGCGAGAAAGCAGAACTGAAATCGCATTTTTGCGACGCACGCTGACCAGCAAATCTACATACTGGAGTACTAACCCAACGCGCAGGAGATACAGTCGCCACTGTTTGTAAAGGAGGCACACCCCGCGGTCGTATCTAATCGGTAATACCTACCAAAGCCAGGATAGTTGATCAAGATATTGGACCATCCACAACTGGCATACGCACAGTTACCAACATTGCCTCATCAATCCAATATACCAATACAACATCCCAGATCCCACATTAACTGGCTGTCCCTTTAGGTGATTAATTACGGACTAATGTCACGCAGCAGCGATAGCAGCAATAGAAGCAGCACAATCTCAGTATCAGAAACATCAAAACTGACGCCAGTTGTTGTGGCAGATTGTTACACTGTTTAACAAACTGTACTACCAACCTTGTAAAGAAACGTTTTTCGTCTTTTTGCAACTTATATTTAAAAATTACTACAAAATTAAGAAGTAAATGTGTAGTACAAAGCAGTGAAGTGAATGCATCTGAAGAGCTTCCCGTGCATTTCACAAGATTGTATCACTTTCCATGTTTAAAAGTATGGGACGAGTTTAGGACAGGGGGACGGATTTCGAGCACTTCATATTATACTGTAGTGTACTTCAGTGTCTGTAGCTCTGGATCACCAGTATACACTATGTCTGGCATGAAATTTCCTGTCGCCACGCTCCTCTGAAGCTACGTAGAAGGCTGTTGGAAGATAATATCGTTGTACTTTCGTCAGCAGCGCGTCTTCCAAAATGTAAGAGGCAGTCAAATAAAACAAGACAGATGGAACAAGGCAAGTAAATCTCTTATAATTTCAAACGTAAGCACTATATATGTTAATACATTAAACCAGTTGTTAGAGGAGATGATAATGCGTTCGTGAAAAAAGGTTTGCGATTACCTACGGAATCATGACTGTACTCAGGCGTTTAGCTCTTCGCGAAAAGCAAATAGACGACAATGAATGTCTTTCTTCAGAGCTCCAAAACTGTGGAAATCGTACGGGGAGAGATCGGGACCCTATGGAGGATGTGTTATGCTTCCCAGAAAAACTTCTGCAGCGTTCTCGAACCGGCGTCAGGATAATGCGCAGCTACATGTCGCCAAGTTTGTTTCGACTTTGCTGCGCGTGTGTCACTGGAAAGCTCTTACACGTCGTCCACACAGTTCCGATCTCTCTCCTTGGGATTTTCATTTTTTCGAAGGAAGACATTCATGGCTGTGGATCTGCCTCGAACGATGTGGTGCACACCTGGCTACAATCATGATTCCGTAGGCAACCACAAACATCTTTCCACGAGGGCATTAACTCTCTTGTCTCATACTGGGATAAACGTATTAACAGTAATGGCGAATCCTTATGAAATAATATACACTTTACTTAGTTTTTTTCCAACTGCCTCGTTTTCATTTGACTGCCACTTACATCTCGGACTAATTCTCGAACGCAAATTAAAATGGCTTCAAATAACAATCCCACTATGGACCAAAACTACTAACTCTCCGAATATAGCTTCTACATCCTTCCTCCACAGACAACACCTACGAAGCTTTAATCCGACCAATATTTTCTTTTCAAAAAGTCATCAGTATTTCCGCTACACCAAAGTTTTCCAGCTTCACCGCAGTACCAGAATGCGAAGCACTTCGCCTCATCTTCCTCATTAATCCACCATCCTCCTCGATGATCCTGTACGAACTTACTTATTTTCCTTCTTTCCTCTCCCACGCTGAACACCTCCAAATTTCCTAGACTTTCCGAAAACCTGGCGACCCTCGTTCCCTCCCCACTATTGTTTCATCCTTGACTACCAACCCTAGTACTCTGCTACGCGTGTACTAACTCATCTAGCCAGCGTTACACTTACAGAATCTGCACATCATATACCAACGAAACTTTATCACCTCCCCTTGCCTGAACACGTAATTCATCCAGAGATCTAGTAATTCTTCCATTTATAACAAAATACTCTTTTACTTACACATATCAATAGAACTCTTCACCCCAAATTTCCTCCTTCCCTTCCTCAAAAGAATGGGTTCGAGTCTTCCTCCCCAACTTTTACTTCCCACATCCTTTCTTAATCACCTCTTCACCTACTGATAACTTCCTGTAACTCAGTCCAGTTAAGTACCCCGTATCAACAATTTGAAAGCATGTAAATATATTTGAAATTTTGTAGGAAACTAATGCTTGTTCGATGACGAATGTGGAAAGTGTTATACCATGAAACACGAATTCAGTATTTATCAGATTTTGTGTCGACCACATAACAAACAGGTGTGTGTGTGGTGCATGTTGTGTGTTGTATGTGTGTGTGTGTGTGTGTGTGTGTGTGTGTGTGTGTGTGTGTGTGTGTGTGTTTTTTGAACTGAGGACCTAGAAAGGACGGAAAGGCTTCGTCCAGCTATGGCCCTTAGTGGTTCACAACCCCACAACAGGCCACAGCAGTCCACCCACCCCACAACCACCCCACACAGAACCCAGGATTATTGTGCGGTGCAGCCCCCAGTGGACTCCCCCCCCCCCCCCCCCCCCCGTCGGGAGGAACATCTCATACCAGACAAGTGTAATCCTAAATGTTTGGGTGGGGTAGAGTAATTATGGTGTACGCGTACGTGGAGACAGAGTTTGCGCAGCAATCGCCGACATAGTGTAACTGAGGCGGAATACGGGAACCAGCTCACATTCGCCGAGGCAGATGGAAAACCACCTTAAAAACCAGCCACAGGCTGGCCGGCACACCAGACCTCGACGCTAACTCGACAGGAGGATTCGTGCTGAGGACCGGCATGCCCTCCCGCTCGGGAAGGACCGCGTTAGACAGCGCGGGTAGCCGGGTGGGCTAACAAACAGGTACTAAATGACTAAACTTTCGTTCCGTTCTGATCTGATATCAAGAGTATCGGTAGGGCCTATGTGGTGCGGACCCCATGGTCACCTAAATACTTTTGGATTCGTATCAGATGTATTCGCAAATCGTGAATACGATATTACTTCACCTCTGTGGTTAACTGAAAACACATGAAAACTTGTGCCGGATCGGGATGATTAGGACCCGGATTTGTCGCTTATCGTGAGCGGTCGACTTAAGCATTTCGGCTATCCGTGCACGCCTCGTTCACCGATCCGTATGTCATTGTGTCAACGTCTCACAGTGCTAACACACCGTTCGTGTGATTCCCAAATACGGAGAGACACCGTTCTTTATCGTCAGTTTGCCTTGCTTAGGCATGAAATATCCTTCGTGAAGTGTCTGTGTTTGACTGTGCCTATATAGTTCGATGCAAATGTCCTCCAGACATGCCCCTCACTTTATTGACAAGATATCGCTTAAAACACGAGTTAAATCTGCGTCAGATAACAGTGGAGCCCCCTGAGAACTTTCGTGTCATACACTGCTTAACTCTTTAAAGTCTTGAGAATGTGATGATAGTCATTAAACTGACGTCATTCTCTGAATTTTAATAACTCTGTGAAGTGGAGGTAAACAAACTTACCGCTACGCCAGACGAGAAGCCCGGCCATCGATATTTACTGCTGCCCGTGAAAGCTGGGACGGGATCGCTACTACCTTATAAATGCTCTCGTCTGAAGGACATGTAATGGTGCATATCAGGGTTTCGTAGTATGTACACGGACAAAATTGTTGAACTCACCAGTAATGCGTCCAGCCCAGGATGATTTCTAATTCACCCGCCAAGTCAGACTACTCTGCTAAATGGTTTTAATCACAATCTTCCTGGTGTGAGTATAGATTTATTTTTTGTTCAGTTTTATTTAGATAACAAGTTCAGTAAAGCACGTCAAAAGAAGGAGCCTCAGAAAAACGGGGAAAAAATTAATACGAATTGATCAGAGCAGTACACAGTTATGAATAAGTGTGACTATTTAAAGCCGGCTGGTGTGGCCGAGCGGTTCTAGGCGCTTCAGTCTGGAACTGCGCGACCACTACGGTCGCAGGTTCGAATCCTGCCTCGGGCATGGATGTGTGTGATGTCCTTAGGTTAGTTAGGTTTAAGTAGTTCTAAGTTCTAGGGGACTGATGACCTCAGATGTTAAGTCCCATAGTGCTCAGAGCCATTTGAACCATTTGACTATATAAAGATTATGATAGTATTAAGAACGTTTAAAGACAACCAGTTAATTATGCACTAGACATGCTTTCAGTACTCAAGTAGCTACTGCCTTTATTTATTTCTCTCTGTGTGTTTTCTGTTCTACTTCTTAAAAGCCGACCGAAGTGGCCGTGCGGTTAAAGGCGCTGCAGTCTGGAACCGCAAGACCGCTACGGTCGCATGTTCGAATCCTGCCTCGGGCATGGATGTTTGTGATGTCCTTAGGTTAGTTAGGTTTAACCAGTTCTAAGTTCTAGGGGACTAATGACCTCAGCAGTTGAGTCCCATAGTGCTCAGAGCCATTTGAACCATTTGAACCTACTTCTTAAAAATGTTAATTGTCTAGGAAAAATTGTTAGTGACCCATGTGATAACCATCTAAATTAGTTTAGGAACCTTTGTCTAGTCTAACCAGCGTCTGGCTTGAATTCGAGATAAAATTATTTAGTAAGTTACAACGTTTTAGTTATTTGTATCACAAAATAAGTTGTATTTTCTTTAAGTTTTGTTTCATCCACATGTTATTTCTCAAACTTACGCCCACGGCAATTTAATTACATGCAATGGCGTCAGACTCAATCAAGATGTCTCTGAAGAGCTATAAATCACTTTTGAAAAAAGTAGGTTGTTCACGTTATTACGTTAAGATAGTAAGCAAATTCCTGAAAACGCCGAAGGCAATTATCTCGCAACGGCTGATTAAGAGATGTTACAGAAGTTTGCTAATATGTCACTACATACTGCAGTGACAAAAATGCATTAAAACTTTGTTTCCTAAATTCAAGTTATTTCGCAAAATGTGAATTACAAATATTCTTTTCCTCTGAAAGCAAAACCAGTATTTTTGAGATCACTTAATTCCATATCAATTTTTTAACGTAAGCCGACACTTTAATAAATGTACATTAGATCCCACTCTTTTTGAAATACTGCTTGAAGTACTACGTTTAGCATTATTATGAACACTTTTTGTGGTGTCTTATTAGGTGCCTATTCACCATAAAATCGGTAATCCGCTTTTAATGTTGAAATAAATTTTAAAAAATCAGAACTCAACTATTCTTTTGGCTTCTTCTTTTCTCTCCTCTTTTTCTGTTGTTTTCTTGTTAGCCATTTACTGAATTCTTATTTTCTTTAGATACAGCTTACGGGAACAGTAGCGTTATGAGAGCGTGAAAACTCTTACTATCCCCAAACCTACTCACAGACCTTGTCTATTCAAAATAAAAATATAGTACCACCGCCACTTCTACATTAATCTCAGAAAAAATTGTTTCCCCTCTCAGGGGTTGGCTACCAGCCTATTTAAAAGCCCAATTTTACTGTGAAGAAAGGACACTACTCATAAGGCTGAATAAAGGTCCAGAAAATCCTGTTCTGTTCGCTTAACGGCCAATAATGATAAATTATCTCAAGAACGCCATCTGTCCCAGGGCTCCCAGAAAAGAGCTTGGAATTAACCTGAACCATCACTCAAAATGCGGCAAAATAGGGAAAGGATACAGCAGAAAATATTGTCAGAGCTAGTGAGATCGTAGCTCGTACTCGGTGCACCTGTTCACGGCATATGTAATCCAAATCATGAATCGGACGCACTCCGTTACCTTAGAGCGCTTCGAGCAGATCTTCCATCCTCAATAATGGAATTATGTGTTGATCTATGCTACTATACCACAAAATTCAACGGCAGATACAATATTGCCTCGTCCAATCACAATTCTCCACAAAAAAATGGTTCAAATGGCTCTGAGCACTATGGGACTTAATATCTTAGGTCATCAGTCCCCTAGAACTTAGAACTACTTAAACCTAACTAACCTAAGGACATCACACAACACCCAGCCATCACGAGGCAGAGAAAATCCCTGACCCCGCCGGGAATCGAACCCGGGAACCCGGGCGTGGGAAGCGAGAACGCTACCGCACGACCACGAGATGCGGGCAATTCTCCACATTCTAAGGTAATATCCTGAATAAAATTAATCCAAGCTCATTATTATCTACACCTAGACTCCAAAAACCATCCACGTGCTTGCAACCGACGTGGTCATTCACTACCACCTCATGAATATCAGTCATGTTTGGATCGAACATTTGACTCACCGCCTGTTTCCATTTACTTGCGACTTGCGGTGCAGCATTGATTTTCTTCTAACAAGGTAAATATAGGATGCTACCTCCAGACAATAATGCAGATACAGCGGTGGAAATGCTAGAACAGCCATTCCATTAAGTCAATGTAGGTCCCATTAGTAGACCATTAAACGGATAAAAGGACAGCGAATTTCGTGCCTTGAATGAGTGCATATTTCATAAAAACCATAGGTCGCTGCTATGACGGCCAGCTGCTTCTCATTTGCTGCTCTTTGGGGCCGCCATGTCTACTTGGCAAGGAGAAGACACGTTTATCTCTATACGGCCGCCTAGGTTACTCACTATACATCTCTAACTACGGTTTGCATACAAACATTAGTAGAACACAACCATACAAAAAAATAAACACAAGATATAAAAAAATGTAACCCAAATCATAATAAGTAATAAAGGAAGGTGAACAGAGAAAACGTGACACGCCAATAAAGAATATTTTGGCGAGCTAACAGCAGGAAGCGCTAGTTATCCAAGAGGTCCCACTCCATTCCATGTAAACACAGCCCGCTCCATTATGAAGCCACCACCAGCTTGCACGGTGCCGTGTTGACAACTTGGATCCATAGCTTCGTGGGGTCTGCACCACACCTGAAACCTAGCATCAGCTCCTCATGTGACCAGACCACGGTTTTCCAGACGTCTAGAGTCCAACCGATATCGAGAGGCACTGCAGAGGATGTCTTACTGTTAGCAAAGGCACTCGCGTCGGTCTTCTGCTCCAACAGCTCATTAACGCCAAATTTCGCCGCATTATCGTAGCAGATACGTTCGTCGTATGTCTCTCACTGATTTCTACGTTTATTTCACACAGCGTTGGTTTTCTGTCAGCAATGACAACACTACGCAAACGTTGCTGCTCCCACTCTTCAAGTGAAGGTCGTTGGGCAGTGAGTTGTCTGTGGTGAGAGATAATGCCTGAAATTTGGTTTCCTCGGCACGCTCTTCCGGTTTCGGAGTACTGGAGTTCTTAATGATTTCAGAAACAGAAACTCGCATACGTCTAGCTCTAAAAGCCATTCCGCATTCAAAGTCTTAATTCCCGTCATGCTGCGGCGGCGCGGATACTTCGTCACTTTACGACGAACCTGCACGTACCTGTGAACATTGTCTCAGCATATCATCAGTAGGGAAGCCGAGCGAAACCTACTGTACTTCGACGTGAACCAGGCTGGAATTAAAGTCACTAATCTACGTTTCGGGAGAAAGTTTTCACACGAAATGAAAGGTTGGAAATTTGGTCTTAATTAATATATTCTGAAACTTAGGTGAACCAGTATCACTGTCAAGCCCGTGTTAGTCTTAACACAGTCACTCACAATCCGTTTCACTCACGTTAGCAAGTTTATGGTGTTGTATTTCCCGAAAACGTAATAGCTACAAAAATACGGTTTGTTTTTGATTGAGAATGCTCGCCAAATATTGAGGCTGTCGGTACCTGGTGCAGTCACAGTTTTTAGCCACCGACCTGCTCAATACGCCACGCGGAATTTATGTCTTTTCGATTCACAAAATTCACTTAAAAATTATGAAACTGCTACACACCCATCGGAATAATTATGCCGTCACTTTACCACACTTTTGATGTATGAAACACTGCTAGATCGGGCAACTTATCGTTTCCATCGGAACTACTACTACTCACGTCCGAACTGTTTCATGGCTAGACTCCCACTCCTCTCTAGAATACTGTATTTTCTCTACCAGCAGAGAAAGGCGCGCGAAGAATATTGCTTTACCATTGGTCAGTTTACTCAACAGCCAATAGCAAAACAACATTATCCCGCGTCAGTCCGCGCTTTTCATCAATAATCAATCGCAAAATAGTAAACCTAACGACTGCACTTTTTACCGACGTAATTATCTAATATGCTGAAGTTTTGCTTATGCACAAAGTTATTTACTATTGTTATTTATACCTGAATTAACTTTCCATTTACGATAAATTTACTTTACAAATCTATTCTACAAAAGTCCCCATTGTCAATATCCGTCTTCGAAATGTTCCCACACTAAACCCTACTACATAGCTCGTTAAACAATTATCTTCATATTAACCTTAAACCACACATACGCATCATTCATACTGCTAAAACAAATTTATAACATTTTACATACACAAAAAGACATAAAATACTAGAACAGTTTATGAAAAACATTCTATTACTTTAGTGTACTCTAGTGGGCACAATCGAAACTAAAATCACAGTCCCCCTATCCAATATTGTCCTCTATCGGCTGATACATAAATTACGTGCGCGTCCAGTCTCGCGTCACCATCTGTCACTATCCAGCTCTGAGACACATCTCCCACTTAACCGCCTCCAAGGCAGGATCGTTATACGGCGCTACGCCTCAATGGGTCTGGACCATAATCACGTCGGAAACCTTTTCACATGAATCACCTGAGTACAAATGACAATTCCAAGAATTCACTGCCTTTTTATATATTGTGTACGCGATACTATCACCTCCTGTATATGTGCATATCGCTGTTCGTTGGATTTTGTCACCTCAGTGTATAAGTCGAACGGTCCGCAGTATTGTTTCGTAAGGACAAGCGCGGATCCATCCGGTGCAAGAGAGGAGAAGCGTCAGGGTCGGCGCTCTGCTGTTGTGGCCAGCGTTTCTGTCTGGGAAGCCTGGCGCGTAAATATTGATTGCGCACCAGCTGCGGCTCTGTTGGCTGTAATTACTGCAACTTGGCCCGTTCCGGCTGGCGGCGCCCACATAATTAACACGTCTCGGCGCCTGCGACTAGCGGGACGTCATGTCGCGCTTTGTCCTGCTGCAAGAAGCGCCGGCCACAGCCGCAGCGAGCTAGCATACAGGCCTTTCTGCACACGCGCCCCCGTCCGCTCCTGGGAAGCCACTGTGTACCACTCTTTCATCCAGTCTCCAACGAGAAGGCGCTGTACACCGACATGTTCGTCGACTCCCGGAAGGTGTTTCGCGCTGCCGCCTAATGGACAAAATATGTGCACACGGGACACCAGAGCACCTTTGTAATGGGATCGAAGGCTGCATGGAACAGATCACAGTATGTGATTCTTAACGAGAAGAAATCATCAGACATAGAATTAACTTCTAACACACTCCAAGGAAGTACATAGGGGTCCAAAAAAAAAAAAAAAAAAAAAAAAAGGATCCAATGTTTAATAGTTCATAACTTGCAAACTAATTGACGGAGTTGTCTCATTTTTGGTGAAAGTGTAGCTTAAAGTCCAACTTAAAGATATCGCTGTAGATATTCGAAATGGTCACCATTAACATCCACACACAAACGATGCCGCCGAACTGCAGCACGAACTACTGACTGCAACGTGTTCAGTTGGATATTTGCACATGAATGTACGATGGATTCTCGAAGTTCATTCAATGTGCGTGGCTTTTGTCGATAAACGACGTTCTTTAGTGTTCTCCACAGGTAAAAGTCCAGAGGAGTTAGGTCTGTGGAACGTGGTGGATACTCCACAGCACATCTACGGCCTGTCCACCTTCCTGGTAGATTTTCGTCGAGATACGTCCTAACACGATTTTGGTAGTGGCCCGGGGCACCATCTTGTTGAAAGTAAACTCTTCCGTCTCCATACAAGTCTCGGATGGCAGGTAAAATGGATGTCTGAAGCTTCTGAAGGTACACGTCACTACCTCACTAGTAACTGTGCCGTCAAAGAAGAATGGCCCAATCAAACCCCAGTACGACAGCCCACACCACACATTTACTTCTGGCAAATTCATGGTTCACATGGCTCTGAGCACTATGGGACTCAACTGCTGAGGTCATCAGTCCCCTAGAACTTAGAACTAGTTAAACCTAACTAACCAAAGGACATCACAAACATCCATGCCCGAGGCAGGATTCGAACCTGCGACCGTAGCGGTCTTGCGGTTCCAGACTGCAGCGCCTTTAACCGCACGGCCACTTCGGCCGGCTACGCAAATTCATGGCTTTGTCTACATGGACGTTCGGATTTTCAGCGGCCCAGTAGATGCAACTGTGGCGATATACTGTACCATTGAGTTTGAACTGTGCCTCGTCAGACCACATAGTCATCTCTGCAAACTCTTCATCGTTGCGCACCATGTTAGTAAACCACTCGCAGTACTCCATTCTACGATCTGGGTTGTCCTCGTTCATTGCGTGTAGCAATCGTGGGATGTAGCACTTCCACTTTGCTGTCTTCAAAATTCGCCCAGCACTTGAGCGACTCACTCCAGTTTCACGGGCACACTGTCTCACAGACTTCTGTGGTGAGCGACCGAATTGTTGTAACACACGACGGTAGTTAGCTGGATTTATCACTGTTACAGGTCGTCCAGATCGCTATTTGTGTACATCTTTAACACAGCCTTCGGCTTTAAATTTGTCTCGAATGCGACGAATCGTTAAACGTGTTGGTGGCTCGGTTTGATACTCATTTCGCCATTGCCGTTGAACCTCATTAATGTTTTCGTATTTAAAATACCACTTCAAAACTGACTTCCTTTAATCGAATATAAGCCTTGCGCCAGCCATGTTTACTCGAGTAACTAGGTGCAACTAAGAACAAAACACTGACTATCTGGTGACTGTCATCTGACAAAACAAAACAACGCTATATAACGCTTGTGTGGCGATTGCCGGAACTACAAACTATTACACTACCAAAGATGAGACAACTCCGCCAATTGTATTGCCAGTTATGGACTTTTAAACATTGGATACATTATTTGGACCCCTCTGTATTATCGGAGCATTACTGTTCACAATATATGCAGGGTGATCCTTACTAAGGATAAAAATCCCAGAAGCGACGTAGGTGCGGCTGAGACATCCAATTTAATGTAAGACACATGATTTCGCAAATGTCGGGAAATACCCTAAAAGTGTATGAGAACATGTGACCCAAATGGTGTACCTCATCACACGTGCAGCGGTTGGACTTGAGAGTGAGTGGATATACTTCCATTCGAGCAAACGGTCGCAAATTTCTAACATCTTTTGGATATGTGACCTGATGTGAACGTAGAAGTTCCAAAATTGTTGTCCTCACTGTAACCAAATAAAATCTGTTCTTCTCTTGTGTTTCTTTCCCTTTTCACCTGCGCTTTTTTTGTTTACAGGCATTATTTAGCAATGAAAACGAAGCTCATTTTCTGGTAACGACGCAGTTCGAAAGCTTATACTCACTTACATGTGACGCAATACGGTAGGTTATTGTTGTAGTGTACTTTGCAATAAACCATCAGAGACAACGAGACCGGTAAAATGAATCTTACCGCAATGTAAACACTTAATTGTCTAGCGCAATGAAAAAAAATGCTACCTACCAGACGCAAGAGTCGCACCCTGTGCAACGCGAGGTGAAGTCACAGAGCACTCCGACGTGAATACTTGACTCGGGTTTGCATGATCAGAAGCGACAGACAGACAGGCTCAACCGCAGTACATGCTGGGAGGTACGTCAGTTGGTGACGTCACATATTCTACATTTTGTCATTCACATTTGGCATATTTCCCAACATTTGTGGCCCCATGTGTCTTATATTAAGGTACTTATCTCAGCGTCCTCTACGTCGCTACGGGGGTTTTTAAACCTCGTGTCGTTGCGGGCACGTGACGCGACAACTACAGTATGTAAGCGGAGCAGACACGGACATGGGATCACCCTAGTGAAGATATGGGCTGCAAA
The DNA here is from genome assembly GCF_023864345.2 of Schistocerca serialis cubense. Lineage (NCBI taxonomy): Eukaryota > Metazoa > Arthropoda > Insecta > Orthoptera > Acrididae > Schistocerca > Schistocerca serialis. The sequence goes on from NC_064638.1 coordinate 269,953,842, forward strand.
AGGGGAAATCCATTGCGGTAACCGACTGTGACAAAGGGCACAGCCTGTGACCGAGTATCTCGAAAACGGCGATGCCGCTCGAATGCTCACGAGCTACTGTCGGGAGCGTCTACAAAAAGAAGTACAAGGACACTGAAACTACCACTAGGCGCTAAATGGTTGGACGTCCAAGACTTTCAGAACGTGGGGTTCGGAGGCTTGTCAGCTCTGTAAAGTAGGGCCGGCCGGTGTGGCCGTGCGGTTCTAGGCGCTTCAGTCTGGAACCGCGTGACCGCTACGGTCGCAGGTTCGAATCCTGCCTCAGGCATGGGTGTGTGTGATGTCCTTAGGTTAGTTAGGTTTAAGTAGTTCTAAGTTCAAGGGGACTGATGACTACAGATGTTAAGTCCCATAGTGCTCAGAGCCATTTTTTTTTGTAAAGTAGGATAGATGGTGATCCGTGGCATCTCTGCCGAAAGATCACAACGCTCGTCCACGCTGTAGTGTTTTGGAGCCCACCGTACGTCGTACTTTGTTGAAATGGAGCTCGGCAGCCTACGTTTTCACATGTTGACCCAACGACATCGCCAATTACTGTTTCTGTTGGCAGTCGACCATCGAGATTTGACCTTATATCAGTGGAAATGTGTCGACTCTTCGGGTGAATCACATTGTTTCTACTCTATCTCGATGGCCGTTTCCATAAAGGACGTCACCGAATGAACGACGGCTCCAAATGTGCAACGCGCCATGGACACAGGCTGATGGGAGCAGCATTACGCTACGGGAGACATTCTCCTGTGCTTTCATGGGACCTGTGGTATAATCGAAGACTCGCTGGCAGCTGCGAACCATCTGCATCCCTACATGCTTGATGTCTTCCACGACGGTGATTTCATCTTTTAGCAGGCAGTATAATTGTCCGTATGTAGGAGCTAGAACTGTGCTACAGTGGTTTGAGGAGCATTATAGTGAACTGGCGTTGATGTCTCGGTGGTCAAATTCGTTGATATAAATCCTATGGAACCCGTCTGGGTTCTATCGGGCATCATCACCGCGTACGCAAATCAGCTGCCGGTTATTTAGTGCTTGGGGGTGATAGGTGATGTGATATTGGACAAATACAACAGCAAATGGTTTTCACACACTTTGGATCTCTCTCTATTTTTATTTTGTTATTGTTATTCACTGAAGGAAATCCATTTGCTTACGTAAGCTAGTTTGCTGATCTTTTATTTGTATTCCCATAGCGATACTCATTTGTTTACGGGTTTGTTGACACCGATACGAGTTTATCGACTGTCAATTTAAACCTCGTAACAACATTACCCACTATTCTCAGTGAGCCCCACTACGGTTGGCAATCATGGATGTCCATTACACGATTAGTGAGAGAACCGATATGATTTACATTTATGGTGAAGCTCGTAAGAACGCTAGAGGAGCTTGCAACCTATATGCAGAACGGTATCCTGAAAGGAGACAGCCACCTGTAAGAAAATTTCAACGACTTGCGAACGTATTCTCTGAATTGGGAGGTGTCGCAAGAGAAAAACATTATCGAAGAAGAACTGCTTCTATCGAAAATTCGGAAGTGGCTGTATTAGCTGAAGTTGCCGCTAATCTCACGTAAGTTCCCGTCAATTGGAACGTGATTCGGGAATTTCACAAAGGAGTGTTCTTCGAGTACTTAAGAGTAATAATTCCCAGATATATGTAACATTATTGTACACCAAGCCCTTCATAGGAATGATTTCCAGAAGCATGTCGAATTTTGCTAATGTGTTCTAGTACAAATTAAAAATGTGTGGTGAGGCGACATTCACGTATCATGCTCAGGTGAATAGACATAATTACCGGTTAGTAAAAATCCAAAATGGTTACAGGAAATTGAGCATAAATGGCACTGGAGCATGGACGTTTGGTGCGGAATTCGGGGATTACGTATCATTGGACCGTACTTTATTGAAGGCAAACTGAATGGCCAGAAATACGGAACGTTTTTGGATCAAGCGTTGCTTGAAGATGCGTCCCTTGTCGAATGGGGTGCCATGTTGCATCAACACGATGGTTGCCCATCTCATTAGTCACCTATAGCTTGAGAAATACTATATAGAGATTATCCTGACCGATGGACAGGACGTACAGGGCCTCTCCATTGGCCTACTCGCTTCACGGACCTCAAGTCTCCGGACTTTTTCTTATGGGGTGCATTAAGGACAAAAGTTCAACAAGAAATGCCAACCACAACCAAAAGACCTATGCCTTTGCCTGAACCAGCAAAGAAATTCTGAGGCGTATTCAACTGTCTTTTGAAGCTTGTTTTCAGAAATTCACCGAAGTTAATAGTCGTAAGTTTGAGCATGTAATAAATTGAAACTGTTTGTAAAGAGAACATGATTATGGTTATGCAGTGCACAAGTACGGTACGTAATGTATGTCAATGGATGTCAGTAAAGTCGAATTTTGTGAAAAGCATATGCTATCTTATTTATACAATATCACATCACCTGTCACCCCCAGCGGATAAATGCACTACAGCCTTTATACTCAAAACTTTTAAAAAAATCTCTAACATTGGCGTTTAAGGGCGAGTTACGGTCACTCTCTTATGTGGCCTTATAAATATTGCAAATTTTGTGTGAAAACGTTTTCGATTTCCCCACTCGATTCGTGGCCACGACCCTGTAAGTACCTTACCCTATTTACAACTGCGCTTGGGACTTCGTATGCATGGAATTTATCTTTGACTTATAAACCTTTTTTCTACGCAACGTTGGAAGTAGTATGACTGGGGACATGAACGAAGGGCTTGTTTTCTTCACTAACAAATTAGAGAGCGACATTGAGCTGGCCGCGAAAAGCAACAGAGACTAAGGTCGATGTTCACAACAAGCAGCGTCTCGCTTTGTGCTTTGTTTATGATCCTGGCATAGCATAAGCTCACTGGGAATAACACGCTTTTAACACGTTCACGCCAGCACTGAGAAATGCGTTTTTCGCTGTGTGAGAGACGCGCATATTAATGCTTTTCTTCCTCTGGCGGCGCTGCTTTTCCTTTTTCTCACTCTTGGTCGGCTGTCGTTTTCGAAGAACCTAAGCTGATGAAAATGGCATAAATCCATTATTTTAAAACAGCGAGTGATGACGTAAAATCATTTTAAAATAATCTCATTTATTCAGAAAGCTCTCTCGTTGAAGCATCACACAGAACTGTATCCACAGCTGCCTGCTGATAGGTAATACGTCATATGATATTGTGTTGCTGGTAGCAAAATTGGTTGAATGGCGCGTTAGCCATGCGCGCAGACCGATGGGAGAGTCTAGCGCAAATAACCGGTGAGACACGTCGACGTGAACGTATTTAAGCACAATGGTAAATTACAAGAAATAAGCAGGATTTGGGGTATAAAAATTCGCTCGACTGCACCACTTCCCGTTAAAATTTCTACTTCTGTGATGTTACGTTGCAGAGAAGTAACTTTAGGTCACTGTGAATGTAGAGATCTGAGGGGAGAGATCATGCATGACGCTCTCTATCATACGCTCTCTGAAGAAGTTTCCCAAGAGCGAGTTAAAGCTTGATGTTCTCGAGAAGCAACAAGTCTCACCCCTCGATATTCATTGAACTCTTCAGACGGCATAGTCCTCAGTCATTTATCTATTCTGAAGTATTCATAAAGATTTGACCATTGTCTAGCCATTTTTATCTGTAAACAAAACGAAATCAAATGTAATTAGTAATCAGGCTAAATCACAAATCAAACTAAATTAATTCACTTTTCCTTGCAATAATGTAAATAAAACCTTTCGAAAGAAGCAAATCAAAGTCGTTACTTTCTTAATAAACAAAGCGAAATCCTTAAATCCAGATACCCTGCTAAATAAATTCAATTGTTTGTATTCTTAAACATAAGATTGTGCCGCTTAACTCTGTCAGTGACGTCAACTTCCGAAAACACATATGAAAAAAGAAACTAACAGTGCTATCTGGCCGGCTGGAGTGGCCCAGCGGTTCTAGGCGCTACAGTCTGGAACCGCGCTACCGCTACGGTCGCAGGTTCGAATCCTGCCTCGGGCATAGATGTGTGTCATGTCCTTAGGTTAGTTAGGTTTAAGTAGTTCTAAGTTCTAGGGGACATGACCTCAGAAGTTAAGTCCCATAGTGCTCAGAGCCATTTCAACCATTTAACAGTGCTATCTGTTAGTTCTTTGCCGGCCGATGTGGCCGAGCGGTTCTAGGTGCTACAGTCTGGAACCGCACGACCGCTACGGTCGCAGGTTCGAATCCTGCCTCGGGCATGAATGTGTGTGATGTCCTTAGGATAGTTAGGTTTAAGTAGTTCTAAGTTCTAGGGAACTGATGACCTAAGCAGTGAAGTCCCATAGTGCTCAGAGCCATTTGAACCATTTTTCTTGGTTCTTTGAGGTACTACAAAACTAACAGTGCCATTTAATGGTTCTTTGGTGTACAACACCATGACGTTTAAACATCCGAACTGCTAAGCTGAGGAAACGACTTAGATTAAATTTCAAATTACCATATCTTTTGTCCTTTTTTTTCGTATTCCGATTTTTATGAAATAAAACCTATAAGTTGTCCCAAGCTACGCTAAATCTACCTGTGAAAACTCCATGAAAATCGATCAAGTAGTTTTGGAAACTAGCGTGTTCAAACAGACAAACAGATACACACTATGGTTTCACAGTTTTACCTAGCAGATAATGCAAGGAGTTCCACGAAGCTATCCGCGAACTATGTAGTGGTATATGAAGAAGTTGCAGCGCTAAAATGTTGTGGCAAAATGCAGAAAGACGTTCAGAGAACCAGCGTTTGGCGCAGGGATGGGTAGTTGGCCCTCAAAATATACAAATGTAGAGAACTGTGGGTAAATAGACGCAAAGAACCGTTGCTATATGATTACGCGTTCACTTAACAGCCTCTGGGTCCGTATTATGTAACTAGTAGTACGCCCACGGAGCGATTTAAAGTCAAGCTGCTACATAGGAACTGTACTCCATCTAAAAAGTTTACTAAAGCCTCATTCGATCAATACTAGGATAGTACCGGGCAATCTGCGACGCGTACGAGATAGGACTGACAAAGAACTCCACAGAGTTGCAGAGTCCTGTCATATTGGGTAATTCTCTTATACAGAATGCCGAGGTTAGTCAGCAACAAAGGAGTTAAAATTGCGTTCAGGACGGACATAAACTGGAGCAGAGGCTGAAGCATAAGATTTAGACAGCCACGCAGAGTGACCTCGCGGTTTGAGGCGCCATGTCATCGGATTCCGTGGCCCTTTCCGCCGGAGGTTCGAGTCCTCCCTCGGGCATGGGTATGTGTGTTGTTCTAAGAAAAGTTAGCTTAAGTAGTGTGCAAGTCTAGGGACCGAAGACCTCAGCAGTTTGGTCCCTAAGGAATTCACACACATTTGAACAAGAGTAGGACAGGTGAAAACTGATTGGGGAAAGCGACAGTTCTTTTAAATAAAATGTCAACACTGTGAGACGCAGTATGTGCGTCACACGGGAAGAAACTTTAAAATACGGTTTCAAGGGCATGATAAAGAGAATTGTTAGTCGGTAGTAGAAAAGCACATTTAGAATGAGCGGCATTCGTTAGCGTTATTATGAGACAAAGTAACCGTAATATTCCGAGGAGCCAAATGTTATGCCCACGCTGCTAATGACAAATGGTTGGAAGGTAGCCAAAGGATCTGTCACCGCAGGAATCTGCAGAGACAAGCAAAAGATAAGATGGCATTGGTGCACTTCAAATAAATGTAATTTACTCAGCTTGTACGAAAGAACTGCCACATTGTTAACAACTCGTGAAAAACGTGGCTAACCAGAAGCAGAACGCAACACGGGCTTGCGTCCAAGTTCACTGAATGTTAACCGGTCAACAACTCGGTGTAACGTTTGGCACTAACTAGTAATCTGGAGTTTCTTCATTGCTGGCACCAGCTCCGCTAGTATAGATAAGCTACTATCCTACAGAAAGAACGCATCACACATACATGAATGTATTACATGTAGAAGAAAGAAGTTCGTTGCTGTCAAATTTAGAGGAAATAGAAATATTTTGCGTTTTAAGAGAGGAATCTGTGAACGAGTTAAATGAAAAGATAGAAACGTCCTAGAGGTATTTCTCGTGAAAAGTAGCTACCAGCCTAAGCTCGTTAGAAGTTGTTACGTTAGTTTTCCTTTTGGTTACTCTCATCGGAGGCAAACATTGCCACTTAGGTGGAGGACTGCTTTTAGAATTCGCTATGAGTTGACACAGAAATGTTGCAGGATTTACTGCCGAAAGTCGCATCGACGAGGCTTTGTTATGAACGTAGTATGATAGTGCAGTCTTTTGTAGGTGAGGGCAGTTGACTTTAATTAATAAACTGAAGTTTGTGAGGGTGCTGCACGCCATCATGGGAAACATAAGGAATAGTTTTCTGTGTTCGACGATTCATGTTTTCTGCGTGCTTTTCATGTTGATAGTGCCTTATAACATGTTAACTTTAAGGTATATAATACTAAAAGGCTATACAGATTTACATCATGTGTTTGTTAGTATGTGTTGTGCTTCTTTATTTTTTAGAACTTGAAAATGGGACAACGTAGTTCCGAAGCATGTTGCGCTAAATAATTCACACATTTTTGATAATTTATGTGTAATAATCTCATTACTGATTCACGGCATATGACCTAGCAGTGATCGTACAACATTTTTACTTTTCTGTTAAAACACCGGTACATTTCTTCTTACCAACAACTTACTTAGAGTTTCTTTATTTTGCTTTTAGCATTATTAACTGCACGTGCGCTAATCTGCCCTGAGTTACGTATTTGCTTGTGACGTACTTTACGTGGATTACGTGCACAACGTGGGGACGAAATATGAAACGAACCTTACCTTCTTGACAGCTGGTGTTACTGGGACCATGGTTAGTGCTTGATAAGTACACCAGTAAATACATGCCATACGTGCCATACAGCAGCTAAAACACCTACTTGGGCATCGTCATTTGTTGCAGGTCGTGGTTGACGTTTCACATGTGGCTGAACACTTCCTGTTTCCTTAAATAACATAACTATCCGGTGAACGGTCCGGACACTTGGATGATGTCGTCCAGGATACCGAGCAGCATACATAGCACACGCCCGTTGGGCATTTTGATCACAATAGCCATACATCAACACGATATCGACCTTTTCCGCAATTGGTAAACGGTCCATTTTAACACGGGTAATGTATCACGAACCAAATACCGTCCGCACTGGCGGAATGTTACGTGATACCACGTACTTATACGTTTGTGACTATTACAGCGCCATCTATTACAAAGCGAAAAAAGTGGTCCAACATTCATATTTCTTTACGTACTACACGAATATGTAATAAAAAATGGGGGTCCATATTTAAAAAAACGCAGTTGATATCCGTTTGATCTATGGCAGCGCCATCTAGTGGGCCAACGATAGCGCCATCTGGTTTCCCCCTTCAAGCTAGACGAGTTTCGTTGTTTGTAGTTTTTTCGTTTGGTGCTTATTTCGTGAGATATTTGGCCCGGTCACTATCAATGGACCACCCTGTATAACACAACTGCAGTATTAATGTTTGTTTGTGAAATGTCAATTTTATTTGTGTAACAGATCGATTTCTTTAGATGATGTAATCCGACTGTGAAAGGAGATGTTAGAGAAAGAGTAAGATACACGCAATATTTATTCATGCACTGAACTGCATTGTCTTCACGTTCAAAGAGTGTCCTGACGTATGTTCGAGCTGCCCTTAAGAGCATGTGAAGAGTGTTCTCTGTGTTACGTGCAATTTGGTTGTGAGTTGTGGACAATTGGTTTGCTCCTCTCTTGAGGATTTTTTGGCAAATGACTAAACGAAGGAAGAAATGTACGTTTATTTGTTTTAAGTTGTAGAATATTATTTGTTACTTTGTCGGCAGCAACTGTTGCTATACGGAACTAGCGCTGCTTGGAAAACACACTGAGGTGACAAAAGACGTTGGATACCTCATACTAACTTGTCGGACCTCCTTTCATTCGGCGTAGTGCAGCAACTCTTATGTGGCATGGACTCAACCAGGCGTTGGAAGTCCCCTGCAGAAATACTGAGCCGCTGGCCGCTGTGGCCGAGCGGTTCTAGGTGCTTCAGTCCGGAATCACACGACTGCTACGGTCGCAGGTTCGAAACCTGTGATGTCCTTAGATTAGTTAGGACCTTGCCGTTGGTGGGGAGGCTTGCGTGCCTCAGCGATACAGAGAGCCGTACCGTAGGTACAACCACAACGGAGGGGTATCTGTTGAGAGGCCAGACAAACGTGTGGTTCCTGAAGAGGGGCAGCAGCATTTTCAGTAGTTGCAAGGGCAACAGTCTGGATGATTGACTGATCTGGCCTTGTAACAATAACCAAAACGGCCTTGCTGTGCTGGTACTGCGAACGGCTGAAAGCAAGGGGAAACTACGGCCGTAATTTTTCCCGAGGGCATGCAGCTTTACTGTATGATTAAATGATGATGGCGTCCTCTTGGGTTAAATATTCCGGAGGTAAAATAGTCCCCCATTCGGATCTCCGGGCGGGGACTACTCAAGAGGATATCGTTATCAGGAGAAAGAAAACTGGCGTTCTACGGATCGGAGCGTGGAATGTCAGATCCCTTAATCGGGCAGGTAGGTTAGAAAATTTAAAAAGGGAAATGGATAGGTTAAAGTTAGATATAGTGGGAATTAGTGAAGTTCGGTGGCAGGAGGAACAAGACTTCTGGTCAGGTGACTACAAGGTTATAAACACAAAGTCAAATAGGGGTAATGCAGGAGTAGGTTTAATAATGAATAGGAAAATAGGAATGCGGGTAAGCTACTACAAACAGCATAGTGAACGCATTATTGTGGCCAAGATAGATACGAAGCCCACACCTACTACAGTAGTCCAAGTTTATATGCCAACTAGCTCTGCAGATGACGAAGAAATTGAAGAAATGTATGATGAAATAAAAGAAATTATTCAGATAGTGAAGGGAGACGAAAATTTAATAGTCATGGGTGACTGGAATTCGAGTGTAGGAAAAGGGAGAGAAGGAATCGTAGTAGGTGAATATGGATTGGGGCTAAGAAATGAAAGAGGAAGCCGCCTGATAGAATTTTGCACAGAGCACAACTTAATCATAGCTAACACTTGGTTTAAGAATCATGATAGAAAGTTGTATACATGGAAGAACCCTGGAGATACTAAAAGGTATCAGATAGATTATATAATGGTAAGACAGAGATTTAGGAACCAGGTTTTAAATTGTAAGACATTTCCAGGGGCAGATGTGGACTCTGACCACAATCTATTGGTTATGACCTGTAGATTAAAACTGAAGAAACTGCAAAAAGGTGGGAATTTAAGGAGATGGGACCTGGATAAACTGAAAGAACCAGAGGTTGTACAGAGTTTCAGGGAGAGCATAAGGGAACAATTGAAAGGAATGGGGGAAAGAAATACAGTAGAAGAAGAATGGGTAGCTCTGAGGGATGAAGTAGTGAAGACAGCAGACGATCAAGTAGGTAAAAAGAAGAGGGTTAGTAGAAATCCTTGGGTAACAGAAGAAATATTGAATTTAATTGATGAAAGGAGAAAATATAAAAATGCAGTAAATGAAGCAGGCAAAAAGGAATACAAACGTCTCAAAAATGAGATCGACAGGAAGTGCAAAATGGCTAAGCAGGGATGGCTAGAGGACAAATGTAAGGATGTAGAGGCTTATCTCACTAGGGGTAAGATAGATACTGCCTACAGGAAAGTTAAAGAGACCTTTGGAGATAAGAGAACCACATGTATGAACATCAAGAGCTCAGATGGAAACCCAGTTTTAAGCAAAGAAGGGAAAGCAGAAAGGTGGAAGGAGTATATAGAGGGTCTATACAAGGGCGATGCACTTGAGGACAATATTATGGAAATGGAAGAGGATCTAGATGAAGATGAAATGGGAGATACGATACTGCGTGAAGAGTTTGACAGAGCACTGAAGGACCTGAGTCGAAACAAGGCCCCCGGAGTAGACAACATTCCATTGGAACTACTGACGGCCTTGGGAGAGCCAGTCCTGACAAAACTCTACCATCTGGTGAGCAAGATGTATGAAACAGGCGAAATACCCTCAGACTTCAAGAAGAATATAATAATTCCAATCCCAAAGAAAGCAAGTGTTGACAGATGTGAAAATTACCGAACAATCAGTTTAATAAGCCACAGCTGCAAAGTACTAACACGAATTCTTTACAGACGAATGGAAAAACTAGTAGAAGCCGACCTCGGGGAAGATCAATTTGGATTCCGTAGAAATACTGGAACACTTGAGGCAATACTGACCTTACGACTTATCTTAGAAGAAAGATTAAGGAAAGGCAAACCTACGTTTCTAGCATTTGTAGACTTAGAGAAAGCTTTTGACAATGTTGACTGGAATACTCTCTTTCAAATTCTAAAGGTGGCAGGGGTAAAATACAGGGAGCGAAAGGCTATTTACAACTTGTACAGAAACCAAATGGCAGTTATAAGAGTCGAGGGACATGAAAGGGAAGCAGTGGTTGGGAAGGGAGTAAGACAGGGTTGTAGCCTCTCCCCGATGTTATTCAATATCTATATTGAGCAAGCAGTAAAGGAAACAAAAGAAAAATTTGGAGTAGGTATTAAAATCCATGGAGAAGAAATAAAAACTTTGAGGTTCGCCGATAACATTGTAATTCTGTCAGAGACAGCAAAGGACTTGGAAGAGCAGTTGAACGGAATGGATGGTGTCTTGAAGGGAGGATATAAGATGAACATCAACAAAAGCAAAACGAGGATAATGGAATGTAGTCGAGTTAAGTCGGGTGATGCTGAGGGTATTAGATTAGGAAATGAGACACTTAAAGTAGTAAAGGAGTTTTGCTATTTGGGGAGCAAAATAACTGATGATGGACGAAGTAGAGAGGATATAAAATGTAGACTGGCAATGGCAAGGAAAGCGTTTCTGAAGAAGAGAAATTTGTTAACATCGAGTATAGATTTAAGTGTCAGGAAGTTATTTCTGAAAGTATTCGTATGGAGTGTAGCCATGTATGGAAGTGAAACATGGACGGTAAATAGTTTGGACAAGAAGAGAATAGAAGCTTTTGAAATGTGGTGCTACAGAAGAATGCTGAAGATTAGATGGGTAGATCACATAACTAATGAGGAAGTATTGAATAGGATTGGGGAGAAGAGAAGTTTGTGGCACAACTTGACCAGAAGAAGGGATCGGTTGGTAGGACATGTTCTGAGGCATCAAGGGATCACCAATTTAGTATTGGAGGGCAGCGTGGAGGGTAAAAATCATAGGGGGAGACCAAGAGATGAATACACTAAGCAGATTCAGAAGGATGTAGGTTGCAGTAGGTACTGGGAGATGAAGAAGCTTGCACAGGATAGAGTAGCATGGAGAGCTGCATCAAACCAGTCTCAGGACTGAAGACCACAACAACAACAACAAGTAGTTTTAAGTTCTAGGGGACTGATGATCTCGGATGTTAAGTTCAAAAATGGCTCTGAGCACTATGGGACTTAACTGCTGAGGTCATCAGACCCCCAGAACTTAGAACTACTTAAACCTAACTAACCTAAGGACATCACACACATCCATGCCCGAGGCAGGATTCGAACCTGCGACCGTAGCGGTCGCGCAGTTCCAGACTGAAGCGCCTAGACGTTAAGTCCCATAGTGCTCAGAGCCATTTGATTTTGAATACTGAGCCATGCTGCCTCTATATATGTCCATAATTGCGGAAGTGTTGCCAGCGTGCACGAACAGACCTCTCGACTATCTCCCGAAAATATTCAATGGGACACATCTGGGGCGATCTGGGTGTCCAAGTCATTCGCTCGAATTATCCAGAATATTCTTCAAACCAATCGAAAACAGTATTGGTCTGGTGACATGGCGCATTGTCATCCACAAAAATTCTGTCGTCGTGTGGGAACACGAACTTCATTAATGGCAGCAGTGCTCTCCAAGTAGCCGGAAATAACCATTTACGGTCGATGACCGGTTTAGCTGGACTATAGGACACAAACCACTCCATGTAAACACAGTCCTCACCATTAAGGAGCCACCACCAGTGCCTTGTTAACAATTTGTGTCCATGGCTTCGTGAGGTTTGCACCACACCCACACTCTACCATCAGCTCTTACCTACTAATCTGACCAGGTCACGGTTTTCCAGTCGTCTGTGGTCCAGTCGCTATGGTAACGAGTCCACAAGAGGCACTGCAGGCGATGATGCGCTGATAGCAAGGCACTCGCGTCGGTCATCTGCTGCCATAGTCCATAAACGCCAGATTTCACATCGCGCTACTAACGTAGACATTCGTCGTACATCGCACACTGATTTCTGCGGTTATTGCACGTAGTGTTGCATGTCTGTTAGCACTGACAACTGTATGCACACGCCGCTTCCCTCGGTTGTTAGTGAAGGCCATCGGCCGCTGCGTTCTCCGTGGTGAGAGGTAGTCCCTGAAATTTGGTATTCTTGGCACACTCATGACACCGTGGAAGCCGGAATATTGAATTCCCTAACTATTTCCGAAATCGAATGTCTCCATGGGTCTAGGTCCAACTACTATTCCGCCTCCAGTCTGTTAATTCCCGTCATGTGGTCACAATCACTGTGGAAACCTTGTCCCATCAATCAGCTGAGTACAACTGACAGCTCCGCCAATGCACTGCCATTTTATACTTTGTGTAGGCAGTACTATAGGCATCTGTATACGGGGTTGGGTTGGGGGTTGTTTGGGAAGGAGACCAGACAACGAGGTCATCGATCTCATCGGATTAGGGAATGATGGGGAAGGAAGTCGGCCATTCCCTTTCAGAGGAACCATCCCGGCATATGCCTGGAGTAATTGAGGGAAATCACGGAAAACCTAAATCAGGATGGCCGGACGCGGGATTGAACCGTCGTCCTCTCTAATGCGAGTCCAGTGTCTAACCACTGCGCCACCTCGCTCGGTTCTGTATATGTGCATATCGCTGTTCCATGACTTTTGTCACCTCAGCCTAATATTGGTTAATCATTTTCGACATTTTCTCGAACAAAACTTGTTCTATTATTTTTAGTTTGAATGGTCTATTGGTTCTTTTATTCACCCTGGATACTATATCCCAAATGGTAATTTTATTAGTATTTTCGCACGCGTTCCCACGTCGTTTATCACTGTTCCTTTCATTGCTTCCGTCCGTCTTGCTCTCCGACACTGCTCTGGCGTCGCTTCGGCCAGGGGCATCCACTTGGTTTGCACCGAGCTTACGGGTATGTAAACAGCTCGCAGGGGTTGACGGCAACGAAACATGAAACATACATCTTTCACGTGATTGTCAGAGGAATATTCCTTTTGCTTTTTTTTTGCTGGAGACTAGAGATCTACTCTGTAGGAATCAGCATGGGTATCGAAAAAGACGATCATGTGAAACACAGATCGCGCAATTCGTCCACGAGACTCAGAGGGCCATAGACACGGGTTCCCCTATAGATGTCGTGTTTCTTGAGTTCCGCGAGGCGTTTTATACAGTTGCCCACAGTCGTTTAATGAACAAAGTAAGACCATATGAATTACCAGACCAATTGTGTGATTCGACTGAAGAGTTCCTAGATAACAGAACGCCGCATGTCATTCTCAATGGAGAGGTGTCTTCCGAAGTAAGAATGATTTCCGGTGTGCCGCAGGGGCGTGTCGTAAGACCGTTGCTATTCACAATATATATATACGTAAATGACCTTGTGGATAGCATCGTAAGTTCACTGAGACTTTTTGCGGATGATGCTGTAGTATATCTAGAGGTTGTAACAATGGAAAATTGTACTGAAATGCAGGAGGATCTGCAACGAATTGACGCATGGTGCAGGGAATGGCAATTGAATCTCAATGTAGACAAGTGTAATGTGCTGCGAATACATAGAAAGAAAGATCCTTTATCATTTAGCTACAGTATAGCAAGTCGGCAACTGGAAGCAGTTAATTCCATAAATTATCTGAGAGTAGGCATTAGGAGTGATTTAAAATGGAATGACCATATAAAATTAATCGTCGGTAACGCAGACGCCAGACTGAGATTCATTGGAAGAATCCTAAGGAAACGTAGTCCAAAACCAAAGGAAGAAGGTTACAGTACACTTGTTCGCCCATTGCTTGAATATTGCTCACCGTTGTGGAATCCGTACCAGATATGGTTAATAGAAGAGATAGAGAAGATCCAACGGAGAGCAGCGCACTTCGTTACAGAATCATTTAGTAATCGCGAAAGCGTTACGGAGATGATGGATAAACCCCAGTGGAAGACTCTGCAGCAGGGACGCTCAGTATCTCGGTACGGCTACACCGAGGAGTCAAGCAGTATATTTCTCCCTCCTACGTATATCTCGAGAAGAAACCATGAGGATAAAATCAGAGAGATTAGAGCCCACACAGAAGCATACCGGCAATCTTTCTTTCCACGAACAATACGAGAAGGGAGAACCGAAAGAAGTACTCAATGTACCCTCCGCCACACGCCGTCAGGAGGCTTGCGGAGTGTGGATGTAGATGTAGATGTACATGTATGATGGTTTCATAACCAAACAGTTACATCAGAAAGGGTACTGAGTCCAGGGACGAATGTAAATACTCTCCTACACAAAATTATTTGTACATAAATGAGAGTACCTCAAAGTTCGTATTAACATTACCGTTGGCATGTACAGTAGCTTGAAGGATCTTGTTGAAAGTGAATAGCTTTAAATTCAACGGAAGTCTGATACCGCTCTAGAAAGATAGCAGCTGTGGTACCATATATACAAACAAGCAAAAATCAATCATCCAGCATATGCCATTGGACACTCCTTTCTGATTTCAGTGTAGTTAAAAGTATTGTCCATATATTGAGCCATATACAGAGTACTTAAGAAAAAGCGTTACGTTTTGTTAGAGGAGATAGTATAGGTCACAACTAGAAGAAAAATTCCTGTAATGGTACGTCCGGAATCCAGTAGCTGTTGAGATACCCGCCAGTCTGTCTTATTTCTAGCTGTCTCTTACGTGGAAGTAGACACTACGAGTCATGTTGCATGTGTTCACCACGCATCCGGACACATCCTTCAGCCCTTTTTCGCCGTGAATTACGCACTATTTCAGATAACCTGGCTCCATTCTGATAGCGTCATATGCGTCGGTCACACATTCCTGTAACGACTCGACGTTGCCGATCGGTTGAGCAGACAATTCCTTTAAATGTCTCCATAACCAGAAATCCATCTGATTAGCGTCCGGTGAATAGAAGAGCCATGCTACCAGACTCCCTCGACCAACCCATCGCCCACGAAATGTTGCAATGAGATACCATCGCAAGTACCATAGAAAATGGGAAGGTGCCTCGTCGTGCATAAATAACAATCGTTGTCCTCAGGAAGGGTAACGTTCTCAGATAGCGCTAGTAATTGATCGAGCAGAAGTCGATGATCCACAGGTTCTGTTAATCTGTGTGGTAAACTGTATGGCTCGGTTAACTGTATGGCTCTATCGGTCTGTCACCGATCATTTATGCTCATACAATGTTACTGAAGCAATCCTCATGCCTTATCTCCATTATTACTGGAGGATTTGCATCTGCCCACACGTATGTATCGTGGTCATTTACGGTGCCATCTCGTGTGACGACCTATGCTGCCAAACACTATACATTATTCGTCACAAGTAAAAGGGCGCATATCTGAACAGACATTGTTTTCCGGATGTATAATTATAAAAACGTTCTTTTGTGGTTTTGACCGTTATTACCTCTTATAGGAATACGTGACATTTACTTTAAACGCTCTGTATGTACAGACAGGTTATAACTAAACATTCGCTGCTAGGCGCTACAGTCTGGAACCGCGCAACCGCTACGGTCGCAGGTTCGAATCCTGCCTCGGGCATGGACGTGTGTGATGTCCTTAGGTTAGTTAGGTTTAATTAGTTCTAAGTTGTAGGGGACTGATGACCTTAGAAGCTGAGTCCCATAGTGCTCAGAACCATTTGAACCATTCGCTGCTAGAGAGGCCCCCATGACAAACGAGTGATAGTAGGAAAATGGAACTGTGTGGAAAAATTTGTAAGGACATGAGGAAGAGAAATAACGAATAAACCTTTGAAAGAAATAGACGAGAGGATAATATTTGTTAAATGTGCACTATGTTTACGTTCCATGTTATGCAACGTTATGCTCAATACATCGAGCATCTGTATCTACAACACAGCTCGTGCACTGTCTGAAGGTCGCACATTGCGTCCAGCATTCTCAGTCAGAGCAACAGTAACTTCTTAGACAATTTGTGGAGCAGTTGGCTATCGGCCTCTCCCAGGAGCAATTCGCAAATTGTCAGTTAATTCGAACTTTGGGATAATGTTCGTCAGTCCCGGTGTGGAAAGAGGACCTCTCCGTATTCCTTTTATGCGTCGATACTAGCGAAAAGCAGCAGCACAATTGCTGTTGTATTTATAAAACAGCTTTACGAGTAAAGCCGTTCTCACCTTCTCCAGATCCACATTGACTGTCTGCAACTGGAATGCACACTGATGCTTCTGTTTCAACCTTACGTTGCCGTACCACTATCGGTGCCGAGCGGCACGTCATGAAACTAACACTACCAACGACGCAAATCCTGCAGCACACAGTCTGAACATCATTCCAACAAAGTTCGGTACCTATACGGTGAACCGTTTCCCGTCTACGCTGCCTGCAGTAGCGAAAGTTTAATTATAACCAACCCATAAAAAAGACATGGACAGTCTTCGAGAACTGTTTGTAACTTCCTGGAAAAGAACGAACCGCGCTTGTAGCTACCCTCGTTACAGAAATTCCTTCCACAACCTCTATTTGCTTTATTTCCTTCATTAATAGTAGAACCCATATTCCACGGGACTCGTATGGATCGATCGCATTTGTGTGGTGCTGAAACAGAAGCACATTTCCAGTAATGTGGCCGAAAGCGTCTTTTTAACTATAAACAATGGAAAACTTAGTTTGTTTTTGCCAGTTTCCGTGTCTTTAATCCTTCCCATTACTAACAACAAGCCGTCAGGCTGTTCATCAACCTCGTTTGATGTTAGTTGCTGGCGAGTGTGTTTTCAGCGAACATGTAAGCATACCTACTTAAACCTCTTCTACAGTCTGTTTGCGTAATCAGAACAGCCGTGTGTGATCCCGAAAGCTATCCCCACCGCCAATGAAAACATTTGCTGTTGCCTGTCGCGGAGGGCGATCATTTACAGAGGTAAGGACTCTCCGTCTAGCCGTGCCAGCAGAGTGCACTTTCCTGGCAGTAACAAACACTGTACAGCTTGTATAAAACGGCTGCTCTCAAACCATTTATTATTGCTATGAGTTTCTATTGTTACTAATCATCATCAGCAACAAGAAGTTCGCCGGCCGGTGTGGCCGTGCGGTTAAAGGCGCTTCAGTCTGGAACCGCAAGATCGCTACGGTCGCAGGTTCGAATCCTGCCTCGGGCATGGATGTATGTGATGTCCTTAGGTTAGTTGAGTTTAATTAGTTCTAAGTTCTAGGCGACTGATGACCTCAGAAGTTAAGTCGCATAGTGCTCAGAGCCATTTGAACCAACAAGAAGTTCTTCAGTTTCTATGTCTAAGTGGGTACATGCGTGACGTTCCACCCCACAATACGAAGCAGCAAGAAAACGGA
Source organism: Schistocerca serialis cubense (assembly GCF_023864345.2). Classification (NCBI taxonomy): domain Eukaryota; kingdom Metazoa; phylum Arthropoda; class Insecta; order Orthoptera; family Acrididae; genus Schistocerca; species Schistocerca serialis. The sequence continues at coordinate 269,971,551 of NC_064638.1, forward strand.
TGGAACAGCAAAAGTCGGTACATCGAATTTAAACATTGTTCCAACGGATGAATAGCAGTTGTTAGCGCAGTATGCGTTTCATAAATGCCCAAATCTGTGGGATAGAAACTACTGAAAACATGTAATAAAGTTGAGAAATTTCCTTCGAGATCAGTCCTTTCAGTGTTACGATAAACGAATGTAAAATTAACGCTGTCATTACTGGGAACTTTCCTTTTCCTTTTTCGTCTTGTACGGCAGGTTAGCGCCTCGTCGGCGTCGAGGCCATCATATACTGAACTGAATCTCCGCTATAGATGAACAGAGAAAGACTCTACGCTTGGGACTAGACTTATTCCGCTGGTTAGATAAAGTGGTCTACGGATCTATACCAATAAATGGCTAAAAAGACCGCCACGTCACACAGTTGCAGTCACGGGTTGCCTATTTAACGGCTTACAGAGCAACCAGAATCGTATTTTCAGTTGTTCATATAACTATTGACCGAATTTAAAAAACTGAAATTGCTTTCGTAGCCGGCCGGAGTGGCCGAGCGGTTCTAGGCGCTACAGTCTGGAACCGCGCAACCGCCACGTCGCAGGTTCGAATCCTGCCTCGGTCATGGATGTGTATGATGTCCTTAGGTTGGTTAGGTTTAAGTAGTTCTAAGTTCTAGGGGACTGATGACCTCAGAAGTTAAGCCCTATAGTGCTCAGAGCCATTTGAACCATTTTTTGCTTTCGTGATCTACTCATTAAGACTTATAATTTTACGTTAAAGAATTAGCGCTGTAACAATACTATTACAGTTAGAAATGTGTATATATCTTGGGGCAGCGTAACCGATGTAGAGCAAATTACCCGGACTACATTCATTCCCTTCTATTTTGTAGAGCTGCTATCCGTATACACAACTATACTGTCGAACGGTCTTCTTTCTAAGGGCTTTCGGGAGAGAAAAAAAATTTGGGTTTCAGTATCCAATATAATTACTGACTGAACTTAACAATTAAAAATGTTATCATCATCTGCTCATTAAAAGGTACAATCTTTCTTTAATGTCTTAACACAGTCAGTCCAGTATCAAAATTAGAAACTGTGTCCATGAGTTTGGGCAACTTAACTATTGGAGCGCAAATTAACCAAATTCTATTCACCCAGTATTTGAGAATGAGAGCACTTGGCGAGTTCCAACAAACATCACACATAGTTTCAATCCTTTTCGAATCGTCTTCTTGCTGAAACACCTCCCCGCCCCCCGAGAAAGTTATGAAAGGAAAGAAGTTTATCCCTTACTACAGCGCCGGCCGCGGTGGTCTAGCGGTTAAGGCGCTCAGTCCGGAACCGCGCGACTGCTACGGTCGCAGGTTCGAATCCTGCCTCGGGCATGGATGTGTGTGATGTCCTTAGGTTAGTTAGGTTTAAGTAGTTCTAAGTTCTAGGGGACTGATGACCACAGATGTTAAGTCCCATAGTGCTCAGAGCCATTTGATATCGGATTTGTTGTTGACAGTAGGTAAGCGAGCCTGTATATGCGCTTTGCCTTTCTGGAATACTTCGAAAATTTCTTACTGGGTCGTGACCTATATGTTTTTCAAAGTAATGTTATACAGTTTTTCCCACGAAGTAGTACGTTCAAGTAACGATGATGGAGGTGAATAGGAATAACGCAGCCTTCCCTCCAAAGCAGAGCACAAAGGCTCAGTCAATAATATTGGAATATGATGAGTGGGGTGATCAAGAGAGATGTGGCAATTCTTCCTGGTGCTCATAAACCTAGTCCTGGGCAATATGTAATGTGTGAACAGCGGCCCAGCATCATCAAGAGAAACGAACTTTGTACGATGGAATGGTCCTGATTCGCCAATATGGTCATAACATCCATGGCAGTAATGCGATCTTGCAGAGTAAGCACGGGACCCACGGAAAACCACGGTACAGCTTCCCAAATCATCACCAAACTCTTCCATGTTTCACTTTCGGGACATAAACTCTACCATTTCTCCCATTGCTCCATAGTCCAGATTTTATTTTTTCTGCGCCTCGTTTTCCTGTTACGGACAATTGTATTGCCGATGAGTAGTTTCTGAACTGCAGCTCATCCTGCGCTTCCCTGATTATGCAGCTCCCTTCGTGTTATTGTGTTGTTGTTGTTGTTGTTGCCGTCTTCAGTCCAGAGAGTGGTTTGATGCAACTCTCAGAAATGGTTAAAATGGCTCTGAGCACTATTGGACTTGACATCCGAGGTCATCAGTCCCCTAGAACTTATAACTACTTAAACCTAACTAACCTAAGGACATCACACACATCCATGCCCGAGGCAGGTTTTTAACCTGCCACCGTAGCGGTCCCGCGGTTTCAGACTGAAGCGCCTAGAACCGCTCGGCCACACCGGCCGGCAATGCAGAGGGTTGTAACCTGTCTCAACAAAGCAGGAAAGTTGACTGAATAATTTGCATCTCGTATAAGACCTCAACTAATGTTGTTGTTGTGGTCTTCAGTCCTCAGACTGGTTTGATGCAGCTCTCCATGCTACTCTATCGTGTGCAAGCTTCTTCATCTCCCAGTACCTACTGCAACCTACATCCTTCTGAATCTGTTTAGTGTATTCATTTCTTGGTCTCCCTCTACGATTTTTACTCTCCACGCTTCCCTCCAATACTAAATTGGTGATCCCTTGATGCCTCAGAACATGTCCTACCAACCGATCCTTTCTTCTAGTCAAGTTGTGCCACAAACTTCTCTTCTCCCCAATCCTATTCAGTACCTCCTCATTAGTTATATGATATACACATCTTATCTTCAGCATTCTTCTGTAGCGCCACATTTTGAAAACTTCTATTCTCTTCTTGCCCAAACTATTTACCGTCCATGCTTCACTTCCATTCATGGCTACGCTCCATACAAATATTTTCAGAAACGACTTCCTGACGATTAAATCTATACTCGATGTTAGCAAATTTCCCTTCTTCAGAAACGCTTTCGTTGCCATTGCCAGTCTACATTTTATATCCTCTCTACTTCGACCATCATCAGTTATTTTGCTCCCCAAATAGAAATCTCCTTTACTACTTTAAGTGTCTCATTTCCTAATCTAATTTCCTCAACGTCACCCGATTTAATGCGACTACATTCCATTATTCTCGTTTTGCTTTCGTTGATGTTCATATCCTCCTTTCAAGACACTGTCAATTCCGTTCAACTGCTCTTCCACATGCTATGCTATCTCTGGCCGGCTGGTGTGACCGAGCGGTTCTAGGCGCTACAGTCTGGAACCGCGCGACCGCTACGGTCGCAGGTTCGGATCCTGACTCGGGCATGGATGTGTGTGATGTCCTTTGGTTAGTTAGGTTTAAGTAGTTCTAAGTTCTAGAGTACTAATGACCTCAGAAGTTAAGTCCTATAGTGCTCAGAGCCATTTGAACCATTTGCTATCTCTGACAGAATTACAGTGTCATCGGGAAAGCTCAAAGTTTTTATATATTGCCTATGACTTTTAATTCCTTCTCCAAATTTATGTTTTTTTTTCCTTTATTGCTTGCTCAATATACAGACTGAATAACATCGGAGATAGGCTACAACCGTGTCTCACTCCCTTCCCAACCACAGCTTCCCTTTCATGCCCCTCGACTCTTATAATCGCCATCTGCTTTCTGTACAAATTGTAAATAGCCTTTCGCTCCCTGTATTTTACCCCTGCCACCTTCAGAATTTGAAAGAGAGCATTCCAGTCAACATTGTCAAAAGCTTTCTCCAAATCTACAAATGCTAGAAAGGTAGGTTTGTCTGTCCTTAATCTACCTTCTAAGATAAGTCGTAGGGTCAGTATTGCCTCACGTGTTCCAGTATTTCTACGGAATCGAAACTGATCTTCCCCGAGGTCGGCCAGAGGTTTCGCTTTAGTACTTTGCAGCCGTAACTTATTAAACTGATAGTTCGGCAATTTTCACATCTATCCAACACCTGCTTTCTTTGGGATTGGAATTATTATATTCTTCTTGAAGTCTGAGGATATTTCGCCCGTGTCATACATCTTGCTTACCAGATGGTAGAGTTTTGTCAGGGCTGGCTCTCCCAAGGCTGTGAGTAGTTCTAATGGAATGTTGTCTACTTCCGGGGCCATGTTTAGACAGTGTTATTATAGTGCGACATTAGGTTCTGCAGTGACTTTCGCAGCTTTCGTCCTCTTATTTTTCCTTGCAATCCTCTTCAGCGACCGTCTGTTACGGCCACTCAACACATACTTTCAGCCTTGTTGTGAATTGGCCGATGATAGTTTTCCTGTTTCCTTATATGCATGTAAACCTTCGATACGGTGCCTCTTGACACACCAAACATTTCGGCCACTAGGTAACAAACCGCACACGATACAAGCATCAAAATTTGCCCACGTTAGAATTCAATTATCTTCGACGTGATGCACTGACAACTACACAGAGCACTATTGTGACAACGAGTGACGCTTGCAACATATTGAGGACACTGCAGAGGTGCGGTTCGTTATCAGATACGACAGCACAACCTGTAGGCTTGGCTAGCGTCTTTATTTATGTTCAAGCATACATTTCTCGCGGTGTTCCCATATTTTTGTCCAACACCTTGAAAGTCGGGAGCTCTAGCTTCTTATCTCGTGTTTTCCACTGAAAATCTCGTGCTTGTACTCTTGTTAACTTTACTATTTCAGAGATCACCTAAACTTTATTTTTTTTATTGGTCCTGTGAGCAACAAATAACTTACTTGGTCTTTCTGCTCTCACTGCTTGATCTACTGCATTCCATTATTTAACAAAAACATAAAAGAACCTATTATTCATGCTGAGTGCAATGCATGTTCTGTATGGCGGCTCCTGCTGTTGCTGCGGCTGCTCACTACAGCCGGCCCGTGTGGCCGTGCGGTTCTAGGCGCTTCAGTTTGGAACCGCGTGACCTCTACGGTCGCAGGTTCGCATCCTGCCTCGGGCATGGATGTGTGTGATGTCCTTAGGTTAGTTAGGTTTAAGTAATTCTAAGCTCTAGGGGACTGATGACTACAGATGTTAAGTCCCATAGTGCTCAGAGCCATTTGAACCATTTTGAACTGCTCACTACAATTACATATAATTCAAGAGAAAGGGTTTGGTCAAATCTATATGATAACCCAAGCAAGTAATTCCTTTTATCAAAAACTATATTCTGAAAGCGATTCTTTCTCATTCAATTAACAAAACGCAAGAAGCTCTTTGAACAATAGCTTCGTATGTAAATCTGCCTCCAGTGGCGTTAAAGCAATGTTACAAATTAATCAAACTCTTGAGACAGACTGAAATACTTCTGAATTAAATACATAGTGAAACAATTCCCTTACAATTACAAAAGAAATCAATGGCAAAAATTCTAACATTCTGCGTGGTGTCTGTTCTAAGTCGTGTCTCCCTACCACTTTCGCGCAACGACGCTCTGAGCGTGTTTTTTAGGGAATTGACTAGTTTGAAACTGGGACCTTTTGCGGGTAAGGAGACGCCAGACCACACATGACATGTAGAGTTCAGAAGAGTTCAGTGAGACTAGCGATGATATAATCAAATACTTAATGATTTCAGCGTCAGCTCCACTGCACCCCCTGTAAAAGAATCCTAATACTAACTAAATTTAGTGGAAGGGGTTCAAGGCTTTCCTATTTTTAGTTAGCTGATAAACTAACGTCGAACAAGCAGTTAAGTTTACCATTGGTATTTTTATTCTACTCACAAAACATTGTTTATAAATTGCACTATTGATAAAAGGAAATATTTTAATACAGGATGATAAAAACTAACTGCGTTCAACAAAAATATGAACGAATATTCCCTGAATGGGTTTCCAAGTTCTATAATGGATCGAAGGATGACCTATGTCTTATCTCATCTATAATCTAGGTTTAAGTTAAGTTTCATAAAAGAGAAAACTATCAAAAATGGTCTTCAGTGACCCTGAATTATCTTTAATTACTTATTTAACTTGTCGTAAATTACAGTGGCTTATGTGGCTTCTCAATAGCTACATTACAGAAAAATCATCGCGTTTCAGATTTTAACTTCAGTTAGCAAATGTGAATACCATGAGCTTTAACTGACGATCGACACTAGTATTACGCAGAAAGGGGATGTAACAGATGAGACTTCTGCAGTTCTGAGTGAAGCCTTATGCGCTCTTACGTGGTATCGCGTGCGTCCATTACCTTGTCGGTGGTTAGTCAGCGTCAGGGGGCGGCGGGCGGCGCAGCTCCACACATCTCGCCGTCTCGGAAGCAACTCCCTGTAACCTCTCCTTACTACAATTTACTGAAGTTGATTTAAGAAAAAGGTATCTGGCTGTGATTTCAACTGACCAATCAGGGTCTCAATGTTAACCTTAAGCTCCGCCTACAAAAATTCTGTATATCCAATGAGAAACATTATACTTTTCGTGGTGGGGCAATGTTTTTAATGTTTGCAACGTAACAGAGACGCGTATAGTCTCACGCTAAAACTTGCAGCTGGTGTGGCCCTTTTAGTGTTATCGTAAGACCTCTACTGTCCTTCTGGAGCGCTCTATCTTTTAACATGGGCTGGGGGTTGCTCTTGGCGATGTGGGTGTCCGTCCCTTATCGTAGGGCCTTCTAGCTTACACGACTCTGCTCTCGGCTACTGTTCTCGTTTCTCCCCTCGGAACTGCGTCTGTTTCATGGTGGGAAGGTATGACATGCATTTAGGCGTTCTTGTGTTAGTCTGTGGTATTCCATTTGCTCACTCGTTGATTGTATTACTTTGGTTAATTTAATGTCAGGATTTATTCAGAGCTATGTGACATACTGCCGGATTCGCTATCATGTCAGGTTTTTCATGGAAGGTGTTGGATTTGCCTGACACCTTACAAAATCAGTACTTAATCTATTCGCGTAACAATGGTTTCCCTTAAGAATTCAACTCCTATCGTTATCAAAATTACCGTCTGATTCTGCGCACATACTCAAACCCTTTTCTTTAAATTAATGAGCGCGCTGCAAATTATAAAAAATATCAACTCAATACCAAATCCTGCGTCGCTGCAGGCGGACACGGCAGTACGGCAGCTCGGCGACGAGCCCTCGCCCATCACACGTGCGCACCACAGCAGGCTGGCTCCTACACCGGCTTCCTAACTGCCACTAATTAATTCGTGCGCTGCGAAGCGCGACAACAATATCTTAGATTCCAGAGCTTGTGTATGCGCGCTGTAGCCAACCTTTAAATCCTAAGAGAGTATTGCCATCTCTCAACCTGCGATTCAAGTAATGGTCAGAAACGTTCCTCGCGCCGTTGTTCACCTTTCTGGGAGAGTCTCGTTACGAGGTCGCCATCCCTCTGCTCTGAGTGCGCTCTGGTTATCCTGGCCAGGGCCACCGCCTGCCGCCGCCCGTCCCACCTGCTGCGGCTCGCGTCCCCTCGGCCACTTTGGGGCAGGCGGACATCTCCCCTAGCTCGTCCGCGCCGCCTCTTTCGCGACGTATTCGCAGAGGATTCTCCGGCCGCCTTTGCCGAGATTATTTTAATGAAATTCCGCATTGCGGAATTAACTTTTTCATTAGAACGTCGGCGCCCCGTTGCCGCGAGGCTCCGCTCTGGCAGGATTCTGCTCGCGCGCTCAGCTGAACCCCCTCGCCGCTCTTACCCCCTCCTCCGCCCTTTCTTCCCCTTTTCGCTTTTCCCCCTTTTCAGTTTCTTCTCGCAACGGGATTCAATTAGGCGGCGTCTGTCAAGACAGAGGCGCGACAGAGCGAATGCGCCGACAGCCGTGCCGCACGCCCTCTGCCGCGCTGCCGGGTCGCTCGGAAGCTGCGGAGAATTGTGTCGCCTTGTCTGGCGTCGAGGCGGCAAGACTGGAGTACGGTCGTTGCGTCGGCATGGTGACCGTGTGCTCCCCCGACCTCCCATTCACGCTCTCGTCTGACAAAGAGAGTTGTGTATGACTTCGTACACAACGGTAAAGAGGGTTGGGTTCAGAGTTGTGTGTGTGTGTGTGTGTGTGTGTGTGTGTGTGTGTGTGTGTATGTGTGTGTGTGTTTGTGTGTGTGTGTGTGTGTGTGTGTGTGTGTGTGTGTGTGTGACTTCCTAAAGGATCAAACTGGTTAAGTCATAGGTCCCTAGACTTACACACTGCTTAAACTAACTTATGCTAAAAACAACACACACACCCATGCCCGAGGGAGGACTCGAACCTCGTGCGGGAGGGGCCGGGCATTCCGTGACAGGACGCCTCAAACCACGCGGCCACTCCGCGCGGCTGGGTTCAGAGTGGTGCAGCAACTGTCGTCGCAGAGAAGCTGGACAGAAGCAGAAAGTTAACACAGTAAACAGAAGATTTATTTCACTTGTAACCCTCCAAGCATACATCTACATCTACATACATACTCCGCAATCCACCATACGGTGCGTGGCGGAGGGTACCTCGTACTACAACTAGCATCTTCTCTCCCTGTTCCACTCCCAAACAGAGCGAGGGAAAAATGAATGCCTATATGCCTCTGTACGAGCCCTAATCTCTCTTATCTTATCTTTGTGGTCTTTCCGCGAAATATAAGTTGGCGGCAGTAATATTGTACTAAATGGTTCAAAAGGTTCTGAGCAGTATGGGACTTAACATCTGAGGTCCTCAGTCCCCTAGACTTAGAACTACTTAAACCTAACTAACCTAAGGACATCACACACATCCATGCCCGATGCAAGATTCGAACCTGCGACCGTAGCAGTCGCGCGGTGCCTAGAACCGCTCGGCCACCACGGCCCCAAAATTGTACTGCAGTCAGCCTCAAATGCCGGTTCTCTAAATTTCCTCAGTAGCGATTCACGAAAAGAAAGCCTCCTTTCCTCAAGAGACTTCCACCCGAGTTCCTGAAGCATTTCCGTAACACTCGCGTGATGATTAAACCTACCAGTAACAAATCTAGCAGCCCGCCTTTGAATTGCTTCTACGTCCTCCCTCAAACCGACCTGATAGGGATCCCAAACGCTAGAGCAGTACTCAAGAATAGGTCGTATTAGTGTTTTATGAGCGGTCTCCTTTACAGATGAACCACATCTTCCCAAAATTCTACCAATGAACCGAAGACGACTATCCGCCTTCCCCACAACTGCCATTACATGCTTGCCCCACTTCATATCGCTCTGCAATGTTACGCCCAAATATTTAACTGACGTGACTGTGTCAAGCGCTACACTACTAATGGAGTATTCAAACATTACGGATTTCTTTTTCCTATTCATCTGCATTGATTAACATTTATCTATATTAGAGTTAGGTGCCATTCTTTACACCAATCACAAATCCTGTCCAAGTCATCTTGTATCCTTCTACAGTCACTCAACGACGACACCTTCCCGTACACCACAGCATCATCAGCAAACAGCCGCACATTGCTATCCACCCTATCCAAAAGATCATTTATGTAGATAGAAAGCAACAGTGGACCTACCACACTTCCCTGTGGCACTCACCTCCGTTGAACACTCACCATCGAGGACAACGTACGGGGTTCTATTACTTAAGAAGTCTTCGAGCCACTCACATATTTGGGAATCAATCCCATATGGTCGTACCTTAGTCAGGAGTCTGCAGTGGGGCACCGAGTCATACGAGGACTCATTACAAATAATGTAGCAAGAATTAAGAGACCAGCTCAGACAATAGCAATAAGGATGAGGCTCTCTGTACTAAACCACGAACGACGGTTTTGGAGCCGCGACTAGGCGAAGTGACTGCGAGCACGAGTGGGCTGAGTGGCTGCCGCCAGCCTATATTACGACGGCAGAGGACAAAGTCAGAATATTTAGCACTGAAGGATGTGCAGATGAGGTCTTGCAAGATCCAGGATAATGAGCTGAAATCGGTCTGCAGATTTAAATACCTGGGGTCGTACATACAGAAGGACGGAGGGGCGGAAAGCGAGATACAACACCGAATAAATTGCGGTTGGAACAACTGGAGGAAAATGAGAGGAGTGTTGAGTGACAAGAAGGTGAGTATTGGGTTGAAAGGGAAAGTGTACAAGTCGGTGGTAAGGCCTGCTACGATGTATGGGGCAGAGACATGGCCAATCACAGTAGCCCAGCAAAGGAAGATGGAAGTGGCGGAAACGAGGATGCTGAGGTGGATGTGTGGGATAACAAGGAAGGACAGGATTAGAAATGAATTTGTTAGAGGAGCTGTGAAAGTGGGACCCATGGGGAAGAAGATACAAAAGAGCAGACTAAGGCGGTACGGACACTTACAGAGAACACGGGAAGAGTATATCGGAAACAGAGTTGAAGATATAAAGATTGAAGGAGCGAGAAGGAGAGGAAGACCGAGGATGAGATGGAAGGATAAGATATCCAGGGACCTAAGGGAGAAAGGATGGAAGAAGGAAGAGGCAATGAGTAGAGTACTATGGAGGAGAAGGATCCAGAAGAGGAACGCCGACCCTACGTGACGTGGGACAAGGCGACGATAATGAAGAAAGAAGAAGAAGAAGAAGAAGAAGAAGAAAGAGGGCGATCGTGGGACGGAGCCGCTGGAGCGTGGCCCAGCGGGTGTGCACCATTGGGTCCATCAGACCCCACACAACCACTATTGATGTCTGATGGAAACTTGTAATTCTGTTGCCAACTTCGACACCTGTGCGATGGTATCAGTACGTGATACTACAATGGGGAATGCCTCAGATCCGACCAACTGATTCCGATCACATGCGGCAGGTAGCTTCGGCAAAACCTAAAACGATAATGTGGTGTCGTCCACAGAACAAGATCTCACACAAAAGATCTCATGACGGCAATACAAGTGGAGAACGTTTCTGCCAGAGACAGCAACGAATCGGAAATGTCGACATGGGCACGGTCCTATGCGTTTACTAAGATGAGCCGGGCCCGCCCGGTTGTCCGTGAGGTCTAATTCACGGCTTTCCGGTCTGGAAGGAGCGCCGGTCCCCGGCACAAATCCGCCCGGTGGATTTGTGTCGAGGTCCGGTGAGCCGGCCAGTCGGGATGGTTTTTAGGCGGTTTTCCATCTGCCTCGCCGAATGCGGGCTTGTTTCCCTTATTCAGTCTCATTTACACACTGTCGGCGATTGCTGCGCAAAAAAGTTCTCCACGTACGCGTACACCACCATTACTCTACCACGCAGACATAGGAGTTGCACTCGTTGGTGTGAGACGTTCCTTGGGCAATCCACCGGGGGATGAACCGCACAATAACCCTGGTTTCGGTGTGGGGCGGCGGAGGGGTGAAGTGGACTGCGGTAGTCGTCGTGGGGTTGCGGACCACAGCGGCTGCGGCGGGGACGGAGCCTCTCCGTCGTTTCTAGGTCCCCGGTTAACATAACATAACATAACATGAACCGGAAGGTTATTTACGTCCGAGCACAGTACCGTTCTGCCCACCCTCTATGTAATCGCACAGATTCTATGTAACCAGCGACTGCTTATAACCGTCGCTATCGATGACATTATCATCTTAGCTCACATCTACATGCTAATAGAACAATTACCCAGAACTTTGTATCCATTTAAAGTCTATTGTACTCTGATGCGAATCTTTCATTCTGCAACGAATTACCACGCTCGAGTTTTAGTAAATTATTAATAACGTGAGTGTATGTTGTAGTATCGGTTTAACCTCCTACTGAAGTACCAGAGATCGACAAAGATATGTTTTTGGTCTACATCCATTATTTTAGAGAAGCCACACCTAAAGTTCGCGACGTGTAATTGACTCAAAATTAATGGTATCCATAGGTCATTGAAAACTGGGCATTTTTATCATCATTTGTGTGGTCCGCAAATGGGTGATTTCCCAGAAATCGAGGAAAGAAACTGTTACGACTACCCCTTATGTAAGGAAAACGCTGATTAATCTAAAGCCTCTGATGTAACGACTAAGGCTTTTGTTGAGGACAAGAGGACCCGACTTCGATTTCCAAATACACAATACAGTTTCCTTTGTTATATTTTTACCCGTATCGAAATCGGTAGAAATAGGGGACTTAATAAGGTAAGCGTTAGGGAATAATATGAGGGCGAGCTTAGGAGTAATGACTCCGAATTCTTCAATCTGTTCTCAATATCAGATGAGGTATTACATGCCATGCGTATTGCGCAGTCGATTTTTCCCCCATCGCTGATTCAAGTGGCAACTCTCTGCTGCTAGCGGGCTCTTAATTGCAGCGCGAAGATGGCGGTGTATAACATAACTACGCCAGTGCTTGAGAAACAGCTTGCTTTAATGGAGTTTCTAACCGCAGAAAAATTGCTCTGAGCACTATGGGACTTAACATCTGTGGTCATCAGTCCCCTAGAACTTAGAACCACTTAAACCTAACTAACCTAAGGACGTCACAAACATCCATGCCCGAGGCAGGATTCGAACCTGCGACCGTAGCGGTCACGCGGTTCCAGACTGAAGCGCCTATAACCGCACGGCCACGCCGGCCGGCTAACCGCAGAAAACGTGCCTACAAATGAAGTCATTAGAAGTCTGAAAGCTGCGTACGAAGATCAGTGTATCGACGTCGTAATGTGCAACGTCGGCTTGTTCATGCTCGTAATGGAGGAATTAGTGGTGTTAACCTCAAAGTGTGCGACAGAGCTCCGAGTAGACTACCAGGTCAGGTAACTGACAAGACTCGTAGGAACCGATTTGATGAACTCATCAGAGAAAACTGTCAGACAATACAGACACAGCTCTCAGGTATGTTTAGGCCACCTTTTCTAGGCCCCTCCCTGGACTAGGGAAGGCAGAGCGATCCTGAATAGGCTGCTTTGTCGCCTGACGAGCTGCCGAACCAGTCCTCCCGTCCCTATCGAGTACCAGAACGACCACCACCGTCTGACCACCTAACGTGCAGAGCACCAACTAAGGTTCGGGCACACCAAACTCTTCCCTCACCGTCAGTACTCCATCGCCGCAGGACTTTTTTTAAAAAAACTCATAGCGCATGAAACTTTGCCGGAGTTATCTGCGCGTGAATATATTTAAGTGGACAAGCAGTTGCGCAGGTGCAGATCCACTCTCTTGTCCCCAACCTCGGCCGGCAGTGGATCGTGAGTACGTGAAAACATTGATCATCAAAAGTAGACAGTTCGAATGAAATGCTGTTCTGTCTTTGCTTGCATCCGTAGTGAAGAATATGCTTATTCTACCAGCTCGTAATTGTAACAATGGCATACATGGGTTTATATAAGAAACTATTCCAAAAATATTTGTATGAATAATAATTTTGCTTCAAATGATAGATTCTTTCGTCTCGCAGAATAATTTCCCTGGGATTATCTGTGTATTGGAGGTCTTCAGTCACTCCCTAGCATAATTTTGCTTCAAATATCTGTTTTCATCAGGGTTAAGAACTACTGCCAAACTGATTGTTCATCTAACAGGAAACGTGCTTCTTGTATTCATGAATGCAATAGTTACTAACGAGCAGCTGCCTGTATAATTGCTTACAGAACAGTAAAAGGAGCGTACACGAAAACTTTGGTCAGCATCCAAAGCTAGAAACTCACTTTTTTGAAGTGTTCTTGAAAGAGATGTTGAAATGTCCCCTTTGAAAAATTAATCAATTACAATTCTGATAAACCTCTTACATTATTTGATTTTCAAACAGCTGAGCAGAACTGAACGTACTCAGACATTTCGCTCTTTACCTATGTTTATCAACACTAAACTGACAGCCAATATTTTTAGCGCAACGCAATCTGACTTTCAGTAATCCCTACAAGAGAATGGCCCTGACTAACAATAACCTATACGTTTGAAAAATCACTTACATCACAAAAATCTTCGTTACTCGAACTACTGCAATACAGCGAGCGCCAATACTGCCAGCTAAATAAAGGATTCTAACTACTGAAAGCACTGACTACAGATAGGAATAGTGAGCAAATGAAAGATTTTGATAAAGAACAAACAGTGTATTTACCTTAATAGTGTTCAAAAGTCATAATATATAAAGCAGTTCATGGCATCCAGTCTTACAAATTTACTGTCTCTGATGGACACACGTCCAGATCATCCGCTCTCAAAACTCCGCCATTTCTCTCCCCACATCCACCACTGCTGGCGGCTCACCTCCAACTGTGCAACGCTACGCGCTGTTAACAGCCAACTGCCCAACAGTACAATGGCATATATTCCAACAATGCAAACCAACCACAGCCTTCACACAGCACAGTCAGTGATTTTCATATAGAGCGCTACGTGGCGTTACCAACATAAAAACCTAAACAGCCTACTTACAATGTATATTCAACCGCCTCTCAAGCGAACGAACAGACTTAAGTTTGCGCATACTGCCATAACTGCTTTTCTGCAAAAAATAGAAAGAAAAGCAGCCGTATCTACTCGCTACGAATCTCTTTTAATGACGAGAACATAACAGACGTGATTCGAAGATAAAAACGAAAAAAAGAAGAAAATCCGCAAAAAAAATCAACGCGTCTTTCGCAGGTGCGCACGCTGTCCATCGCGTAGTCTTTGACACAAATGTCCTTGGAATTTGTTTCCGCATTCTTTTATGTGGCGGGTGAAGTATTTAGGGCTGTGCGTGGGTGTGTGCGCCGAGTTCGCAGTTGGCCCAGCAGAGCTCAGCTCGCTCCTGCCCTGCGCCGTGCCGGATATTAAATGGCACCGCACGCGCATTCAGAATGATTAAAACCGGCTGCTTTTTCCCCCCTTTTTGTGACGCCAGGAACCGACGACGCCGCGCGCTTGTCTCTGATCTCGCAGTGCACAGTAATTGCTCCATCCGTCAAACATTCCCACTGATACGCGGCCTGTTTGCTTTTGCATGCAAAACCACGCTGCTGCACTCTTCCCCTCCCCCCCCCCCCCCCGTCCCCCTCCCCCACTCACCCTTTTGCTCTGTCACATGCCAGAATACGAATGAGATTTTTGTTTGCCTCGTTTACCTGAGATACAGTCTATGATCACCAAAACATCAAGGTACGCTCAAATTATAAATAAACAAAACTCATCTGGTTCCACAGTCAAGTTACACATGTCTGACCCATACTGAAGTGAAGAAATGATCCTTTAGGGTCGAAAGCTAAATTCATAACAGCTTCTAGTTATCTTATTTTGTACTGTTGACGTCTTGCAGTCCTAATCCGGACGAGCGCGTAGTGCTACAGCGTCGCCGACTCTTACGTAAACAAACTTCTGATGAGAGTAATCGCGACATTTAAGCACAGAGCCTGTAACGTCCCCTTTGGAAAAATTATAAATGAGTATGCTGGTAAACCTCTTACGTTGTCTGAATTTCAAACAGCTGATCAAAACTGGACGTACTCAGACAGTTCTCTCTTTACTTATTCTGACCATTACTAAATTGACACACAATATTTTTTTAGCGCAACGTAATCTGACTTTCAATAATCCCTACGAAAGAATGGCTCTGACTAACAATAACCTATACCTTTCATGAATCACTTATCTCACAAAAATCTTCGTTACTCGAACTACTGCAATACAGCTAGCGCCAATACTGCCAGATAAATAAAAGATTCTAACTACTGAAGGCACTAACTACTGATAGGCATAGTTAGCAAATGAAAGACTTTGACAGAGAACAAACAATGTATTTACCTTAATAAAATTCAAAAGTCATCATATACGAGGCCTGTTCAGAAAGTAAGCTCCGATTGATTGCCAAATTGAAACCACAGTGAACATCAGAAATGTTTTACTTGTAACAATTAGCTACACCTTTCAGCTACTTCTCTACGTAGTCGCCGTTCTGACTTAGACTTTTGTCATAGCGTTGTACCAACTTTTCAATAGCCTCATCATAGAAGGCAGCCGCCAGTGCTTTCCGCCAATTCTCCACGCTGGCCTACACCTCGTTGTCTGTGTCAAAATGTTGTCTTCAAAGACAGCGGTTCATGTGACCAGAGATGAAACTCAGGGGGAGACAATTGCGGACTGTATTGTGGGTAATCTCACATTTCCATTTGAAAACGATGCAGGAGCATCTTCATTTCCCCTGCAGAATGCGGCTGAGAATTGTCTTGAAAAAGAAACAGCACGACAGTTATGTAATGTTAGCGGCATAGCTTCAGGCGAAATTTCTCACCAGGCCCTCGTACTTGGCGGCAGACACTATTTTCTAGACATCTTTACGCACTCACTGCGAGCTCAGAAATGAGAAGAGCGACGTGATGCTAACTGGGGTTATACTAGAGACACTACCCAACACATCTGTGCAAAGCTTTATCGGATTTTCATAGTCGTTTCCATTTCGCGACTGATCGGAGCTTACTTTCTGAACGCCCCTCGTATATATATATATATATCAATTCATGACATCCATCTTTACAAATTTCCTTTTTCTGGCGGACACACGTCCAGATCGTCCGCTCTCAAAATTCTGCCATCTCTCTCCCCACATCCACCACTGCTGGCGGCTCACCTCCAACAACACAACGCTAAGCGCTGTTCACATCCAACTGCCTAACACTACAATAGCGAATATTGCAACAATGCCAACCAGCCACAGACTGCACACAGCACAGTCAGTGATTTTCATACAGAGCGCTACGTGGCGTTACCAACATAAAAACCTAAGCAGTCTACTTACAAGCCGTCATTTTCTGTCTGCAGACTACATAAATTTGCCCAAAAGCCTTACCTTTATTCCATTCTGATTCCATCGTAGGATTGTTCTGCAGATAGGGAGCACAAAAAGGTCCTATTTGGGTAGAGCACTTACTTGTACTAAACCTCGAGTCGTTTCCGTTTGGTCACGGTTACATACTGAGAGGCCATATCAAAGTGCCGCTACTCACAGAGTGGGCTGTAACTATTGTACGGCAGCGAAACAAGGCAGATTTCATAATGCGTTAAAGCGGAACCGATTTAAGCTGGAAAATAATTAGTTCCAATTTTGGGCGCCAGGTGAGATTCTGGCGCTGTGATCACAAGAAAGACGTATAGGGATATAAATGTGTGGTCTCCATTCTTTCCGATGCCACGCATTTACTTAACTGAGTCGCCTCGAGTGACAATGAACCCGTAATCTTTAGTGCGGATGCATACATCGTTCAGCCTCTAGCGATACCCCAAAATTAGCGCACGTGGAGGACATGGACGGCGACTGTGGGTAGGTGGTGCTAGGTCTGAATGCGTAATTTTGCAGGGTTGTTTTGTTGTGGTCTTCAGTCCTGAGACTGGTTTGATGCAGCTCTCCATGCTACTCTATCCTGTGCAAGCTTTTTCATCTCCCAGTACCTACTGCAACCTACATCCTTCTGAATCTGCTTAGTGTATTCATCTCTTGGTCTCCCTCTACGATTTTTACCCTCCACGCTGCCCTCCAATACTAAATTGGTGATCCCTTGATGCCTCAGAACATGTCCTACCAACCGATCCCTTCTTCTGGTCAAGTTGTGCCACAAACTTCTCTTCTCCCCAATCCTATTCAATACTTCTTCATTAGTTATGTGATCTACCCATCTAATCTTCAGCATTCTTCTGTAGCACCACATTTCGAAAGCTTCTATTCTCTTCTTGTCCAAACTATTTATCGTCCATGTTTCACTTCCATACATGGCTACACTCCATACGAATACTTTCAGAAATGACTTCCTGACACTTAAATCAATACTGGATGTTAACAAATTTCTCTTCTTCAGAAACGCTTTCCTTGCCATTGCCAGCCTACATTTTATATCCTCTCTACTTCGACCATCATCAGTTATTTTGCTCCCCAAATAGCAAAACTCCTTTACTACTTTAAGTGTCTCATTTCCTAATCTAATTCCCTCAGCATCACCCGACTTAATTAGACTACATTCCATTATCCTTGTTTTGCTTCTGTTGATGTTCATCTTATATCCTTCTTTCAAGACACTGTCCATTCCGTTCAACTGCTCTTGCAAGTCCTTTGCTGTCTCTGACAGAATTACAATGTCATCGGCGAACCTCAAAGTTTTTATTTCTTCTCCATGAATTTTAATACCTACTCCGAATTTTTCTTTTGTTTCCTTTACTGCTTGCTCAATATACAGATTGAACAACATCGGGGAGAGGCTACAACCCTGTCTTACTCCCTTCCCAGCCACTGCTTCCCTTTCATGTCCCTCGACTCTTATAACTGCCATCTGGTTTCTGTACAAATTGTAAATAGCCTTTCGCTCCCTGTATTTTACCCCTGCCACCTTTAGAATTTGAAAGAGAGTATTCCAGTCAACATTGTCAAAAGCTTTCTCTAAGTCTACAAATGCTAGAAACGTAGGTTTGCCTTTCCTTAATCTTTCTTCTAAGATAAGTCGTAAGGTCAGTATTGCCTCACGTGTTCCAGTGTTTCTACGGAATCCAAACTGATCTTCCCCGAGGTTGGCTTCTACTAGTTTTTCCATTCGTCTGTAAAGAATTCGTGTTAGTATTTTGCAGCTGTGACTTATTAAGCTGATAGTTCGGTAATTTTCACATCTGTCAACACCTGCTTTCTTTGGGATTGGAATTATTATATTCTTCTTGAAGTCTGAGGGTATTTCGCCTGTTTCATACATCTTGCTCACCAGATGGTAGAGTTTTGTCAGGACTGGCTCTCCCAAGGCCGTCAGTAGTTCCAATGGAATATTGTCTACTCCGGGGGCCTTGTTTCGACTCAGGTCTTTCAGTGCTCTGTCGAACTCTTCACACAGTATCGTATCTCCCATTTCATCTTCATCTACATCCTCTTCCATTTCCATAATATTGTCCTCAAGTACATCGCCCTTGTATAGACCCTCTATATACTCCTTCCACCTTTCTGCTTTCCCTTCTTTGCTTAGAACTGGGTTTCCATCTGAGCTCTTGATATTCATACAAGTCGTTCTCTTATCTCCAAAGGTCTCTTTAATTTTCCTGTAGGCGTTATCTATCTTACCCCTAGTGAGATAGGCCTCTACATCCTTACATTTGTCCTCTAGCCATCCCTGCTTAGCCATTTTGCACTTCCTGTCGATCTCATTTTTGAGACGTTTGTATTCCTTTTTGCCTGTTTCACTTACTGCATTTTTATATTTTCTCCTTTCATCAATTAAATTCAATATTTCTTCTGTTACCCAAGGATTTCTACTAGCCCTCGTCTTTTTACCAACTTGATCCTCTGCTGCCTTCACTACTTCATCCCTCAAAGCTATCCATTCTTCTTCTACTGTATTTATTTCCCCCATTCCTGTCAATTGCTCCCTTATGCTCTCCCTGAATCTCTGTACAACCTCTGGTTCTTTTAGTTTATCCAGGTCCCATCTCCGTAAATTCCCACCTTTTTGCAGTTTCTTCAGTTTTAATCTACAGGTCATAACCAATAGATTGTGGTCAGAGTCCACATCTGCCCCTGGAAATGTCTTACAATTTAAAACCTGGTTCCTAAATCTCTGTCTTACCATTATATAATCTATCTGAAACCTTTTAGTATCTCCAGGGTTCTTCCATGTATACAACCTTCTTTCATGATTCTTAAACCAAGTGTTAGTTATGATTATGTTGTGCTCTGTGCAAAATTCGACCAGGCGGCTTCCTCTTTCATTTCTGTCCCCCAATCCATATTCACCTACTATGTTTCCTTCTCTCCCTTTTCCTACACTCGAATTCCAGTCACCCATGACTATTAAATTTTCGTCTCCCTTCACAATCTGAATAATTTCTTTTATTTCATCATACATTTCTTCAATTTCTTCGTCATCTGCAGAGCTAGTTGGCATATAAACTTGTACTACTGTAGTAGGCGTGGGCTTCGTATCTATCTTGGCCACAATAATGCGTTCACTATGCTGTTTGTAGTAGCTTACCCGCATTCCTATTTTCTTATTCATTATTAAACCTACTCCTGCATTACCCCTATTTGATTTTGTGTTTATAACCCTGTAGTCACCTGACCAGAAGTCTTGTTCCTCCTGCCACCGAACTTCACTAATTCCCACTATATCTAACTTCAACCTATCCATTTCCCTTTTTAAATTTTCTAACCTACCTGCCCGATTAAGGGATCTGACATTCCACGCTCCGATCCGTAAAACGCCAGTTTTCTTTCTCCTGATAACGACATCCTCTTGAGTAGTCCCCGCCCGGAGATCCGAATGGGGGACTATTTTACCTCCGGAATATTTTACCCAAGAGGACGCCATCATCATGTAATCATACAGTAAAGCTGCATGCCCTCGGGAAAAATTACGGCTGTAGTTTCCCCTTGCTTTCAGCCGTAGGTTTGGTGGTAAGTTCCTATAGGATGAAACTGCTGAGGTCGTCGGTCCCTAGGCCTACACACGCCCGAGGGAGGACTCGAACCTCCACCGGAGGGGGGGGGGGGGAGGGGGGGGGAAGCCGCGCGAACCGTGACAAGGCGCCCTAGATCACGCGGATACCCATCGCGGATGCCGAGATAGTTCACTCATCTGCAAAATACACTGTAGCGCAGTGGTTGGTTCAAATGGTTCAAATGGCTCTGAGCACTATGGGACTTAACATCTGTGGTCATCAGTCCCCTAGAACTTAGAACTACTTAAACCTAACTAACCTAAGGACATCACACACATCCATGCCCGAGGCAGGATTCGAACCTGCGATCGTAGTAGTCGCGCGGTTCCGGACTGAGCGCCTGAACCGCTAGACCAGCGCAGTGGTTAACGAATTGTCTAGTAAGCAGCAGATCTTGGATTCGAGTATCGCTCCAGCATACAGTATCACACGTCATCTCTGATTCTACATAAAGTCCCGATGCTGCCGAAATCATTAGATTCTTCCCTTTCCTTTCGTTTCCTTTCCTTTCATTTCTCCACCCTGCACATCCAGTTTACATAATACGCATAGAAATGTTTTACGCTTCTTTGCGTTTGTTGCCGTCGCTAATGGTTTCGGTATAGCACCTCGTCCATGAATAGTCGCTTTATGGAGTTCTTGACAGACAGTGTCGGTAGATACACAGTCTCGAAGATGGCTATTGAGCTCTGCAATCACTTTAGCCGCCGTAGTTTTCTGTTGTTTTGACGCAATACGTGTTAGCGCACGACTATCACCTAGTTTTGATTTGAGCCCACTATTACGTTTACACGATAATGTCTTTCCACGTTTTGAGTAGGCTGTCGAGAGCGTTGAAACAGTTGTTCTTGAAACATTCAATAAGTTGGCTGACTTGATTCCTGATGCTCCAGCTAATCGGGCCCCCACAATCTGCCCTCTTTGGAACTCTGTTAGTTCTTTTAATTCCAGGTCTACCTCGGCCTCTGAATGCAAATACGACGTGTGCACTACTCGTAAACAACCTGCACTGATGCCTAGTCCGTAGTGAACACCCACAGTCCAGCGCGAGACGTGCATTACCTCCGTTGCTGACCTTCAAACACAACCATCCCATTACTACCACTGTTCACATTATTTTGACTATCCCCTGCACGTCTAGTGTGCAGGACGCAAGACGACTCTCCCCCCCCCCCCCCTCTCCCCCACCACCTGGTCTATAAGGTAGTTTCTCACTCGCCCCATTAACATGGGTCTCCCAAAACAGGATTTCGTAAACTGGTTTCCCAGTGCCGCTTATGGGTGCTCATGTTAACACTTCAGAATCATTTCTGGAGATCAGCTTCTGATTGCCGGTTTTTCCAATTCCGCAATCGGTTTTCGCTTCCATGTAAACGCAGTCAGTTTTGAAACGTGCCTTGTCTGTCAGGTTTCGCCTTGTTTTTACAAATTTTCGGCTAAAAGGGACAAAAATGGTTCAAATGGCTCTGACGACTATGGGACTTAACTTCTGAGGTCATCAGTCCCCTAGAACTTAGAACTACTTAAACCTAACTAACCTAAAGACATCACACACATCCATGCCCGAGGCAGGATTCGAACCTGCGACTGTAACGGTCGCGCGGTTCCAGACTGTAGGGCCTAGAACCGCTCGGCCACGTGGGCCGGCTGAAATGGACAGAGTGGCTTTTTGTGCAGTGAAGGATAAGTAGAAATATTGGACTGAAGCTGTTTATATTTCGTCTAATTGAAGAGAAATAGCGATTGTGCTGACTACATCAGAAACTGTATCAGCTGTTTTCCAGCAAATCCGCTTGAGACCTTAACATGTAAATTCGGTTTTCGTCTTCCGGAAGATTTGTCGCGTGTTAACACATTGGTTGTATTGCACAATGTAGTGCGGTAGCAATGCAGTACTGTGTTCCATTTGCTTTAAATTATTACAAACGGGAGGAGGTACAACAAACTTGCGGCATCATATAAGCAGACAACATCCTCAGTGTTCCTGGAAAAGACGGTAAATTTGACTGATATGTGAATAATTTTACTGACGTGCTTCAGACTTGGGATAACAACTGAAACCTTCATTTTGAAAAGGATTCCGTCAGGTCACCGAAGTTACGACCTGTCGGGCTTGACTGACACTTGGATGGGTGACCGTCCGGGCTGGCGAATGCTGTTGGCAAGCGCGGTGCACTCACCACTTGAAAGGACAACTGAGGACCTACTTGACTGACTGAGAAGTAGCGGCTCCGGTCGCGAAAACTAACAAAGGCCGGGAGACCGGTATGCTGACCACGCCCTTCCTTATCCGCATCCAGTGATGCCGATCGGCTGAGGATGGCACGGCCGTCGGTCGGTACCACTGGGCCTTCGGAAACCTGTCCGGATGGAATTTAGTTAAGTTTTTAGGGTGAAAAATTGACACCATCAGAAAATGACGATGCAGGAAAGTCATAAACTTGTGGTCTTTCGCTCTAGTAACCATTACGGCACCTCACGTCAACCTCTCGATACCAGCAATATTCTACTGTGTTTCTGTAAAATAATTAAATATTTCTGTGACAACATTTAGATTTGATTTCATTAATGTAGAGGTACTTTGATACATCAATATGTTTATATTGCAACGATATTATTCTTTTGTGTATTCTTTTTTTTGTCACTATGACCTTTGATGTACTTGCAACTATGATTTTTGGGTGCGTAAGCGGTTATTGGAGAGTCAAGTCTTGGTCGTCATGTTGAAAAGGCGCAAATTGTAGTCATTTTATGAAATGTGAACTTTAACAGTTAGGAAGATGTTTTCAAGTATGTTTTATATTGTGAAGTGATGTTGCAACAAAAGTAAAAAAAAGAAATGTTACTTAAATTCGGAGTGCTGATTACTTTTTTACATCACCATTGTCCTAACTTGCAAAAGTTTAATCTTCAAGAATGGTTTATGAAACACATCTATAAAACTTTTGAATATCGCAGAATAACACCTAGGCCTCTTTGCATCCGAGCTTGGAATCATCACTACCTAGATTTTCGACGATTGAGCCATGAGTTCACAACGAGACCAGCGTGGGAAACACGAAAAGATGGGTGCCTAGTTTATCCATTATTTCATGAAATGACTTTATTAACTGTGCGCTAATGACACCTGCCACATAATATAACTTTGTTGTTGCCCGAAAATGCAATATTTAGCAGCGTGAGCAACACTACAATCATAATTAATTTTTGACCTTTGTTGTGGTAGGGTTCTTAGGCGGTGTTGCTCTACGATGAAGCACGCATATTGCTTACAGAATTTGGCGGCTTATAATATCGTTCTACGCAGTAGCGTATACACTGCTTAAAGAATTTGTCGAGTTACTCTTGTAACCGACGTACTGAGTACTGACATCTGAAGACAGTTGTATGGAATCGAAACGGATCACAATTTTAGAGACGTATGCAGACTAGACAGACAGTAAAACTTGATGTACAAAACACTGATAGCAAATTTTCTCAAAAAATATGCGACTTCTGTTTTGAAAACTATAGAGTGATTTTTCTCCATCGCGCTTTCTGTGCCCTTGCAGTCTTTCGTGCCAGTATTAACAGAAATAAAGACTGAAGACATTTCTTCATTTCTCTTTCTATTCACACGATAAATTTTTAATACTTCCCCTCGTTACTACGGGGCCTAACCCATCGTCACTAGGGAAAAACTGTGTCTGAATCATCTGCACAGACTTTGCCGCGTATATCTGAGATTTTCAGTCAACATTGCTCCCGACTGCAACGGCGATGTAAAAGAATCACGACAGTGCCAATGGGTACTCCATATATTCGATCACAACCGACACATATTTACTGTACCTGGCTGTCAGCAGATCGCACTTACGTTTGTTTATCAGATTTGCAGTGTTCAAAACGCATTCACGTCCGAAGGAACAGCACAGGGACTGCAATATAATATTTATCCGCAGACGCCGGGCAAGCGACTTTCAGTTAATAATATATCCCCAGTACGGGGATATTCATAATGAATGTACGAGTAACAGGTTGTAGATACATGTTTGACGACATATGGAAGTTCGGGTCTGGCCGAGAGCAGTGCTCGGACACCGAAAAGTACTCCGAACCCACGACCTACTCTAAAGGGTGGAATACACTAACGTTCATCAGGCCTCGCGACTGCCACACCTGGCACAGGTACTGCCAATGCCACATGGTATTGCTAACGGATTAATAGCGGCTTTTGGATACTATGTCAGCCAAGGGATGTTGTTTAAGGTCAAATACGAGACTTTAAACCTCTCACACCATTCTGGAGGACTTACGGTCGCCGGTTCGAATACTGCCTCGGGCATGGATGTGTGTGGTGTCCTTAGGATAGTTCGGTTAAGTAGTCCTAAGTCTAGGGGACTGATGACCTCAGATGTTAAGTCCCATTATGCTTACGGCCATTTGAACCACTTACGTTCCCACCGTTAAAAGTTATTACAGCATCAGACATTGCTAACTGTAGAGTCGTAAAGCCAACAAATACATTTTAAGCACATTTGCACCACACAACATTATTGAAGGACTCGTTCACATTCTGGGTCTTCCCATGTAAACACTTCTTTAGTAGCTCAGGATTTGCCAAATCTCTGTAAATAGGTTTGATTGTCTCTATTACTGCCAAAGGAAGAGAATGTTTACTTGTAAATTCATGTACGTTGCCAGAAAATTCAACTTCCCTATATTTCCACCAAGTGTTTGGTGGAGGTGGACACAAAGCATGACATAGTTTTTCATCGGTTGATATTCGATGAAAGAAAGTGCTCCACACAGCTCTTTACACCTTCACTAAATTGTCACAGTTATCTCAAATGGCCTTCCCAGAATACTCCTGTAATTCGTCAAATACTTTGTGCGTTTATCTTCCAGCACATTTTATTGTCTTTCCATCAGACAGTTTTGTATTACCCAGCTTGGGTACATGTGCAACGAGCGAGGACTGCCGAATTTAGTGGTAAGTACCGGATGGTTAAAATTAAAGGACAATTACTCCAAGTGGTCCAGCCAATAAACTAAAATTAGAAAGAATGAAGAAGAAAACTGTTACTGTCGTTCTATTGTTATTAAAATGGCGCTAATCGCTTTCCCCATTTTGCATAATAACCCAGTACTCCAAAGCAATGTAAATTTTAAAAATAAACATTACTTGCTTGTAAGAAAAAACTTTTTATTTAGAAACGACACACTTGAGCGCAGTTGCTGTGGCAAAATTTCTACGCCTGTTTTTGTACCTGGTTATTAGCAAAAAATGAAACAAAAATTGATATCACTGATACAAAACAAAACCGAAAAATGTAAGTGTAGTGACTTGCATCGCAGGAAACAAGGGAGAGGATGTTATGGGTGACCGGTATCCTCTTTTTGCAACACAAATTCACACGTGCATTAACAGGGTTCTTTATTTACATGAACTATAAGTCCTCCTTAACTGGAATAGAGTCCACGAGTTGCAGTACAAGCTCTTCCGTAATGGTCCTCTTGCAGACACTATCGGTGATCTTGCTATAATCTGACGCTACATACTGTCGCAGCCTAAGCCCACTCTGTGGTTGAACGACAGATGCCAAACTGGAATGCGAGTTAGTGCCTGAGCTAGTGACAGAGAGATTGAGCTATTGACTGAGTTAGTGAGTGAGTGATTGAGCGTTCCTGTCAGCGGCGGCGGTCTAAATACTTGCTGTAGAGAGGGCGTTGGCGGCGTGTTGCTTGCAAGTCTGTCTTTGGCCTCTCTCGTGATAGGTGCGCTTGATCCAGCCCTTACTATCGACCTCCACGCAACATCCTTGGCGATCGGTGCGCTGGCCACAGCTTACTCCAGCACAGTAAGTTATTCAGAACTAAAATACCGGTATCCGTTTTTAAATGGTCGGTTTTTTCCTACCCAGTTTGAAATGTTAGCACCGTCTTACCTAGGTGGACAATAAATAATGTGAGACCATTTGCATCTTGACTAATTCACGAAAGTTATCACATTACGGTTCCAGCAAACTACACTCCTGGAAATGGAAAAAAGAACACATTGACACCGGTGTGTCAGACCCACCATACTTGCTCCGGACACTGCGAGAGGGCTGTACAAGCAATGATCACACGCACGGCACAGCGGACACACCAGGAAACGCGGTGTTGGCCGTCGAATGGCGCTAGCTGCGCAGCATTTGTGCACCGCAGCCGTCAGTGTCAGCCAGTTTGCCGTGGCATACGGAGCTCCATCGCAGTCTTTAACACTGGTAGCATGCCGCGACAGCGTGGACGTGAACCGTATGTGCAGTTGACGGACTTTGAGCGAGGGCGTATAGTGGGCATGCGGGAGGCCGGGTGGACGTACCGCCGAATTGCTCAACACGTGGGGCGTGACGTCTCCACAGTACATCGATGTTGTCGCCAGTGGTCGGCGGAAGGTGCACGTGCCCGTCGACCTGGGACCGGACCGCAGCGACGCACGGATGCACGCCAAGACCGTAGGATCCTACGCAGTGCCGTAGGGGACCGCACCGCCACTTCCCAGCAAATTACGGACACTGTTGCTCCTGGGGTATCGGCGAGGACCATTCGCAACCGTCTCCATGAAGCTGGGCTACGGTCCCGCACACCGTTAGGCCGTCTTCCGCTCACGCCCCAACATCGTGCAGCCCGCCTCCAGTGGTGTCGCGACAGGCGTGAATGGAGGGACGAATGGAGACGTGTCGTCTTCAGCGATGAGAGTCGCTTCTGCCTTGGTGCCAATGATGGTCGTATGCGTGTTTGGCGCCGTGCAGGTGAGCGCCACAATCAGGACTGCATACGACCGAGGCACACAGGGCCAACACCCGGCATCATGGTGTGGGGAGCGATCTCCTACACTGGCCGTACACCACTGGTGATCGTCGAGGGGACACTGAATAGTGCACGGTACATCCAAACCGTCATCGAACCCATCGTTCTACCATTCCTAGACCGGCAAGGGAACTTGCTGTTCCAACAGGACAATGCACGTCCGCATGTATCCCGTGCCACCCAACGTGCTCTAGAAGGTGTAAGTCAACTACCCTGGCCAGCAAGATCTCCGGATCTGTCCCCCATTGAGCATGTTTGGGACTGGATGACGCGTCGTCTCACGCGCTCTGCACGTCCAGCACGAACGCTGGTCCAACTGAGGCGCCAGGTGGAAATGGCATGGCAAGCCGTTCCACAGGACTACATCCAGCATCTCTACGATCGTCTCCATGGGAGAATAGCAGCCTGCATTGCTGCGAAAGGTGGATATACACTGTGATAGTGCCGACATTGTGCATGCTCTGTTGCCTGTGTCTATGTGCCTGTGGTTCTGTCAGTGTGATCATGTGATGTATCTGACCCCAGGAATGTGTCAATAAAGTTTCCCCTTCCTGGGACAATGAATTCACGGTGTTCTTATTTCAATTTCCGGGAGTGTAGAAACTGAGGTGGAATTACCCCAGAGCGTTATTTCGAGATATAGGGTCGAAGCTGCTTATGCCGGAACCACGCCGCCGATCACAAGATGGTCGCGCAGCGCCGGTCACAACAACATTTAGCCAGCCGACCCGCGGGGCCCGGCGTCAGGTTCATTTCTTTTTAATCCGCACCGCTACTACTAACGCGGATGTGAGCGGCTACATATTTCATCAGGCGCAAAGCCGCCGCGCGCGCTCCGCTTTCATCCGCGAGATCTCGGCCGCGATTTGCCGGTACAGGGGCGCTTTTATTCGGACACACGTCCGGCTTAATAAATAAAGAGAGGCCGGGGGAATCCCCTCCCTGGTAGCTTCTCGGCTCCCAGCGGGTTGCGCCGGACTGCAGCTGTCGCCCACGGCATGGCTAATGCGCCCTCTATAAGAATATTTAGCACTGCTTCCCACTCTGGGCCGACATTGCGCACAGCGAGAACCGATAAAATCCACTGTGACACGTCACAGCCAAACCATTACATGATACAGTAAGGTGTTTACTGGCTCTTGTGTAGTGACCAAAAACATCGCTGACCACTACAATTCCAGAGCCAGGAAGGAGAGCAAATAACGAATCTCTACCTGTTTTGTGTACGTCGTAATACTACAGTAGGAAGAATAATTTATTAAATTTGGAGAAACTTCAGGCATATAGAATCACACCAAAAGTATTGGCACACGTGCGTATTTATCGTTGCTGGTAACAAACGCCGCACCTTCCGGTACACAGGACAAGTAAGTGCTACCTCACATACCAGACGCTACAATTCTGCCCACAGTGCCTACCATTAACAAACAAATGCAGTGTTAAGGGCAAACATGTATCTCCTCTGCACACAAAAAGTATTGGCACAGAGCGTGGCTGGGTTTTCAGGTACCGGCATGTCATCTGTTGACGCAATAGACACTGCGGGTTGTTGGCGGCCCAGTCGTTAGTACGTCGCTGTATTGCGCGATAGTGGTCAGCATGGGACCGAAGAGGAAGGAACATTCAGTGGCGTTGCGTGACAGAGTGGTATTGCTCCATTCACAAGGGAGAAGCTATCGACAAATCGGAGCAGAGGTGTCTGTTAGCTACACCACGGTACGAGCCGTCCTTCATAAATATAAAAAGACCCGAACAACTGTGAATAAGTGTCGTCCTGGACGTCCAAATGTGCTTACAACCCGAGTGCGTCGCTGTATTATCGCACTTGCTCGGAAGGAACCTACTACAAGTGCAGCAACTATTGCTGATGTTGTTCAGACAACGTCCGACAAGACGGTTAGTGTTCAAACTATACGAAATGTGCTGAATGAGGCTGACATGCATGGACGTTCTCCCAGGAAAAAGCCATACTTATCGGAAATAAACCGGCAGAAACGCCTGCAGTTTGCCAAGGACTACATCAGCAAGCCAATGGAGTTTTGGAACACTGTGATATTTAGTGACGAATTGAAGTTCAATGTGTTCGGATTTGATGCAAAAAAGAAAGTTTGGAGCAAGCAGAGTACGCACCTCGACATCAAACACATGCATCCCACAGTCAAACACGGTGGTTCAAATGGCTCTGAGCACTATGGAATTTAACTTCTGAGGTCATCAGTCGCATAGAACTTAGAACTACTTAAACCTAACTAACCTAAGGACATCACACACATCCATGCCCGAGGCAGGATTCGAACCTGTGACCGTAGCGGTCGCGCGGTTCCAGACTGTAGCGCCTAGAACCGCTCGGCCACGCCGGCCGGCAAACACGGTGGGAGCGGTATCATAGTCTGGGGCTGTATGGCGGCGTCCGGCGTTGGAAATCTAGCTGTAATCCACGGTACAATGGATCTTATGACATATATCGACGTGTTGCGAGGTAATTTACGCACTAGTTCACAGACATTGGGCCTTACTGGGGTGTTTCATTTCCAGCAAGACAACGACCCAAAGCATACCGCCATGAAAACCCGGGATTGGTTACTGTACAATGCCCCCAAAAGGGTTCTAACATCACCTCAGAGCCCTGATTTGAACCCCACTGAGAACTTGTGGACTCATCTTGACACACAAGTCATAAAAAGGCGTCCGTCCGGTTAAAACGACTTGGAGAAAGAGCTCCTGGAGGAATGGTCGAAAATTACCCCTAACATCACCCGGAATTTAATACAAAGCATTCCTAGGCGTTTACGTGCTGTTATATATGCTAAAGGGATGCACACTAACTATTAGAAGATGAACATAAATAAAGAAAACGAACACACTGTCCGATTCACACGCGTGCGCCAAACTTTTTTTAATGCAGGAGAGCTATGTTTATTTTCATAACACTGTATGTTACTTTACCGACAGGTGATTTGGACATATTTGTAACCTATGTAATGTAAGGTAGCAACTGTCAGGGTTATGTTCTGAAATATATGTTTCGTTTAACCTACAACCACTAAAATGTAACTGTGCCAATATTTTTTGGTGCGATTGTACGAGGTGTGAAATTTAGTACACAGACGTTGTGGCGGAACAATAGGACAGGGATTTTTTTTAAATTACGAGGGATGTGCTGAAAAAGAAATGCCCAATAATTTTTATTCTGTTCTCGACATCCCTTGAAGTATTACATGTCATGCGTATTACTCGGTCGACTTTCCCAATTCGCTAACGCAAGTTTTAACCCTCTGTCGCTCGATATCTGTAGCGTGTAACGTAACTACGTAGGTGTATAGGAAACAGCGTGCTGTAATCGAGTTTCTAACCGCTGAAAACGTGCCTGCAAATGAAATCCATAGAAAACAAAATGCTCTGTACGGTGATGATTCTACCGACATCAGTAATGTTGTCGTGTCCTGACATTGATGGGAGAGGGAGAAAAAGGGTTAGTGGTCAGTCTGCGCTCCAATGCTCTGTACGGTGATGATTCTACCGACATCAGTAATGTTGTCGTGTCCTGACATTGATGGGAGAGGGAGAAAAAGGGTTAGTGGTCAGTCTGCGCTCCCGAACGGTACAGAGCAGAAGGCAGAAGGACAATTCACAGGGAAAGCATTTGATTGTTTTCTTCTATCCGAGCCAACACCGGTGCAGGCATTTACTAGAAATGCAGGTGGGGAGACTTGGTAGGGAACTCGTTGTGGAGTCTCTTGGACGAACAGGGTTTTGAAATAGTTGTTTATTCCAGACGGGACTAACTAATACACTGGAGGCAGTTTCTAGGGTTAGAAAAAGCATGAATAACACTGTTACAACAGAAACCAGTGCAGAAGTCCCAGGATTGGATGTTTACCACAGTAGCAAACACTATCAGCATCTTAAGGCAACAACTTAGATGCAAAACAAAACATACTGAATGTGACACTGTTCACTGAGGCACTCCAAGTGAGAGAGCAGACTTATGCGGAGCGGAACCGAGGCTGGAGTCGACGGACACGGATTTGGCGTCCAGACGGTCTGACTGAGAACTCCGCCAAAATGCGGAACCTAGGGGTTTTAAAGAGTCGCGTGGGGGCACTGTTTTTCCCACTTAAAGCCACACAGCCAATCCCACAGGTCTCTTGCAGGAGCCTGCCAATGACTGTTTAGTTAGGTCCCCTCTACTGCTCCTAAAGCCGTCGGCACACGGACCGTGCTGTCGAACGTTAACGTTGAGCGTGCTAAGTTCAACGTGCTGTTGAACGCTCAGGAACGGTGCGACTTGTGCATACGGTTCGTGGGCCCCAACGTTGTATACGCGATCGCAACGCACTCCAGCGGCAGATTGAGGGATGTTTCTAGTTCGTAAATCACACTGTTTACTCAACGGGCGCGCGTAAAATTCCCATGTTAGCTCTATTAAAGCACACATTTCCTTCATCGTCCACGAAAAGGAAAGTACTGTATCCAATCAATAAGGACACAGGTTTATAAAAGTTCCATTACAAACACTGCGGTACAAATTTGGAACACTTCTCCGCATAAGATAAACATTATTTCATCATTCCCACATTTTAGTAAAACCCCAAGGTCAGTCTTACTTGATCACTGTTCCTACCCAGTAGCAGAATCTTTGCAACATGTGAATTACTAAGCGTAAAAGAAAAAGGAGCAAAATATCTTTATACAAGTAGCGCAAGCTGTCCTTTATAAGCCAAACGAACAAAGTCACCCCTAAGAAAAAGGTGAACTTGTACTTACATAACATCAAATATTATAGTCTATACTTATATTAAACTAATAATAAAGTATCAGAACCTAATAAAAACGCGAATGTTAGGAAAAAAAATTGGAAGTGTTGACACGCGAACCACTGTCTCAACAAAAACTCATTACCGGAGAGAGACGCTACTCATTACGCTAAACCAACAACTCGGTCCTTGTACTTAATCATATTATGTTAGCGCTTACTGAAAACGTTAATCGTAGATAATTATGTTACTAATTGAAATTTAATTATAACGAACTGTACCAAGAACAATGCGTTTTGGGTGGCTCTTCAGTGTGTCGCTGCCTTCAAACAGCCTCTTCTCATAATACGCAAGTTATAGTAATTCTTTTGCCACGAATATGATGTTTCTCATTATGTTATTGGAACGAATCACACAACTAACAACGGGTTTTCCAGTGATTCTCAATTTGCTGGTGCTCGGAAACGGCATATATACATATAAGCTTGAAATGAATGCCAATATGGCGCCTCTCAAATCTGTACTGAAGGGAGACGGCGTGCGTGTGACGTAGGCGGGGTTGTGCCATCTCATTGGTCAACGTTCAGACGCACGCTCAGGATATCTGACATGCCAGATATTGCTCTGCACGTTCGGAAAGACTCCCGAGCGTGCTATTCCACGGTATGACGTCAGAAACTCGGCACGCTCAACGCTCAACGTTCGGATGCACGGTCCGTGTGCCGACGGCTTAAGGCGGGGATGTTAATGCAGCTGCACTAAGTCCGTATTTGGTATCAACATTGTTCAGCTGAAAGCTAAACGTAACTGCTCTGCCAAATTAAGGCTTGCAACATTATTGTTATACGTCATTTAGCCCCGCCCTCGGGCTCTCCGGAGTAGGGACTGCTAGGTCAACAGTTTTTGGCGTTTTCGCTCTCTTTCTAACCCTTGTGAGCCTGCTGACGTTGCTGTTCTCAGGGCTGGTATGAAGCTGGCTTTATACGCTAGTACGTGCTTGTTGATTACAAAGTTCTACGGTGGCAACCTACCACAGCGTCTAGACGACATTTGAAGTTACATGGCAATTCCTTAAGGGATAACTAGCGCCCTTGAACCGCGTCTGGGGGGAGTGGGGGGAGTCTCAATTTTCGCAACGCTCTCCACTTACGGTTTACTTCATGTAAGAATATCTCTCCTAGTTTCGTCTGCCCTCAGCATCGTCTCTGCTTCCGTGCCTTGGAGCGCCTGTCCTCCTTTCTCACAACTTCAAGATAACACTACAGTAGCAAGGAATAATCAATATATTACAATGTGCGAAGTTGGGTTGTTCGTGCTGGTAATGACGGAAACTGTGGTGGCGACCTGCACATGTATTACACATGTCGGACTGGACGATTGCGTATAGGAACTGACGACAATAATTGGAATCGGGTTGATGAACTCATCAGAGAAAATCGTCGGATAACACTGTAAGAACTGCGGTACAAAAAACTTTGAGTGTGAAAGTGTTGGGTTCCTCAACAACATTGTGGCAGATGACGAAAGCTGGGTTCCCCATTTTAACTCAAGTACCGAGAAAGCATCAACGGAGTCCCGCCACAAAGGATCACCGACGACAAAAGGGTTCAAGACCATGCCACCAGCATCCATAGTAATTCTGAGAATTTTCTGGGATGTTAAAGGTGTGGTGAATTTGGAATTCATGCCTAAAGGCACCACCGAAAACTTTCCAAGGTACTGCGGGAGGTTTAGCAAACTGTAAACACTTGCCCGCGAAAGGCAAAGGTCCCGAGTTCAAGTCTCGGTCCGGCACATAGTTTTAATCTGCCAGTAAGTTTCATATCAGCGCACACTCCGCTGCAGAGTGAAAATCTCATTCTGGAAACATCCCCCAGGCTGTGGCTAAGCCATGTCTCCGCAATATCCTTTCTTTCAGGAGTGCTAGTTCTGCAAGGTTCGCAGGAGAGCTTCTGTAAAGTTTGGAAGGTAGGAGACGAGATACTGGCAGAAGTAAAGCTGTGAGGACGGGGCGTGAGTTTTGCTTGGGCAGCTGAGTTGGTAGAGCACTTGCCCGCAAAAGGCAAAGGTCCCGAGTTCGAGTCTCGGTCCGGCACATAGTTTTAATCTGGCAGGAAGTTTCATATCAGCGCACACTCCGCTGCAGAGTGAAAATCTCATTCTGGAAACATCCCCCAGGCTGTGGCTAAGCCATGTCTCCGCAATATCCTTTCTTTCAGGAGTGCTAGTTTTGCAAGGTTCGCAGGAGAGCTTCTGTAAAGTTTGGAAGGTAGGAGACGAGGTACTGGCAGAAGTAAAGCTGTGAGAACGGGGCGTGAGTTTTGCTTGGGCAGCTGAGTGGGTAGAGCACTTGCCCGCAAAAGGCAAAGGTCCCGAGTTCGAGTCTCGGTCCGGCACATAGTTTTAATCTGGCAGGAAGTTTCATAGCAGCGCACACGCCGCTGCAGAGCGAAAATCTCATTCACGAGTTCGTCCACAGATGGAGCACCATCTACTTTAGCATGACAATGCCAGAGCACACACGAGCGTTGCGATATCCCCAACAATCCGACATCTTCGTTACACTGGCTGGGTATGTTGTAGTGGGCTCACGACATTCTTTATCTTTCATCCTTAATCCTTTATACAGCCCCGACTTGACCCCATCCTATTTTCAACTGTTTACAGAACTTAAAGAACATCTTCAAGTACCTCACTTTAACAGCGATGAAGCGGTTCAAGCAGAGATAATGTTGTGTCCCTCCCAACAACGTCAAACATTCTACAGCAACGGTATCAGCAAACTTGTCTCTAGTTTGGAGAAATGTATTCATCGCCAGACAAATAAACATGTGGACATGAATTATAAAGGTGTGGAATGTTAACAGGGAAATAAAATTTCACTATATTGCCAAGTCAAATCCATCTCCGTAGCTGAGAGGTCAACACATCCAACAGCTTTGAAGAGAGCTTGTGGTTCAGTTTTATTTAAAAAGCTTTAAGTGTTTTAAAATAAAAAAAAATCGAATGGATTACTTTTCAGCACGCTGTCCTAATTAACATTCGTATTCTAATGGAAAAAGAGTCAATCTTCACTGCAATAAGCGTCCTATGCATTCTCTCACTTGTATCACCACAAATGATGCGAACAAGCCCATATATGTACTGTGAAGGCAGAGCATACCAGGACTCAGTTGTACTTTGCCGCATCGAAGCGGAACACACAGTTTCTAAGATTGTTCACTCACCTACTGTCTCCTACAGAAGTCTACGCGGAAGTAGCCAAAGTACGTACGGATCCGCGTTTTTTGAAGCGAGGCAACAAGAAACTGTTTAGCAACTAGCTAAGGCTCTCAGTGCTACGGAGCAAACAGTCAAATTTCGATCAGGGGTTCCAGCGGCAACTGTAATGAGCACAAGAATCATCTACCTACATTTATACTCCGCAAGCCACCCAACGGTGTGTGGCGGAGGGCACTTTACGTGCCACTGTCATTACCTCCCTTTCCTGTTCCAGTCGCGTATGGTTCGCGGGAAGAACGACTGTCTGAAAGCCTCCGTGCGCGCTCTAATCTCTCTAATTTTACATTCGTGATCTCCTCGGGAGGTATAAGTAGGGGGAAGCAATATATTCGATACCTCATCCAGAAACGCACCCTCTCGAAACCTGGCGAGCAAGCTATACCGCGATGCAGAGCGCCTCTCTTGCAGAGTCTGCCACTTGAGTTTATTAAACATCTCCGTAACGCTATCACGGTTACCAAATAACCCTGTGACGAAACGCGCCGCTCTTCTTTGGATCTTCTCCATCTCCTCCATCAAACCGATCTGGTACGGATCCCATACTGATGAGCAATACTCAAGTATAGGTCGAACGAGTGTTTTGTAAGCCACCTCCTTTGTTGATGGACTACATTTTCTAAGCACTCTCCCAATGAATCTCAACCTGGTAACCGCCTTACCAACAATTAATTTTATATGATCATTCCACTTCAAATCGTTCCGCACGCATACTCGCAGATATTTTACAGAAGTAACTGCTACCAGTGTTTGTTCCGCTATCATATAATCATACAATAAAGGATCCTTCTTTCTATGTATTCGCAATACATTACATTTGTCTATGTTAAGGGACAGTTGCCACTCCCTGCACCAAGTGCCTATCCGCTGCAGATCTTCCTGCATTTCGCTACAATTTTCTAATGCTGCAACTTCTCTATATACTACAGCATCATCCGCGAAAAGCCGCATTGAACTTCCGACACTATCTACCAGGTCATTTATATATATTGTGAAAAGCAATGGTCCCATAACACTCCCCTGTGGCACGCCAGAGGTTACTTTAACGTCTGTAGACGTCTCTCCATTGATAACAACATGCTGTGTTCTGTTTGCTAAAAACTCTTCAATCCAGCCACACAGCTGGTCTGATATTCCGTAGGCTCTTACTTTGTTTATCAGGCGACAGTGCGGAACTGTATCGAACGCCTTCCGGAAGTCAAGAAAAATAGCATCTACCTGGGAGCCTGTATCTAATATTTTCTGGGTCTCCTGAACAAATAAAGCGAGTTGGGTCTCACACGATCTCTGTTTCCGGAATCCATGTTGATTCCTACATAGTAGATTCTGGGTTTCCAAAAACGACATGATACTCGAGCAAAAAACATGTTCTAAAATTCTACAACAGATCGACGTCAGAGATATAGGTCTATAGTTTTGCGCATCTGCTCGACGACCCTTCTTGAAGACTGGGACTATCTGTGCTCTTTTCCAATCATTTGGAACCCTCCGTTCCTCTAGAGACTTGCGGTACACGGCTGTTGGAAGGGGGGCAAGTTCTTTCGCGTACTCTGTGTAGAATCGAATTGGTATCCCGTCAGGTCCAGTGGACTTTCCTCTGTTGAGTGATTCCAGTTGCTTTTCTATTCCTTGGACACTTATTTCGATGTCAGCCATTTTTTCGTTTGTGCGAGGATTTAGAGAAGGAACTGCAGTGCGGTCTTCCTC
Organism: Schistocerca serialis cubense; assembly: GCF_023864345.2. Classification (NCBI taxonomy): domain Eukaryota; kingdom Metazoa; phylum Arthropoda; class Insecta; order Orthoptera; family Acrididae; genus Schistocerca; species Schistocerca serialis. Next base: position 270,008,353 of record NC_064638.1, read on the forward strand.
TGTGAAACAGCTTTGGAAAAAGGTGTTTAGTATTTCAGCTTTACGCGTGTCATCCTCTGTTTCAATGCCATCATCATCCCGTAGTGTCTGGATATGCTGTTTCGAGCCACTTACTGATTTAACGTAAGACCAGAACTTCCTAGGATTTTCTGTCAAGTCGGTACATAGAATTTTACTTTCGAATTCACTGAACGCTTCACGCATAGCCCTCCTTACGCTAACTTTGACATCGTTTAGCTTCTGTTTGAGAGGTTTTGGCTGCGTTTAAACTTGGAGTGAAGCTCTCTTTGCTTTCGCAGTAGTTTCCTAACTTTGTTGTTGTACCACGGTGGGTTTTTCCCGTCCCTCACAGTTTTACTCGCCACGTACCTGTCTAAAACGCATTTTACGATTGCCTTGAACTTTTTCCATAAACACTCAACATTGCCAGTGTCGGAACAGAAATTTTCGTTTTGATCTGTTAGGTAGTCTGAAATCTGCCTTCTGTTACTCTTGCTAAACAGATAAACCCTCCTCCCTTTTTTTATATTCCTATTAACTTCCATATTCAGGGATGCTGCAACGGCCTTATGATCACTGATTCCCCGTTCTGTACATACAGAGTCGAAAAGTTCGGGTCTGTTTGTTATCAGTAGGTCCAAGATGTTATCTCCACGAGTCGGTTCTCTGTTTAATTGCTCAAGGTAATTTTCGGATAGTGCACTCAGTATAATGTCACTCGATGCTCTGTCCCTACCACCCGTCCTAAACATCTGAGTGTCCCAGTCTATATCTGGTAAATTGAAATCTCCACCTAAGACATGCAGCAGACAAAGCCATAAATTGCCAACAAGCGATTTAATGAATAACTTCTTGCAAATTTCACACCTAATACATTCACATATGTAGTAATGTCTGCCCTTGTTCATAAAACTTTACATAAATCATAGTCACACATGAAAATAGGTTTCTTATTTACACTCTGCATGATGTGATACCTCAAGATATTTACATCGATGGCGGGCAACTAGGATGTTTAATGTGCAGCCTGAAGCCTACACCATACCGTACAGCCAGACTATTCAAACGCCACAAGTCAGAAAAAAGAGCGAGTTAATACTGCACTCTCATCTAGTTTTGAGCTATGTTGAAGGTTTGAAGTGTCTAGATCGTCGGGAACGTAGTTTAAGTGGGGACGCTGATGAAACTGACCAAAAATGTCCATTTTCGATTTTTTTTTATTTCTTAGTCCAACTCATGGACAATAAGTTCCCAAAGTTTCAATGTTGAAATCGCATCCGAAGTGTCTGAAAATTTATTAAAAGTGTGACGCGGCCTCCCTCCACCCCCACGTTTTGAAGCAGCACTTCAACACCAGCTCAGTGAACAAGTATTCTGTGTATTACTTTCAACCAAACGTGTGCAGGATACATCTAGAAGGCCGTGATACATATTCTTTGGTTTCATAGATCATCTTTGACTTTGTTCCGTATCTTATAAACTCATATGTAAACGATGCCGGCCGAAGTGGCCGTGCGGTTCAAGGCGCTGCAGTCTGGAACCGCCAGACCGCTACGGTCGCAGGTTCGAATCCTGCCTCGGGCATGGCTGTTTGTGATGTCCTTAGGTTAGTTAGGTTTAACTAGTTCTAAGTTCTAGGGGACTAACGACCTCAGCAGTTGAGTCCCATAGTGCTCAGAGCCATTTGAACCATTTTTTTTTGTAAACGATGCCTTAAAAACACATTTGCATCTGCTACAGTTATCAGAATTGCAACTTACGATGCAGTTACTGTATTTAATGATGGGAACGTCGGGAGGATGAAGGTATTAGAAAGAATGGGTTTCAAGATAAGAAATTTTACTCAAGACATCCTGAGAAAAGTAGATTTACAGCACGTCTCTGCAGTTGAAAAGTCAGTTGAGGACCTGGTAAAGGAAAGAAGACAGACAACAAGAAACTAGAAGAGAAGCCTTGAAGGGAAAGACGACCCAGAGCACAAATGTGGTGCCTTCTGAAGAAGTGACATAAGAGAAAAAGTCAGGTCGAACTTTAAATTGCGGCCCGCATCTCGTGGTCGTGCGGTAGCGTTCTCGCTTCCCACGCCCGGGTTCCCGGGTTCGATTCCCGGCGGGGTCAGGGATTTTCTCTGCCTCGTGATGGCTGGGTGTTGCGTGGTGTCCTTAGGTTAGTTAGGTTTAAGTAGTTCTAAGTTCTAGGGGACTGATGACCTAAGATGTTAAGTCCCATAGTGCTCAGAGCCATTTAAATTGAGTTTCCTGAAAAGTTTGTTTTTTAAGGTTTATGTACCTTTTCCTCAGTTTCTATGAATGCTAGAATTATGAAATTATGAACTCGCATTTCTGTAAACCTAATAAACGTTTTCTCAACAGCAAATTTTGAAATTCTGATTGCTAGCTGAGATATGTGGCAAAGTGCTTGGAATTTTGCAAGAATTTAAAATTGTACTTGTGGATATTATAATTAAAAAATTATGAAAATTCTCCTATTTGACCTATTCCAAAAACCTCATGAAGAAGTTTACAACATATAAAGAAATGAAACAGAGAAATTTTTGTAGAAATCTCTTGAATACTTTCTGAGAAAAAGGAACATATATTATTCTTTGAAAATAAAACTACAAATTCATTCAAAAAAGTTGAATATATATAATCAAAGGGTTTTATATGTAAATGTGTTACTTTCATGTAAAGCGTGGTTAAAAATTTCATTGCCATATCTCCAGGACTGTGGATTTGGTGCAGTTTTGAAATAGTGTGTTTTTTTATCAACGTCCCCCCTTAAAATCAATTGCAAAATTTGCTCGGAATACACAGACAGATAAGAAAACGCCCTTATAAAAAAGTGTTAAAACCTTCTGCTCACAGCAAATCAGGGAAACAAAATTTCACTATGTTGCGAAGTCAAATCCATCTCCGTAGATGAGAGGTCAACACATCCAACAGTTTTGAGGAGAACTTGGGGTTATGAGGACAGTTGAAGAACTACATAATAAAAAGTGTAGCCTTCAACGTCGAGAATACCGAAACGAGCAGGTGAGCTGTGTGCTAACGCCATGCCCCTCCACATAACATCCAAATGACGCCATTCGGCAGGGAATACCTTTTTTTATTGATAAAAACCTTCCAAATCGCTATATAGCGATTAAGACCTTTAGGTATCTGCCATCATTAGATATCATAAAACTCTGAACTTGCGAAACAAAGTTTCATTGTCATTATTAAGACCTGTAGTTTTAGTACTGATATTAAATCTTGTTTCGCAAGTTCAAGGTTTTTTATATCTGATGATGTCAGATACCGTAACGCCGTAATAAACAAAGACCTTTTTTAGAGATCTAGACGGTTGGACGGTTTTATTCATAAAATATTCATGATAATCGTGGACTCATACCGGAAATTTGTTTCAGTTATTAATAAATAGACTGCCCCTGTGGTCTATCAGTAACAGATGGTCTTCTGTGCCTGACAGCGGAATTACTTTTTTCCTAGATTCTAAACTTTGGCCGGCCGGGGTGGCCGAGCGTTTCTAGGCGCTACAGTCTGGAACCGCGCGACCGCTACGGTCGCAGGTTCGAATCCTGCCTCGGCCATGGATGTGTGTGATGCCCTTAGGTTAGTTAGGTTTAAGTAGTTCTAAGTTCTAGGGGACCGATGACCTCAGAAGTTAAGTCCCATAGTGCTCAGAGCCATTTGAACAATTTTTTTCTCAACTTTGCAGTATTCTAAAAGATCTAATTCTAAGCACGCTATGCAGTGTATGCAACAGTCGAAATACGATTACATTTGGGTCAGGAAGAAACTGTTTAGCCCATCATACTATTTAAAATAACGAGAAGACAGTGATAACGTGTTTTGATTGTGTATTTATCAATGACTCTAATTCAAATTGATAAATATCTGCCCTTCAGAGCACAGTACCGTAAAGCAACTAGAATTACACACGCTGCGTTATTTCACCAATATATGCGGTATATCGAGTAACATTCTGTTCGGCAGCCAGAACAGAGTCACTTCCGAACCATATAAATAACGCCGGTAAATATGAAAGTAGTTTCGGGAAATATTTTCCTGATCTGTCATATCATGCAGCCACAAATAAATATTCGAAAAATAGTGCCCTGAATATGACTATGTTGTGTCACGCTTAGTAATTTACATTTGGAGTGCGCTATCAATAATTCTGCATTTTGCATTTTCCTGCAAGGGCCTTTTTGCTTCATGACGGTGGATAAAATGCCGTAGCTAAACTGTTTGCACTGTGACGTTTTATTTGGCTACATGGCATCACTGAATCTCAGTTATTCTCTACAAAGCGTAGTCCAAAATGAAAGACATATGCAGAAACAAATGAAAATTGTGTGCGAGAAACGTAGATAGTTCTCTGAAAAGAACTTCTTGTACGAGTATATTGTTGGTTCCTATATATAGACCCCACCAGATGTTCGGAATAATTTTCTGAACGTTCATGGGAGAACGTTTCGTTTGCTCATTGCTGTGGTGCATATACCTTGCTATATTTTGTCCGTAGTTATATTTGTCATCTTTGTTTGGACTAGTCAGCAAATTACATTTCCGGGAATAGCATGGTTAACTGCTAGGTAGAAATATGATTGCAGCAAATTTTAAACGCTCTTACATTCCCAACGGTGGGATAGATATCTGACGATTTTAATAAGGACAGGATTTTACCGACGAAATAACATACAAATTCTTCATCTTTGGTACATTTTCTAAACATAAAGTTACTGCAGTGATATTATCTTCTGTTAGCAACTGATAGACTCTATCGAAACTTAAATACTGTTGTAATGTCTTGAACAAATGGCGCCCTGGAGCTTTCAAATATTGGAAATATGTCATTTATATAATTACTAGCTGACAAACCCGGCATTTTCCAGGTATTTATTTTGCCAGTTCTGTATTAGAAACGAAGCAAAGTGACTGTGTTTATAGTGTAACATCATGGATAGTTTCTGTACGCCAGGAGAGCTGCTTCATGTGTCTACAACGCGATTTTATAAACGTCTCTACGGTAACACTCTTTCAATCTCTACAGACGGCTGTCGTTTTTGCCTACAGCGGTTTGCACTTCGCAGTTGACAGCTGTCAAAAGCGCTACCAGGTATCAGGGATTTCGTTAAGTTGACTGAACTGTGCGAATATCGTAGCAGTGAAGAATAAATGTATAAGAACTTCCTGCATGATGCGAGTTTTTGTCACACATCTCAGCCTACGACGTCATATCCTTTGAATTATGCGTACGTACGATGATATATTTGTGTATGTACATTCAGTGGCATATGTGGATACTGCCTGCAAAATATGAATAGAGTTACTGGCGAAGAAGTAATAAATTTAAACGTTGTGCACAATGGAGCAGCTTTTCGTGCACCTCAGTGTTTACGACGTCATATCTCCTGAACTATGGGTGGTACCGTAATATAGTTTTGTAGGTGAAATCCTTGGGTAACAGAAGAAATATTGAATTTAATTGATGAAAGGAGAAAATATAAAAATGCAGTAAATGAAGCAGGCAAAAAAGAATACAAACGACTCAAAAATGAGATCGACAGGAAGTGCAAAATGGCTAAGCAGGGATGGCTAGAGGACAAATGTAAGGATGTAGAGGCTTATCTCACAAGGGGTAAGATAGATACTGCCTACAGGAAAATTAAAGAGACCTTTGGAGATAAGAGAACCACTTGTATGAACATCAAGAGCTCAGATGGAAACCCAGTTCTAAGCAAAGAAGGGAAAGCAGAAAGGTGGAAGGAGTATATAGAGGGTCTATACAAGGGCGATGCACTTGAGGACAATATTATGGAAATGGAAGAGGATGTAGATGAAGATGAAATGGGAGATACGATACTGCGTGAAGAGTTTGACAGAGCACTGAAAGACCTGAGTCGAAATAAGGCCCCCGGAGTAGACAACATTCCATTGGAACTACTGACGGCCTTGGGAGAGCCAGTCCTGACAAAACTCTACCATCTGGTGAGCAAAATGTATGAAACAGGCGAAATACCCTCAGACTTCAAGAAGAATTTAATAATTCCAATCCCAAAGAAAGCAGGTGTTGACAGATGTGAAAATTACCGAACAATCAGCTTAATAAGCCACAGCTGCAAAGTACTAACACGAATTCTTTACAGACGAATGGAAAAACTAGTAGAAGCCGACCTCGGGGAAGATCAGTTTGGATTCCGTAGAAATACTGGAACACGTGAGGCAATACTGACCTTACGACTTATCTTAGAAGAAAGATTAAGGAAAGGCAAACCTACGTTTCTAGCATTTGTAGACTTAGAGAAAGCTTTTGACAATGTTGACTGGAATACTCTCTTTCAAATTCTAAAGGTGGCAGGTGTAAAATACAGGGAGCGCAAGGCTATATACAATTTGTACAGAAACCAGATGGCAGTTATAAGAGTTGAGGGACATGAAAGGGAAGCAGTGGTTGGGAAGGGAGTAAGACAGGGTTGTAGCCTCTCCCCGATGTTATTCAATCTGTATATTGAGCAAGCAGTAAAGGAAACAAAAGAAAAATTTGGAGTAGGTATTAAAATCTATGGAGAAGAAATAAAAACCTTGAGGTTCGCCGATGACATTGTAATTCTGTCAGAGACAGCAAAGGACTTGGAAGAGCAGTTGAACGGAATGGATGGTGTCTTGAAGGGAGGATATAAGATGAACATCAACAAAAGCAAAACAAGGATAATGGAATGTAGTCGAATTAAGTCGGGTGATGCTGAGGGAATTAGATTAGGAAATGAGACACTTAAAGTAGTAAAGGAGTTTTGCTATTTGGGGAGCAAAATAACTGATGATGGTCGAAGTAGAGAGGATATAAAATGTAGACTGGCAATGGCAAGAAAAGCGTTTCTGAAGAAGAGAAATTTGTTAACATCGAGTATAGATTTAAGTGTCAGGAAGTCATTTCTGAAAGTATTTGTATGGAGTGTAGCCATGTATGGAAGTGAAACATGGACGGTAAATAATTTGGACAAGAAGAGAATAGAAGCTTTTGAAATGTGATGCTACAGAAGAATGTTGAAGATTAGATGGGTAGATCACATAACTAATGAGGAAGTATTGAATAGGATTGGGGAGAAGAGAAGTTTGTGGCACAACTTGACCAGAAGAAGGGATCGGTTGGTAGGACATGTTCTGAGGCATCAAGGGATCACCAATTTAGTATTGGAGGGCAGTGTGGAGGGTAAAAATCATAGGGGGAGACCAAGAGATGAATATACTAAGCAGATTCAGAAGGATGTAGGTTGCAGTAGGTACTGGGAGATGAAGAAGCTTGCACAGGATAGAGTAGCATGGAGAGCTGCATCAAACCAGTCTCAGGACTGAATACCACAACAACAACAACAACAACAACAACAGGTGCATTTAGCAGTGTATGTGGATACCGCCTGGGAAATTTATTGCGAATAGAGTCAATAGCACGGAAGTGGTTCTTACCCCGAAAGCGTTTGTTGTCTGATAGTAACGGTTATGTGAACCAACTGTGGTTCAAATCGACTGAGTGCTTTAGGAGGAGATGCGTAACATACTTACACACACACACACACACACACACACACACACACACACACACACACACACACACACACACACATCCATTTTTAATATTATGTATATAAGATAGTTAAACTGCGCAGTAAATACTACGTCTATTTATTTATTTATTTATTGCCTGAAGTACCGGGCCCATGCCTGTTCATTAGCGGCATCATCTATGAGTATACCGGTTTCTTAGCATTTTCTAAAGATGTTTTTAGACAATAGTGAATAATTACCTATTTAGCAAACGGCTTTAATCAACGTGTTAATCTGGGATTTTATGTACTTGTCTGTGGCGATGTGCTCATCAGTTAAAGATTATTTTTTGAAAAATGAGTTAAAAAAGAAAACATTTAATGAATTTTCTGTCGGTGCTTCGCAGAACATAATAATAATATTAAAGAGGAAAACATTTCCTAATGTTCTGTAAATTTATATTTATTTTCTCGCGAACCGGCTTTCGGCTTCTCACGCCATCTTCAGGTGACAACTGAATGTCTCGGACACAGATAAACATGATGTGCGACTTACACTGATACTGTTTGTGCAGAAAATACAGAAGTGAGAAAGTGTTTACATAGGATACATAAGAAAAATATTACAATAATGACATTTACTGAAAAGTGGGTAAACTAAGAAAGCTTTTATTCGGCGATACATATAACAAATAACGAGAAATGTGTTACATGTATCTCTAATTCAAAAATTTCTTTGTGTACCCCATTTTTCAGTTAATGTAGTTATTGGAATATTTTTCTTATATAAAATTTTAGTCATTTTGTATTTTCTGTAAAAATAATATCTGTGCAAGTCGCACATCACATTTATCTGCACCGAGCGAGGTGGCGCAGTGGTTAGCACACTGGACTCGCATTCGGAAGGACGACGGTTCAATCCCGTATCCGGCCATCCTGATTTAGGTTTTCCGTGATTTCCCTAAATCGCTTCAGGCAAATGCCGGGATGGTTCCTTTGAAAGGGCACGGCCGATTTCCTTCCCCATCCTTCCCTCACCCGAGCTTGCGCTCCGTCTCTAATGACCTCGTTGTCGACGGGACGTTAAACACTAATCTCTTCCTCCCTCCACATTTATCTGCATTTGCGACATTGTCACCTGACTATGGCCTGAGAAGCTGAAAAGCCTGTTAGTGAGGAAACAAATACCATTTTGCAAAATGTTAGGAAGTGTTTTCCTCTTTAATATTAAATAAAAGGTTAAACGTCTTCGATACTGCCGTGTTAGGTAAGCCGCCTCAACCACTCAAAGATGGTCACACATACACAGGGTGTTTCAGGTTCGACGCAAGCGATGTTTTCAGCCTCGCGTGTGAACCAATACCACTGTAGGCAGGCTGCGATAACCCCAGACGTTTCAGTCCGTTCCTCAGACAGTCTGGCAGGTGGCATATCAGTTTTAACAAAGTAAAAGGTAGATGAGTTTGTAGCAACCATTTGGCTCTTCAGGCGGTAGTGTAAGTAGCATGTGTCACAGAGCTAAGCCCCAATTCAAACTGGAACCTTACAAAATTACGATAGTGCACTGATTGAACCAGTTTGGATACAGCTGCTCTTCATAGGTACTGCAGCTATCTGTCGCATTCTGAGCTTGATGGAAAAGTTGATCCGGAAATGGGCATTTTACTGGAGAATCATAGCTGCATTTATCGGGCTACGTCAACCTATCATCAAAAACAGCTCGTAATACTGTCATAGTCATCGAATTAGCGGCGTGTGCTCCTTTACTTCCTGTATGAGATCGAAAGTCGCATCTTAAGTTGTTGATTCTCCGAAAAATAAATTCTAATATAGTGTTCACATGTTATATACTAGAAGTTATGATTTCCTGTGAAAGATGTATCGTGTAATTCTTGTATGTATTAAATGCACACCACTCTCCTGTTTTCACATAATACAGTTTGATGTAACTGGAAAGCATTTTCAGAACTCTGATGTCGGCCATTCTGCTAATTCAAGCACCCCGAGAAATGCAGCCATTCTTTATATATATATATATATATATATACACTCCTGGAAATAGAAAAAAGAACACATTGACACCGGTGTGTCAGACCCACCATACTTGCTCCGGACACTGCGAGAGGGCTGTACAAGCAATGATCACACGCACGGCGCAGCGGACACACCAGGAACCGCGGTGTTGGCCGTCGAATGGCGCTAGCTGCGCAGCATTTGTGCACCGCCGCCGTCAGTGTCAGCCAGTTTGCCGTGGCATACGGAGCTCCATCGCAGTCTTTAACACTGGTAGCATGCCGCGACAGCGTGGACGTGAACCGTATGTGCAGTTGACGGACTTTGAGCGAGGGCGTATAGTGGGCATGCGGGAGGCCGGGTGGACGTACCGCCGAATTGCTCAACACGTGGGGCGCGAGGTCTCCACAGTACATCGATGTTGTCGCCAGTGGTCGGCGGAAGGTGCACGTGCCCGTCGACCTGGGACCGGACCGCAGCGACGCACGGATGCACGCCAAGACCGTAGGATCCTACGCAGTGCCGTAGGGGACCGCACCGCCACTTCCCAGCAAATTAGGGACACTGTTGCTCCTGGGGTATCGGCGAGGACCATTCGCAACCGTCTCCATGAAGCTGGGCTACGGTCCCGCACACCGTTAGGCCGTCTTCCGCTCACGCCCCAACATCGTGCAGCCCGCCTCCAGTGGTGTCGCGACAGGCGTGAATGGAGGGACGAATGGAGACGTGTCGTCTTCAGCGATGAGAGTCGCTTCTGCCTTGGTGCCAATGATGGTCGTATGCGTGTTTGGCGCCGTGCAGGTGAGCGCCACAATCAGGACTGCATACGACCGAGGCACACAGGGCCAGCACCCGGCATCATGGTGTGGGGAGCGATCTCCTACACTGGCCGTACACCACTGGTGATCGTCGAGGGGACACTGAATAGTGCACGGTACATCCAAACCGTCATCGAACCCATCGTTCTACCATTCCTAGACCGGCAAGGGAACTTGCTGTTCCAACAGGACAATGCACGTCCGCATGTATCCCGTGCCACCCAACGTGCTCTAGAAGGTGTAAGTCAACTACCCTGGCCAGCAAGATCTCCGGATCTGTCCCCCATTGAGCATGTTTGGGACTGGATGACGCATCGTCTCACACGGTCTGCACGTCCAGCACGAACGCTGGTCCAACTGAGGCGCCAGGTGGAAATGGCATGGCAAGCCGTTCCACAGGACTACATCCAGCATCTCTACGATCGTCTCCATGGGAGAATAGCAGCCTGCATTGCTGGGAAAGGTGGATATACACTGTACTAGTGCCGACATTGTGCATGCTCTGTTGCCTGTGTCTATGTGCCTGTGGTTCTGTCAGTGTGATCATGTGATGTATCTGACCCCAGGAATGTGTTAATAAAGTTTCCCCTTCCTGGGATAATGAATTCACGGTGTTCTTATTTCAATTTCCAGGAGTATATATATATATATATATATATATATATATATATATATATATATATATATATATATGGAACACGTCAGTAACAAACTCTCGAACTTACGGAGACTGCAGTAAGCAGCTACAGTATTTACGTCGAGCAGACGAGCAACACAGTGTCTGGATGCGTTACCGGTAGTTTTTAAGGTTTCTGTTATTGCTAACTAGTCTAGTTAGACTAAAACCAATGCGGCACCTATCTGAGTCTGATTAAAGCAACAAAATCGACAACAAAAGTGAAGCACTATAATATACTAACGGATGTCAATTTAGCCTCGTATACGTTCAGACCATAGGAGGGTACGTAAATGATGAGTTACAATTCTTTCTACAACTAGAATAGCCACCAGATTGGAGTAGTGTTATTCGTGTTCGGTGTAGTTACCAGGCATTGTAAGGTACATAAGGGGCGCGAACAGTGTCAGACGTTGAGTTATCAATGCAAAGGAGATGCTGAGAACTCGTATCAGCGTTAACAACACCTGACAGAGTTTCGAAGGAGTCGTACTACATGTGTCCATTTGGGTGGCTGGTCAAAGCACAGATTTTGGCGTGTACGGACGTTAACAGTCGTCCGATGCTGGACTGCATCGGAGCGTGAGGGTAGATATACTTGGCTCTAAGGTTTCGGCTGAGAATGTCTGAGCCCCAAAAGGGCTAACGGCCCTATTGTGCCCCAAGCACATTGTAAACCTTCCTCGTCTGCGCCTGGAATATGAAAACCAATAACTGACTGAGTTCAACATTCTGTGTCATCCCGGAGGCTAGCAGCCAGACAAGGGAGTTACCACGCATGTTTCGGCTGCCATTAACACCACAACACAAACAGCTGTATTTGTAGTGGTGCTGTGGCTGCGAAGCATTGTTCTCAGCGATGAATCGTGGTTTGCTCTACCCAGTATGACCATTGACGGCGAGTTTGGTGGGGCCTTTGGGAAATATCCCATTCTTCCGATGTTTTGCAAAAGCAGAACCATGGCATCATGGTGTAGGCGAGCCATTGAGGAGCACCTCAGGTCCAGACTGGCAATGATTGATAGAATCGTGACGCCACGATGGCACGTCACTGACATCCTACGTCCTCTCGTGTTCCTCTCGTACAACAGAATCGTGGTGCCATTTTTCAGCAGAACAATACTTGTCCACAAATGGCACGTGTCTCTGCGAACTGTATGCGTGACGTCGAGCTACTCGCGTGGTCAGCAAGATACCTTGATCTGGTCCCGATAGTGTGTGTAAGACTAGCTCCGTCATTAAGTCCGTCTCCGGGCTAGTAACCGGGATATCAAGGACACATTACAACAAGTGTGGGTCAGCTAGGCTCAGGAGTGTAAGCAAGGGCTTTACGACACCCTTCCAGACGGAGACAGTGCTTACTCCCAGGCCAGAGGGTTGCAACGCTATGCTGTTGAGTGCGCTTAAACTAGCAAGTTTCTGGTAAATCTGACTAGATATGGGACTCACGGAAGTAACATCACATACCCTCTCAGCCTGAGAAGTTTCATTTCGTATCTTCGTCCTTTTCAGGGTGCGTTAAATTTTTTGGCAGGCGATGTATACGATTAACAGAATACGATCCTCAATGTGAGACCAACCATCAGTCAAACTTTGCCATAACGTTTACGAAACAAGTTAAAATGAAGCTATGTGGGTGGAGACACCTATTCATGTCTGAGACATCTATGACGTATATAGGCACACAGAAGTGACGAATGAAAGTTTGTAGCTGCACTGAGATTTCAACCCAGGTCTCTTGCTCACTAAATGAACGGATTAAGCACTATGCCACTCTTACACAGCGGCTTTGCACAATTGTTCGGACTATTTTAGCACGCCGGCCGCTGTGGCCGAGCGGTTCTAGGTGCTTCAGTCAGAAACCGCGTGACCGCTACGGTCGCAGGTTCGAATCCTGCCTCGGGCATGGATGTGTGTGAGGTCCTTAGGGTAGTCAGGTTTAAGTAGTTCTAAGTCTAGGGGACTCATGATCTCAGATGTTAAGTCCCATAGTGCTCAGGACCCTTTGAACCATTTTTTAATTTAGTACGCCTCCCTCCTCAGTCAAAATTCCCATCTCTCCTCACATCTGTGTTTCCGGCGGGATGCCCCGTTTCATTCGATGCTGAGGTGCTGTTCCAATACAGGTAGAGCGCCTCTGGAACGCCGTGTGAGTTTATGGAGAATACTAAGTGGTTCGACGTGTGAATGGTAATTTGGACTGAGGTGGGAGGCACATTAGAGTATTCGATGCAGTTATGCGAAGTCACTGTGCCAGAGTGGTTAGTACATCTGCCTAGTGAGGAAGAGAGCTGGGTTCGAATCATGGTTTTGGTACAAATTTTTATTAGTCACTTCAATCACACGTTATTAATCAGCTTTTGTGATAACACACTGACGCGTTTGCGTTGCTTCCGCAGTGAATAAATATCAGTGAGGTGAGTTGGCGGGCATATTTTGGAGCTGTGAGCGGAGTATGGTGCCAAATGACACGGCTGGCAGATATCCGCTACTAACGATGCTGCACATCGCTGCAAATGACACGTGGCGAGGACTTAATGCAAGCTGCTAAACTGATCCGGGAAGTGACGTCAGCAGGAGTGCAGACTGCCTCCTACCTGGCAGCGGCACCTGGCAGCAGCGAATGCCGCCCGCGCGCGACCTTGGCGTCTCTGCCAGCGGTGAGTCGCCGCGAAACACTCGCAGTCAGAATCTCCTGCCTGGCTCCCACCCACACGTCTCGCTTTCTGTTCGTTCCGATAGAGAAGAAAGTGACGTCCGCCGTCAAACAACTGCTTGTGCTACTCCCATCTTCGTCTCTCCTCGCAAAATCGAAACGAAATTCAATACCATCGTCCTGCATCTGCATACAGGGTGAGTCACGTATCAGATTAACACCCATTTATTTCGTAAACGACTACATTTATCAAAACGGGGTTTTCGCCAAACGATAGTATGATAAGGGGCACGTAATTTTGGTATGTTATAAAGAGTCGTAAGTTCAAAATGGCTCTGAGCACTATGGGACTTAACTTCTAAGGTACCAGTCCCCTAGAACTTAGAACTAATTAAACCTAACTAACTGTAGGACATCACGCACAACCCTGCCCGAGGCAGGATTCGAACCTGCGACCGTAGCGGTCGCGCGGTTCCAGACTGTAGCGCCTAGAACCGCTCGGCCATCCCGGCCGGCAGAGTCTTAAGTCTCCTATCGACCGAGATATTGAAGCAAGCATGATTTTTTTAAAAACAAATTGAATGATATTTTTTAACGACGTCCGAAAGCGCATGAAAACACGAGTAGGGTGGTATAATGCTTGTTAATTTTGATGTTGAAATTATTCGCAAGAGAATGGCAGAAATACTCAGGAAATGAAAGGAAAGTCGGCCGTAATCGTCTACTGTGATGTAAACGCCCTCATGCGAGGCTACGCCGTTGTATCATACTTTTTGAGTGTTAACTTGTCTGCACTACAAATGTAGCAGGAATTGCGTCGCCTGTAGGCAGTATAATGGTACTTAGCAGGTGATAAAGAATTTGTCATTCTAAAAATCTATAAAAGTACGTATTTATTGAAATAAATAGCTGAGGTTTTATAAACGAAACACTACAATCATTGAAAATGTCAGAGGAACAAGACCAGAAAAGAAAAAGTAAATCTTTACGATTCCTTTTTGTTATTTTTTTGCAGGCGGTCTTCTCGCTTGTTCTAGCGAAAATTTGAGCTGAGCGAAGCTCTTGATTTGTAGGTGAAAGTGGAGCGGAGTTTTATATAAATCAGTTGCAAAACACATAGAGTGAATTAAATGTGTATGTGTGTTAATTAACCATTGCATATAATAATAATAATAATAATAATAATAATAATAATAATAATAATCCAAGTCAGTTTTACGTAAAGAAGATTTGGCAATGAAAGAGTACGATTCACCTGCATTATAGTTAACACGGGAATAATTATGGCAACATAACAGACTTCACAAGGGTCACAAGACACTAATAGATAAAAAGTCGAACTCTATAATATTTACGAACGCTGGGCTCGGTAAGACAGCGTCAACGAAATTTTACAGATTTTCTTAAGATGGACGATCGACACAGTTTCATAATAACACGTAAGAGCTAATATATTAATATATGATAACGTAATTATATATATATACGGTGTTACAAAAAGGTACGGCCAAACATTCAGGAAACATTCCTCACACACAAAGAAAGAAAATATATATGTTATGTGGACATGTGTCCGGAAACGCTTACTTTCCATGTTACTTTCCATGTTAGAGCTCCTTTTATTACTTCTCTTCAGATCACATTAATCATGGAATGGAAACACACAGCAACAGAACGTACCTGCGTGACTTCAAACACTTTGTTACAGGAAATGTTCAAAATGTCCTTCGTTAGCGAGGATACATGCATCCACCCCCCTCCGTCGCATGGAATCCCTGATGCGCTAATGCAGCCCTGGAGAATGGCGTATTGTATCACAGCCGTCCACAATACGAGCACGAAGAGTCTCTACATTTGGTACCGGGGTTGCGTAGATAAGAGCTTTCAAATGCCCCCATAAATGAAAGTCAAGAGGGTTGAGGTCAGGAGAGCGTGGAGGCCATGGAATTGGTCCGCCTCTACCAATCCATCGGTCACCGAATCTGTTGTTGAGAAGCGTACGAACACTTCGACTGAAATATGCAGGAGCTCCATCGTGCATGAACCACATGTTGCGTCGTAAAGGCACATGTTCTAGCAGCACAGGTAGAGTATCCAGTATGAAATCATGATAACGTGCTCCATTGAGCGTAGGTGGACGAAACTAAAATGAGCTCTAACATGGAAGTTAAGCGTTTCCAGACTCATGTCCACATTACATCTTTTCTTTATTTGTGTGTGAGGAATGTTTCCTGAAAGTTTGGCCGTACCTTTTTGTAACACCCTTCCTTGTGAGATCGTCCACAACCTTTTATTATTATTTGATTAATTTATTATAGCACATCATTTCTGCTTCAACATTCCTGGCGTGCAGACATTTACACCAATAGGGAGGAGCTAGACATGCTACTTTTATGCGACGCGTGCGACACGATACGGCGGTATAGGGGTAACTATCTTGATCGTCTCTGTCCGTCGTACTATGATCTTGCATCAGTCATTCGGTCAATAGTTCGAAAAGGCAGCCTCATCGTAGACTGCAAATGACAGAGCACACGAAGAAGCTGTTCTGGCTACGGCGCTTATCGGTTCGCATGTGGCACCAGATGTATTGCCAAGGAATGACGAATGAGCCAGACGAGTGTCATTCGTACCCGTATCATCCGTCACTATATCAGGCAGTCGGAGGGCGCGATTTCGAACGTCGAATAGAACTTTGTCGGTTTGCTCTGCAGCGCCTGGGAGACGGTACTACGTTTTTCCAACGCGTGCGCTTGACCGACCAAGCAACGTTTACGGACCACGGTAATGTAAATTTACGTAACACCCACTACTGGGCTTCGTCAGGTGCACCAGCAACGACTATGGAGCACAGATGTATGGTGTGGCATCGCATGAAATTTCACAGTGGGACCTTAATTCATCTAGAAGACGTTCATCTGGATAAGCGACAATTGTGTGTGGTTCCAAGTCGATGGCTACCCAGCATACTCCCCCTGTGTTGCAACGCAGTTTACTGAATGAAACGTTTCCTGACTGTAGGACAGAAGAGAATGCTGTAGTATAGTGTCCGGCCAGATCCCCTGATTTCACTCCTCTTTATTTTTATTTTATTACTTTTTTTTCCGAGCAGCACTGAAAGAAGCAGCCAATCACGAAGGCCCAACTACGTCAGACGACATGCACCGTCGAATCGCCACAGCATGCAGTGCCATATTGTTCAATACACTTCCATTCTTTAACCCGTCTCTCGAACTGCCATTGCAGATGTGCCTTGAAGTCGATGGTAAGCAATTTGAGCACAGGCTTAACTTAGGTGTAAAACTGTGTTTCGTTAATCAAAGTATTCACTTTTTAGGTAACACATCGTCACTCATTATGAATAATTTTTAGTTTATTTAAAATGTATTCCGTCTGATTACAATTTCTTGTACATCTACGTACACTACTGGCCATTTAAATTACTACAACAAGAAGAAATGAAGATGATAAACAGGTATTCATTGGACAAATATATTATACTAGAACTGACTTGTGATTACATTTTCACGTAGTTTGGGTGCATAGATCCTGAGAAATCAGTAACCAGAACAACCACCTCTGGCCGTAATAACGGCCTTGATACGCCTGGGCATTGAGTCAAACAGAGCTTAGATGGCTGGTACAGGTACAGCTGCCCATGCAGCTTCAACACGATACCACAGTTCATCAAGAGTAGTGTCTGGCGTATTGTGATGAGCCAGTTGCTCGGCCACCATTGACCAGACATTTTCAATTGGTGAGAGATCTGGAGAATGTGCTGGCCAAGGCAGCAGTCGAATATTTTCTGTATCCAGAAAGGCCCGTACAGGACCTGCAACATGCGACCGTGCATTATCCTGCTGAAATGTAGGGTTTCACAGGGATCGAATCAAGGGTAGAGCCACGGGCCGTAACACATCTGAAATGTAACGTCCACTGTTCAAAGTGCCGTCAATGCGAACAAGAGCTGACCGAGACGTGTAACCAATCACGCCGGGTGATACGCCAGTATGGCGATGACGAATACACGCTTACAATGTGCGTTCACCGCGATGTCGCCAAACACGGATGGGACCATCGTGATGCTGTAAACAGGACCTGGATTCATCCGACAAAAATGACGTTTTGCCATTCGTGCACCCAGGTTCGTCGCTGAGTACACCATCGCAGGCGCTCCTGTCTGTGATGCAGCGTCAAGGGTAACCGCAGCCATGGTCTCCGAGCTGATAGTCCATGCTGCTGTTAACGTCGTCGAACTGTTCGTGCAGATGGTTGTTGTCTTGCAAACGTCCCCATCTGTTCACTCAGGTATCGAGACGTGGCTGCACGATCCGTTACAGCCATGCGGGTAAGATGCGTGTCATCTCGACTGCCAGTGATATGAGGCCGTTGGGATCCAGCACCGCGTTCCGTATTACCCCCCTGAACCCACCGATTCCTTATTCTGCTAACAGTCATTGGATCTCGACCAACGCGAGCAGCAATGTCGCGATACGATAAACCGCAATCGCCAGAGGCTACAATCCGATCTTTATCAAAGTCAGAAAAGTGATGGTACACATTTCTCCTCCTTACACGGGGCATCACAATACGTTTCACCAGGCAACGCCGGTCAACTGCTGTTTGTGTATGAGAAATCGGTTGGAAACTTTCATCATGTCAGCACGTTGTAGGTGTCGCCACCGGCGCCAACCTTGTGTGAATGCTCTGAAAAGCTAATCATTTGCATATCACAGCATCTTCTTCCTGTCGATTAAATTTCGCGTCTGTAGCACGTCATCTTCGTGATGTAGCAATTTTGATCGCCAGTAGTGTACATGCTCCGTAAGCCACTGTATGGTGCGTGGTGGAGGCTATCCTGCACCTCAACTACTCGTTTCCTTTCCTGTTCCACACACAGATAGAGCGAGGGAATAACCACTGTCTATTCGTATATGCCTCTCTATGAGCCCTAATTTATCGTATCTTATCTTCGTGGACCCTAGGGGAAATGTATGTTGCAGGCTGATTCTGCAATCAGCTTCAAGAGTCGGTACTCTAAACTTTCTCAATATTGTTCTTCAAAATGAATGCCGCCTTCCCTCCTGGGATTCCCACTTGATCTGTCGAAGCATATCCATAAAACTTGTATGCTGATCGAAAATTTTTCTAACAAATCTAGCAGCTAGCCTCTTAGTTGCTTCGATGTCTTCTTTCCATCCGACCTCGTGCGGATCCCAAACACTCGGGCAATACTCAAGAATAGGTGGCACTGACGTCCTATTTGCGGTGTCCTTTACAGATGAACCACACTTTCCTAAAATTCTCCGAATAATCCGAAGTCGACCATTAGCTTTCCCTAACACCATCCTTACGTGCTCGTTCCATTTCATATCGCTTTTCAACGTTGCCCAGATATTTAAACGACGTGACTGTCAACCAGGACACTACTAATGTTGTATCCGAACACTGGAGGTTTGTTTTTCCTACTCATCCGCATTAAGCTACATTTATCTACATTAAGGGCCATATGCCATGCATCACACCAACTAGAAATTTTGCCTAGGTAATCTTATGTCTATGGACACATTTGTCTGACAGCAGATGTTCTACTTTTAAGACGCATTAAGGTATCTACAACCAAAGACAGGTCAAGTATTTTTTCCCAAATCTAACAAAGTTAATAAAGTAGTTTCTTTTTTCCCATGAACTGGGCTGTTCATCATTATGGAGTATGAATGACTGACATTTCTGTTCGGCTATGACAAGTAGGCAGCAACGGGGACTGTTTAAATATAAAACTGCCTGATGAAACTCTACCTGTTTCCACAAAAACCAGGAAATGTACACACATTGAAATAGTTTTCCTAAGCACAATGTGATGCGCCAGAAGCTAGCATATGCCGTACCTACATACACAAAAATGATAGCTGACCCTGTACCTACTTCATATGGGAAATACGTTTTTATCTTCGTAGTGCAGGCCTTTTCGCCATAGGTCATGAGATATTTGCAAATCAACTGAGTTTCTGTAATGAACCCTGTCTTCAAAATGGAAATTTGTTTTATTTGCCACCAGCTTCTACTTCAGAATGTTTTCGACTTGCAACTGGTTTTTGATCAAACTTCTTTCTAATTTGATTTCACTTGTTGATTATTGGTATGAAGTAGAGTAATGATGTAACACATAGACTATTAAATACGGCACTGACAAGACTTTTTATGGTGCTATCCTTTTAAATTTGACTAGAACATTTGTTCTTAGATACATGAGCATGGAGTACCTTGAAACAGTCTTTACTTTTGAAAAAAACCTTATTTTTCCGGAGTAATTTTTGTAATTTTAGAAAAAGTCTGCAACCAAAAAAGGGTGAACGCTATCATTTTAAAATGGAATAAAACTATATTCAAATATTCTTACAGATGTTTTTGTGGGCGGAAGTCTGAAAAGTGTTGCAAGAAACAATACGCTCTCCTACTGACGTTTCCTTAACGAATTTACCGAATCTCTTCCAAGTTGTTTTCATAAATTAGTTTTTACTAGTTAAGCAATCTGAGCTTTCCTTTACCGTCGAGGCATTTGCTAGATTTTCGTTTATTCCTATCGAAAATACTATGACGCAACGCCCCCGTATTCTACTGTGCCGTCCCGCCCTGTGGTTTCTTTCCTGGACTCCTATAAATAAAATTCGTAAACAGCATGTGACTCACGCCTGGCTCACACTGTCTTTGAGTTGTCTCGTAGAAATAACCAGAAGCCTCAATATGCCTCGCCTACCGTACACTGCCTCTGCCTGCGACGGACCTTCTCTCACTCATTCGCCTCCCTGCGACAGTATCGCCACTATCAGAGAACGCTGAAACCTGAGTAGGTGGCATTATTTTAATTGTTCATTGTCCGCCCCTTTTCTGTGTTAAGTATTCCGCGAATACACAGTTAGAAATTCGGAGATTGAACAGTGGAAGCAGAATTGCAAGTATTCTGAGTATAGAATAGCATTCACAGATATGCTTTTTATTCAACGTACAGTGAATATAAACTAGCCAACAGAAGTAAAGGATCACTTTTTCGAAGGCCCGTAATTGTCTCCCTTAGAAGATACCTTGCCGTTCTATTCATCAGTGTGTTAATGTTCCACTCCCGCGAGATCACGCCACAGGAGGGCGAAAAAAAGAGGAGCGTTGAAAATTCATAACTACCATTTGATCCTTCGGATGAGGTTCAAATTTCGTCGAATAGTTTTAAAAGGTCCTTGGTGGTTCTGACCTGGGCACGAGAGCAAAAATTGTGGTCACACTGCACGACAGACGAGTGATATCACGTTCAGTGGGGATACAGGTCCACAGTGTCCTTAGAGGAGGGTTGAAACGTCCGAGGATGTCAGCAGTGGCGAAAGATTGACAAGAAAATCTTCCTGTTTCTCACTGCACAGCGAACTGCTGTTCTTGACCGCGAAATGTGTGGAAATCAACTTTCTGGGAAAGGGTTGGTTTCATTTATGCCCTTTATGGCATCTCCTGACGCCTCTTCGTGTCTATTCTAAGCGGCGGTCTGTCTGAAATGTTTTCCTTGGCCACCCATAATAAAACCGAGTGTTTTCGATGCTTAATGTCGCAGTTCTTAAGTCAATCGCAGAGACGTCGAAAGAAGGGTTGAAACTTGAATAAGATGGACTGTAACATCTTGCCCATCGAGTGACACGTCCACTGTGGTGTTAGACATAATTGTGATGAAATTTCGTGCCAATGTTAAATCAGTAACCTATCTTACAGCACACATGAACTTCCCAGCTGTGGCTTTTTTTTTCTCATGTGCCAACATCATGCTGTTTGAAACGTAGCTGAGCCGGAAGGTGGGGTCGCATCGTAACAAAAGAAGATTGTAGGCATCTTTAAGCCAAATGTCTAACTCACGCGTTGCAATGGGAGGCAATTACGGAGTTCCGTGCGCAGTATAGTAAGAAATCAAATAAACGTCGTTATTGTCAAACAGAGAAACTATTGCAAATTAAGCACACAAGCGTCCGCGCGCGCACACACACACACACACACACACACACACACACACACACAGAGAGAGAGAGAGAGAGAGAGAGAGAGAGAGAGAGAGTGGAAGGGGGGGGAGGGGGGAGGGAGACAGAGAAGGTGAACAGAATTCAAATTTGGCCGCAAACTCACTTAAGAAGAATTGAGCACCAACTGGGACTGGACACACAGCAACAACATTTACACTGTGTTTTGGCAAAGTTTGATCGGTGTTGTTTACAAAATTCTGCAAAATATGTGTAGTGCGTGTGTTTTTTTTTCACAACAACTCATGAGAATATAGATGGAAAAGGATTTGCGAGAGCTAAGTATAAGTCATCGCAAAATACAGTCGCGAAATATCTTAGCATTATAAAATAACGTTTATATATATATATATATATATATATATATATATATATATATAGAGGGTGATCCATTGATAGCGACCGGGCCAAATATCTCATGAAATAAGCATCAAACGAAAAAGCTACAAAGAACGAAACTCGTCTAGCTTGATGGGGGAAACCGGATGGCGATATGGTCGGCTCGCTAGATGGCGCTGCCATAGTTCAAATGGATATCAACAGCGTTTTTTCAAATAGGAACCCCCATTTTTATTACATATTATATTCGTGTAGTACGTAAAGAAATATATATATATATATATATATTGATGTGTTAACTAGCCAGCTACATTAACATGTACAGTGGGCCCTACATAACATTAATGTAAAATTGGGGTAATAACAACAATAAATAAATACTGCTTTAGTCTAAAATTTCGTAGATTAAGTATTACTTAAAACATCTTCACGTTTTATAGATTTAAATAGAGAAAGCCCAGTGAAGATGGCACAAAGGTGCTGAAACATGTTTGGGTTTGCTTGGAAGAAACAGGGTTTTGGGTAACAGGCGGACCTTGTAAACAGTAGTTGACATTTAATCAGTCTGTTACAGGGAGCTGTTTAACGGAACGACAACCCTTCGCCAGCTAAGCGACTTTGGACGTGACCTGACAATCAGTGATTACACAAGGATCTTCAATACTGCATAGTTAATGTTTCCACAAGAGAAGAGCGGCGCACATGACGATCACAAGCGTTTGACAAGCGGAAGTCACGTCTCGTCCGCAGAGCAATATGGGGTGAGCGCTGGTCTGCTGTGTGACACATCACTGATCTGGATGTCCGCCAGGACATGAGATGAAAACAGGAGATGAAAACACGCAGACACGTGATAGCAACCAATTGGTTCATCTGACTCACGCTTTCCAGCATTTTCTATGATGTGTATTTCTCCTCTTCACTAACAACTCACACTGGACTCGCATTCGGGACGACGACGGTTCAATCCCGTCTCCAGCCATCCTGATTTAGGTTTTCCGTGATTTCCCTAAATCGTTTCAGGCAAATGCCGTGATGGTTCCTTTGAAAGGGCACGGCCGATATCCTTCCCCATCCCTCCCCAACCCGAGCTTGCGCTCCGTCTCTAATGACCTCGTTGTCGACGGGACGTTAAACAACACTAACCTAACCTAACCACTAACAACTCAGTTCCGCGTAAGTCTTATAAGGTGATTCTGGGTCATTTTTATTTCGCCCCATCCTTTAGTTTGTTATGAAACCGCGTATCTGCTTCTATCAGAGTGACTCTTCCTAATAACTGTCAACCAAAACCTCTCAAAAACGATTGCCAAACAAACTAATTCCTAACTTTATCTCGTATAGTGCGCAAAACACTGAATATACTGAATTATACAAAGACTTAATTTGATTTGCTCAACACTGTCTACAAATTGAAGCTAACTGTTTGTATAAGGATGCAACGCTACCCTGAATGCAACCGGACTTCTGAAATAAATGTGCAACTATACTTACAAATTAATTCCTGGCCCTAAACTGTATTTTCACTTACCTCGTGTCTTGACAGACATTTCTGAAGATTTTTCGAAAGCAGCGTACAGGATACAGTAGCAAAGTAACGTTAAAGAACTACGGTTCAAAATTCCGTACCACAATGTGCAACGTGCGCACGAATACAATAAACTGAATGAAGGGTGGGAACTTTAAATAGTGAGAAATTACTTCCGACAAAATTCAATGAAACTCTGTATTCAAATGTTATGCTTTAAAAATCAACTGAATGTTCACAGTAGTATTTTTATAGGACAACTTTAAGAAATAACTCTAAGCATGGGGATTTTCAACTTCCTATCAGAGCAATCCTTGTAATAACACTACTATATGAAGTTCGTTACTGCAACTCAGCCGGCCGTGGTGGCCGAGCGGTTCTAGGCGCTTCAGTCTGGAACGGCGCGAATGCTACGGTCGCAGGTTCGAATCCTACCTCGGGCATGGATGTGTGTGATGTCCTTAGGTTAGTTAGGTTTAAGTAGTTCTTAGTTCCAGGGGACTGATGACCTCAGGTGTTAAGCCCCATAGTGCTCAGAGCCATTTTTGAACTGTAACTCACTAACACAAAACAATGCTACGCGCTTGCTTTCTTACCTCAGCCTCTCAGTATTCCAGGAAAACTCACAAATTATCTTCTTAGATTCTCTGTCCGTAAGTACATCAAAAATTTTCCTACTCCAATTCCATCAGTCTCGAAAAGTTCCTATGGGATCTAACTGTTGAAATCTTTGGTCCCTAGGCTTACACACAACATAAACTAACTTACGCTAAGGATCACATACACATATCCATGCCCGAGGGAGGACTCGAACCTCCAACGGGGGGAGACGCGCGAACCGTGGGAAGGCGCTCCAGACCGAGCGGCTACCCCGCGCGGCAATCAATCTGATATAACACTTACAAATAGAATTTCCTGACCATACGTCAAAATACGTCTGCTACTCAACACTGCTCAACTGAGAATGCGCTTAACTTTGCCAGTGCTCTCAGGGAGGAGCACTGTAGCGAGACAAAGATATTGTAGCAATAGTCGATGATTACTGTGCTACGTGATTTTGCTCTGTGTGAACTGTACATAACGATATTTACGTAGGAAACAGAATTTACAGAATGATTAAAATAATACGCATATATCAAAAGTCACCAAACGATATTAAGTAATCCTCTGAAAAAACTGAAATTTAATAAGAAAATGCTCCACGGACGCTATTCACTGAAAATCCAGAACTGTAATAAAGTGAACTATGAAATTATACATGCCCTGAGGTGTCACAAAATGTTTAATTGCTATACGTTATGCTCTGAAACTTCGCTTACTAGACACTGATCTTCGCTCTGTAACCTTAAGGAATGTTTGGGCAACGGAAACTTCGATTTGCAGGGCAGCTCGCTGTCTCGTCCTGCGGCGAACTTAGAAAGCTGAAAGAAAAACAATTCAAGGTTCGGTTTGCGGTGAGCGCAGGGTAACGTGTACCGATGCGTAAGGGAGCGAGCGCGGGATAGCACGGGAGCATTTCTAGTTGTTTTGGACAAAATGATAAGCAACCCTGTATAAATTATTCTATTGGAAGAAAACTGACCACGGGTAATGGGGTTCCAATGCACATTTAAGCTCTTAACATGCATGTCCAACTGGCTGAAAGCTCAAAAATATGTGACCACGTGATATTTAAACAAAATCCGTTCAAACCGTTTAAGGAAACACCATACATATCAAATGCACTGGCGATATTAAAATGGATTGTCACTTAGACATGTTCCTCAATTCAAACACGCTTCACGTGTTCGATGAGAAGTGACCCGCCAGGATAGCTGAGAGCGCTTACGCACTGCTTCCTGGACTCGGGTAGGAGCGCCGGCCCCGGATCAAATCCGCCCGCGGGATTAACGACGAGGGCCGGTGTGCCGCCCAGCCTGAATGTGGTTTTTAGGCGGTTTTCCACATCCCACTAGGTGAGTACCGGGCTGGTCCCCACGTGCCGCCTCAGTTATACGACTCGCCGACATCTGAACACGTTCGCACTATTCCATGAAATACACTAAACGCAGACAGCTGGGGTACACTAATTCCGTCCCGGGGGGTACGGGTTGGCGGCAGGAAGGGCGTCCGGCCACCCCTTCATCCTAACCTTGCCAAATCCGTTCCTAACAATGCGACCCTGCGTCAGTGCGGGACATGGCACCAGAGAAGAAAGAAGAAAAGTGTTCGATGAGAAGTGGCTTGGTCACAGCTTCAGTGGTTGCGAGGCATTGCGGAAGGTGTTCGTACTACGCCATACACATGTAACCTCCCCCTCACTTATCGACCTTAATGACAGTGAAAAATGAAACCGCGTGTACCTAATGGGAATTTTGGAAAAGCAATCGTCACCGAAGTTAACCTGTCGGTAAAGAGGGAGGAAAGGGTTACATCTAAATGAAAGGAAAAATGCAAGTGAAACTGGTGGAAATTAATTTTGAAATAGGGATAAAGTTAATAAAGAAAGTAAATGTGCGGCCGTTACGTTAACAATCAACTAGCGGTAATTAGATATTTGAGATTTGGGGGAAATTACGGTCGCCAGTCCTATGGACAATTACTATAATAACTGAAAAAGAAAGGTTATTACACATATAATTAGCACTAGAAGCGTGGCAACTGAAGGTTGACACGTGTAGTGTGAAAACTGAAAGTTTGTCAGAAGTAATAAATTTCGCTACACTTAATTTAGCAAAAGAATTAATGAAACCGGAAAATCGAAAGTTAATTTAGTGACTGAAGTTAATAGTGAGCTTTCTTTCTGAAGCACATCGAAATACAGTTAGTCTTGGACTACGTCAACAATCATTTCTAAAGCTACTTGAATCTACGCAATTTAGAAAGAAAAGATTTAACTTTGAACTTGAATTAAACGATTCTGAACAATTAACAATAGTAAAATTTAGTACGTACCAAGCTGAGCTGCAGTCACAGGTAAGCTAAAATACGGTAACAAAACTCGCACTCTTAATTTGTGCTTGTGTAATCTAACTATTGTAGCCAGCTAATGCTTAAATTGAACTTTGAAATTAAAGCAGTGAAATGGAATTATGCTGGCGTTTGAATTTCAACGACACTCGGGTTCATTTCGGAAAAGGAAGGGACCCTGCTTGGCAATGCAATTGGGACAATGAGCAACAAAGGTTCATGCTAAGTTGCTGTAATTTTGCGAGGCAAATGGAACAATTTGAAAAGCTGAGGTCTGCCATACAGTTCTGAAACTTTACGTGCTTTTAGTCTTCCTTGTTGGTTGATTGAAGGTTTGAAGCCGTCGATCGAGGAGGTGGCGACAGTCACTCATTGTCGGCCGTCGCTGTTGCAGAAGCTGGATGTTGGCGCGCCTTCTTCTCGACACGGTCACCAGGCGAAACGGGCTCTTGATGTGCGCCAGCTAATGCTTCCCGTCCGCGACACCATGTCAGAAACTATCATCGCGAGTCGAGCGCAATTACATGCTGCCAAACCCCGAAAGCGCGGCAACTCGCGGGAGCGTCACACAACACACCTGCTCCACTCGCTACTCCAGCCAGACTCCTACTGCTCTGCCCGCGCTCCACGCGGCAGAGTTAACACTACCAAAGATCCTACACACTTTGAGTCTTCACACGACCTATCGATGTAATCGTTCGATAGCAGTTTTCCCTAGGCAAGACCCAGCGTAAAAATACAAATAATCTTTACACAACAAACCAATTATACATCGACATAAATGCATAAATATATATATACAAATAGTAAAACAATTACAATATGTAAAGACACAGAAATGTCATATACTCAGGTAACAAAATAAGGAAAAAAAATAATAGTACAATAGGTGGAAATAGGAGGATATGCATTTCCGGCGTTACACACAACGCTCAGGAGAGTTAGGCTATACAGTGGTGTGACAACTGCCGTTGCAGAATAGCTGGACAGGAGAAGAAATGATTAGTGAACAAGTTAACGCAGTAAATTGATTTATGTAACTTTTATTCCTCAAAGCGTACGAAGACTCATTACAAGTAAGGCAGCAAGAAACAGAGTCCAGCTCTTAATGTGAACAAGGAAGACGCTCTCTGAACTAAACACAGACGGCGGTGCCAGCGTTTGTTTTAGGCTTGCCTAAGTCGTCTTGTATCTTCCTATAGTCACTCAAATTCGATACCTTACTGTATATCACGGCGTCATCAGCTAACAATCGCTGAGTGCTGCCCACGCTGTCGGCCAAATCATTTATTTATACAGAGAACAACAGTGTTCCTATCATACCTCCCTGGGGAACTCGTGCGAAGCCCTTGTCTCTGACAAGGGAACCTCCCCATCGCACCCCCCTCAGATTTAGTTATAAGTTGGCACAGTGGATAGATCTTGAAAAACTGAACACAGATCAATCGAGAAAACAGGAAGAAGTAGTGTGGAAGTATGAAAAAAATAAGCAAAATATACACACTGAGTAGTCCATGTACAAGATAAGCAATATCAAGGCCATCGTCAGCTCAGGAGCACCGTGGTCCCGTGGTTAGCGTGAGCAGCTGCGAAACGAGAGATCCTTGGTTCAAGTCCTCCCTCGAGTGAAAATTTTACTTTTTTTATTTTCGCAAAGTTATGATCTGTCCGTTCGTTCATTAACGTCTCTGTTCACTGTAATAAGTTTAGTGTCTGCGTTTTGCGACCGCACCGCAAAACCGTGCGATTAGTAGACGAAAGGACGTGCCTCTCCAATGGTAACCGAATACATTTGATCGCAAAGTCATAGGTCAACCGATTCCTCCACAGGAAAACACGTCTGATGTATTCTATTCGACACTGGTGACGGCATGTGCGTCACATGACATGAATATGTTGTCGACCCACCTACCTTGTACACTTGGCGAATGGGTAAAAAGATTCTTCTACCTTGCCCGATTTAGGTTTTCTTGTGGATGTGATAACCACTCCCCAAAAAAGTGATCGCATCGGACGGACAGATAATAATTGTCTGAAAACAAAAAATTAAACTTTCCGCTTGAGGGAAGACTTGAACCAAGGACCTCTGGACGGCATCTGCTCACGCTAACCACGGGTCCACGGCGCTCCTGAGCTGACATTAGCCTTGATGTTGCCTGTCCTATGCATGGACTACTCAGTTTGTATATTTTGCTTTTTTTCCATAGTTCCACACAACTTCTTCTTGTTTTCTCGATTGGTCTGTGTTTAGTTTTTCAAGGCCTGTCCACTGTGCCAACTTATAACTAAATCTGTGGGGGGTGCGATGGGGATGTTCCCTTGTGAGAAACACTCGCCGTCGAGGACACCATACTGGATTGTATTATTTAAGAAGTTTTCGAGCCGCTCACGTATCTGTGAACTTTTTCCGTACGCTCGTACCTTCGTTAACAGCCTGCAGTGGGACACTGTGTCAAATGCTTTCCGGAAATCTAGAAATAAGGAATCTGTCTGTTGCCCTTCATCCACATTTCGTAGCATATCATGTGAGAAAAGCGCAAGCTGAGTTCCGCAAGAGCGAAGCTTTCTAAAACCATGCTGATTCGTGGCCATAAGCTTCTCAGTCTCAAGAAAATTTACTATATTCGAACTAAGCATATGTTTAAGGATTCTGCAGCAAACAGAAGTTAGGGATACTGATCTGTTCTTTTACCCCTCTTGTATACTGGAGTCACCTGCGCTTCTTTCCGTTCGCTTGGATCTTTATGCTGGGTAGAGGTTCACGATAACTGGAAGCTAGGTAAGGGGCGAATGCCGTAGGGAAATTGTTGTAAAATCGAACTGGGATTCCATCCGGACCTAGTGATTTATTTACTTTCAAATCTTTCAGTTGTTTCTCTATGCAAGGAATGGTTCAAATAGCTCTAAGCACCATGGGACTTGACGTGTGAGGTCATCAGTCCCCTAGAACTTAGAACTACTTAAACCTAACTAACCTAAGAACATCACACACAGCCAGGCCCTAGGTAGGATTCGAACCTGCGACCGTAGCAGCAGCGCGGTTCCGGACAAATGTGGTTAGAACCGCTCGGCCAGAGCTGCCGGCTGCAAGGAATACTTATTACTATGTCCTTCATGCGGGAGTCTGTTTGCTGTTTGTACGATTCTCCAGTGTGAACGATTTCCTTCTAGAGACACTCAACGGCGATACCTTCCTGCACAATATAGGCTCGTCTGGAGAGAGCCACCGGTTGCTGCTTACCTTGTCCGTCTGATCGCTTATGTATCTAGAGAAAAAGAGCTGTCCTATCACACTTTCTTAGGGGACATCTGCTTGATCTTCGCCATCCAGGTAACATAGTGTGTTCTGTTACCATTGCTTTTCACAATATATATAAATGACCTTGTAGATAGTGTCAGAAGTTCCATGCGGCTTTTCGCGGGTGATGCTGTAGTATACAGAGAAATTGCAGCAGTAGAAAATTGCAGCGAAATGCAGGAAAATGTGCAGCAGATAGGCACTTGGTGCAGGGAGTGGCAACTGACCCTTCACATAGACAAATGTAATGTATTGCGAATACATAGAAATTAGGATCATTTATTGTATGATTATATGATAGCAGAACAAACACTGGTAGCAGTTACTACTGTAAAATATCTGGGAGTATGCGTACGGAACGATTTAAAGTGGAATGATCATATACAATTAATTGTTGGTAAGGCGGGTGCCAGGTTGAGATTCATTGGGAGAGGCCTTAGAAAATGTAGCCCATCAGCAAAGTAGGTGGCTTACAAAACACTCGTTCTACCTATACTTGAGTATTGCTCATCAGTGTGGGATCCGTACCAGGTCGGGTTGACAGAGGAGATAGAGAGGATCCAAAGAAGAGCGGCGCGTTTCGTCACAGGGTTATTTGGTAAGAGTGATAACGTTACGGAGATGTTTAGCAAACTCAAGTGGCAGACTCTGCAAGAGAGGTGTTCTGCATCGCGGTGTAGTTTGCTGTCCAGGTTTCGAGAGGGTGCGTTTCTGGATGAGGTATCAAATATATTGCTTCCCTCTATTTATACCTCCCGAGGAGATCACGAATGTAAAATTAGAAAGATTCGAGCGCGCTCGGAGGCTTTCCGGCGGTCGTTCTTCCCGCGAACCATACGCGACTGGAACAGGAAAGGGAGGTAATGACAGTGGCACGTAAAGTGCCCTCCGCCACACACCGTTGTGTGGCTTGCGGAGTATAAATGTAGGTGCAGATGTAGATGAAGTCCTAGAGTTACTGTCGTATCTGGGAACCCATTCTGTGAGCTCAGACCTTCGTTAACATTCTGCAGTGTGGCACAGTGTCACTCTTTTTGGGCTTCTAGGAATGAGAAATTTTCTTGTTGCCCTTCCCCCGTCATTCACAGGCTATCGTGCAAGAAAATGGCAAGCTGATGTTTGCACCATATGCGGTGATGGATAGCAGGTACCTGTTCACCGTTACTTGTTAGGTGTTGTGCTGATTCGCGGTGTTGTGGTGTTGCGGACGCGACCGTTGCCGCTTTTCCCGCGCAGTCGGTGCGACGCTGGGCCGCTTATTTTTAGATCCCATTATCCTGCATCCGTTATTTATCGCCGTACTTCTCAGTTGGAGGTCGCCCGCCTCCGACCCCCCTCCAGCAGTTATCATAAAACACGTTTTAAAAAGCAAAACTGCCTCCGCCGCTGCTTCTTCACTTTGTTGAGAATTAAACGCGCTTTTTTATTGTGGCTTCCTCTCGCTATGGGCGAACATATTTTTCTATAAAGTTTCCGTAGTGTCTCACATTTACAACAGGAGTAATTAGCCACTTGTCATTAGGGAGGATCCGCTGACCGCCACCACATTTATTTGCTCCTATTTTTATAGCTTCTACACATTACAATGGCAGGAATTATTAGATCTTGTTTTTTAAAAGTAGCTCTGTAGTCTCTGTCCAGTGTGGCAGGAGACGTCGTAATTTCAGTGGTGGCGCTCTCAACGGCCGTATAAAATTTTGGCATAGCTTGCAGAAGTATATACGGCACAGTCTGATAGATAAGAAAACACAGTTAAAAGTCTTACAACTTACCACAACAAGCCCTCTATTCCAACAAAGTCGAGCATTAAGAACTGTAACATTTCATTTTACACTGAAGCACCAAAGAAACTGGTATAGGCATACGTATTCAAATACAGATATATGTAAACAGCCATAATACGGCGTTGCGGTACGCAAAGCCTATTTAAGACAATAAGTGTCTGGCGCAGTTGTTACATCGGTTACTGCGGTTTCACTGGCAGCTTATCAAGATTTAAGTGAGTTTGAACGTAGTGTTATAATCGGCGCAAGAGCAGTGGGAAACAGAATCTCTGAGGTAGCGATGAAGTGAGAATTTTCCCTTACCACCATTTCACGAGTGTATCGTGAATTCAAGAATCCGGTGAAACATCAAATTTTCGACATCGCTGCTGCCGGATAAAGATCCTGCAAGAACGGGACCAACGACGACTGAAGAAAATCGTTGAATATGACAGAAGTGCAATCCTTCCGCAGCTACATTTAAATTCTGGGCCATCAACAAGTGTCAGAATGCGAACCATTCAACAAAACATCATCGACATGGGCTTTCGGTGCCCAAGGGCCACTCCTGTCCCTTGATGACTGCTTGACACAAAGTTTTATTCCTCGCCTGGGCCCGTCAACACCGACATAGGACTGATGATTACTGAAAACATGTTGCCTGGTCGGACGAGGCTCGTTTCAAATTGTATCGAGCGAATGGGCGGGTATGGAGACATCCTCATGAATGCATGAACCCTGCATGTCAGCAGGGGACTATTCAAGCTGGTGGTGGCTCTGTAATGGTGTGGAGTGTGTGCAAATGGAGTGATATGGGTCCCCTGATACGAATGGATATGACTCCGACACGTGACACGTACGTAAGTATCCTGTCTGATCACCTGCATCCATTCATGTCCGTTGTGCATTACGACGGACCTGGGCAATTCCAGCAGTACAATGCGACACCCCACACGTTCAGAATTGCTACAGAGTGACTCCAGGAACAATGTTCTATGTTTAAACATTTCCGATGGCCACCAAACTCGCCAGACATGAACATTATTGAGCATATCTCGGATGCCTTACAAAGTATCGTTCAGAAGAGGTCTCCACCTCCTCATACAGTTACGGATTTATAGACAGCCCTGCAGGATTCTTGGTCTTAGTTGCCTCCAGTACTACGTCAGACATTAGTCGAGTCCATGCCATGTCGGGTTGCGGGTTTCTGGGTGCTGGTGGGGTCCCTACACAGTATTAAGCAGGTGGACCCGTTTCTTCGGATCTTCCGTGTTTATGAACAGCAACAGAAGTTGAAATGTTATGAAAACTAGCGGAAAAATGTTCCTGACCACAGAAGGCTCAAATATGCGTCTGTTTTAAAAGGCTACTGAAAATTGCTGTAACAGTTACCTCATTCTACCCTCCTCAGGACCTTCAAAAATTTTCCTAAAAATGTTGGCATGCGAAGATATTCACGCTCTTTTTAAAATGCAGCTTACATCTCAGTTCCACATGGTCCCCTAATCACGAATCGCTCTCATCCAATTGGCCATCGCTTAAGTCGCTCATACCCATCCACTCCCGCTTCCCCATTATTACTCACTCATTCAGCCCAACTCATTATCATTATTTCTTGTGTCTTTCTGTTGCTGTCTCCTATTTCACAGCTACAGTGTCCTTTCTGTCCTACTACTACTACTGTCTCCTCTCACTGTAAATGTCTCTCTTTTGCTCTTGGTAACTGCTGCTGTCTCATTCATTTCTTTCCACTGTTGCTGTCTCTTTTCATTGTCACTGTCTCCCTCATTCTCACTGTCATTGTCACAGACTCCGACTCCCCTTATCACTGCCTCTCACTCACTATCACTTATTCCTTCTCTTTAGTCCTCTCCCATTGACACTCTCTCTTTCCATCCCAGCACAAGAAAGCGTGAATAAGTTCGCGTGCCAAACATTTTAAAGGTGGTGAGAAAGTTAGAATGAGCCAGTTGTTAACCGATTTTTTAATCATATTCTTTTAAAACAGGAGCATATTAGCCTTTCTTGTGCTCCGATAGGACCATTTTGGTTACCTTCTTTTCCTTGACATAGCAGGGCACATCACTCACACAAAAAGGATTTTATGGATCAGTAAAACTTTGGCAGTTTATTCACGAGGAAATGAAATGAAGCAGAACTAGTTTTACACCACAGGCTTCAGTACAACAATATGAGAGACCCGGAACCCTCTGGAGAGACATTTTACGGAATATTTCCGCCCGTTACGTCACTACATTTTCGCCTTACTCCGTATATAACGTGCGTATTTTACTTGTATAAGTAGGTTAACTTGAAATATCTGTATCTCAGAAACGGATAAATATCTAAAGAAAAGTTTCAAGGTGTGTTCGAGACCGGAATCTTCGGAATTATTGCGAAAATTTCATCCATTTACTTCTGCCTAGACCTCTTGAAATCCGCGGCTCTGTTTTGGTACCCGATAACCGTGTTTCGTGAGTTTACTCAGGAACCGCCCATGAACTAAATGGTACCTCCATAACCATCTTAAGGCTCGCTATAGACCACTTATAATGCAAAAAGAGCCAACCGATTCCCTCCATTTGCCTAACCTGGAGGAAGTGTGTAATTTCTAACTTTGATAGTTGCAGTAAGTCGGTTCTGCTGTAGGATATACAAACGGTATGAGCCCAAGGCCTATCCAAAATACTTGACGCTACCTGTCATTAACATAACCCGAAGTATGACCTCCGTAATAGTCTTGTTTTTATTTGCGGCGTTTTGAAACATATTAGGTAGAACGTGTAGTATCGAATGCGCACCGATAAGTACACCGCTCAGTCAGACTAGTGTTCCAGTGCGAATTTGTCGGAGAATGGCCGTTTCTGTACAACACTGAAGACCCTTGACAATGGTCTGGTCGTACGTTATAGGTTCTTAGATTCAAATACCTGCCGGGCTCAAAGATTTTCTGAGGAATAGAAAGCAGTGCGTTGTCCTGGATGGTGTTACGGAATGGATCAAATAAATAAGTGGACAAGCTGTTTAAAGTCAGATGCTGTGTGAACGTTGAAAGGTGGCGTGAGGGCGCTGGCCTGTAGAAAGTGGCTCGGTCCGCTAGACTTGGCGACGGCTTGGAGAGACACAATAGGCGCTTTGTAAAAAAAAGGCGGAAGGAATGCGACACGGCGAAATTCCGCCGACGGGATGGCGCGAGGTCTCCCGTGGTGCCAGAGGCAAAGATCCTACCTGCCTTGTGTGCCTAGAATAGCAGAGCCCACCAGAAATCCGAGGAAACGAATCAGAACTTTGCAATTAAACTGTTCATGTCCTCTTCACTATAAAGAATTAGTAAAATACTCAAGCCATATAAGCAAAGACGATCTGGACACCCATCAAGTAATCTGGGTTCAAAAAATGGCTCTGAGCACTATGGGGCTCAACTGCTGTGGTCATCAGTCCCCTAGAACTTAGAACTACTTAAACCTAACTAACCTAAGGACATCACACACATCCATGCCCGAGGCAGGATTCGAACCTGCGACCGGAGCAGCAGCGCGGCTCCGGACTGGAGCGCCTAGAACCGCACGGCCACCGCGGCCGGCAGTAATCTGGGGAGATACACTTCTTTTCTAGGCAGCACTTACTACACTGTATAGTCACACTAATGTGACCACGTGTCAAAAAGCTGAATAACCACATTTTACTGCGCCGACTGCTGCGATTCGCAGAAAGAGAGGTTCTGGAAGGCATCGATAGGGACGTGGAGCCACGGTGACTCCAGTGCTGTGGCCATCTGCGTTAGGTTTGTCGGTTGAGCATCCACTGTGCGAACAACCCGATCGAGGTAGTGTCACAAATTCTCGATTGGGTTGAAACCCGGGGTGTTTGGTGACCAGGGAAGTACGGTAAACTCGTACTGGTGCTCGTCGAACAACACACGTATATTGCGAACTGTGTCACACGTTGCGTTATCCTGCTGGTAGTTGCTATTGTGCCGAGGAAAAACAAATTCCATGGTAGGGTGTTTATGGTCCGCAAAGATGGGTGCATGCTTCTGTTGATCCATTGTGCTTCCCAGAAAGACGAGATAATCCAGGGGATATTACGAGAACATTCCGTAGACCATTCGCTGCCTCCTCGGTTGCTTTCAGACGTACACGCCATCTGCCATATGTCTGATGGAGCATGAAACATTGTTCATCTGAAAAGGGTGCATGTTACCACTCAGCGGAAGTTCAGTTGCAGCAGTGGCGTGCAAATTCGAGCCTTCGTCATTGATGAGGAGCAGTCAAAAATGGTTCTGAGCACTATGGGACTTAACATCTGAGGTCATCAGTCCCCTAGAACTTAGAACTACTTAAACCTAACTAACCTAAGGACATCACACAACACCCAGCCATCACGAGGCAGAGAAGATCCCTGACCCCGCCGGGAATCGAACCCGGGAACCCGCGCGTGGGAAGCGAGAACGCTACCGCACGACCACGAGCTGCGGGCGAGGAGCAGTCAGCATGTGGGCATGAGTCAGGCTCCTGCTGCAGAGCCCCATACGCACCAACGTACTCTGAGAGTTCGTTGACGAGACACATTGCTTCATCTGGGCGGTCAGTTGCTCAACAGTTGAATGTCTGTTCGCCTGTATTCATCTCCACAGCCGTCGTTCATCCTTTTCATATATGACCCGTGGCGCACCACAGTTGATTTGGCACCACTTTTGGACAGCGCCATTTTGCCATGGACGGTATGCGTCAACCATGGCGGCATGCAAACAGTTTATAAACGTAGCCGTTTCCGAAATGCTTCCACCTTTCATCTGAAAGCCAATGATCATTCTCTTGCGGACATTAGATGAATCGCTCCATTTCTGCGTTACAACGACTGCACTGTTTTCCGCGTTCCCCCCCGACACACTTTCAATACCCTCCACTGCTCGTGCTGCCACCTGCAGTCTGTGAGCGGTTATTGCACCGTGACCTCGAACATAGGCGGTGGCCACATTACGGCGAAAGACATGTATAAAAGGATGTTTCAAATGGCTCTGAGCTCTGTGGGACTTAACATCTGAGGTAATCACTCCCAAAGACTTGGCTTACTTAAACCTAACTAACCTATGGACATCACACACATCCATGCCCGAGGAAGGTTTCGAACCTGTGACTGTAGCAGACGCGTGGTTTCGGACTGAAGGGCCTAGAACCGGTCGGCCACAGCAGCCGGCGTATAAAATGACATTAAAAGCTAAATTATCGATGGAGGTACTGTATCCTGACTGGTTGGCACAAACATTTGTTCAGCGAGTCGGTATGGGACGATATCCGTCGAAAACGGCGTTTCTTCCTCGTTACAAGTTGCTGTGCCCTGGTCAGTGGCGAATGCGCAACACTTCAGTGTCGACACTATTGACCTGGCTGATAGGTTTCACTTTTTAGTGATGCAAAACACTATTGAGGCCTTGAATACCAGTTACTTAGCTCCATTAGCAATGGTTTTCCCGATCTAGGATCAGTTCGTGAGCTAGCCGTTTTGGTGTAAATAATTAGCTTAAGATTTAACTTGTGCTTCCTAATAGCAATTTCACACTGTGTTGTAAATGGGGCGTGACTATAGCAATCAAATCTACTCACATCTGCACCTAGCTTTGTTTATTCCGCTTTGGGACAAGGAGGCGACTTTGCCATCTGCTAATGCTGCCTCCTATACTAAGAGTGTTGGGTGTATCAATTGTGTGTGTCTGGGCATACAGGAGGTGAAAATATAGCTCGGGGACAGTTGTGCTTAAGAAATACAAAGCAATCTCGATCCACTGGATTCCACAGGCTATGGATTCTGTTTGCACTATTAAAAAAGCAGCTACAGCATTTCGAATCCTGAATGCCACATGCAACTTACACCATCTCAATGGAAAGTGTTCCGGCGGGCGGAGTGACCGTGCGGTTCTAAGCGCTACAGTCTGGAGCCGAGCGACCGCTACGGTCGCAGGTTCGAATCCTGCCTCGGGCATGGATGTGTGTGATGTCCTTAGGTTAGTTAGGTTTAATTAGTTCTAAGTTCTAGGGGACTGATGACCTCAGAAGATAAGTCGCATAGTGCTCAGAGCCATTTGAACCATTTTTTAGAAAGTGTTCCGTGCAAGAGTTGTAGGATCGCCCCTGCTCTGCATGTAAATGAACGATCTGTCATATAAGGTGGGCACCAATGTGACACTGTTTCCTGATGAAACTCTTCTGTACAGAAAAAAATCGCCTTTATTTGACTGTAGGGAGATTTAGGATGGCATGAACAGAATTTCTGACTTGCGCCATTAATGGCAACATGCATTAAAGTACCTAAATGCAGATTAGTGCGGTTAGGTAGCGCAAAAGTCTCTTAAGTTTCTAAAACAGTATTAATGGTGTGCGCTCTTTGTCAGCTACGCTGATTAAATTTCTAGACCTGAAAAGAACGAGCACATAAGGTCTGTTGTGGGTATGACAAAAGACATAATACGGTTGTTTTGGGAGATTTCTGGAAAAACGCAGTTCAAAATTGGTTCAAATGGCTCTGAGCACTATGGGACTTAACATCTACGGTCATCAGTCACCTATAACTTAGAACTACTTAAACCTAACTAACCTAAGGACATCACACACATCCATGCCCGAGGCAGGATTCGAACCTGCGACCGTAGCAGTCGCGCGGTTCCGGACTGAGCGCCTAGAACCGCTAGACCACCACGGCCAGCGAAAAACGCAGTACATCTACGAGTACAAAAGAGAGAGCATACAGAACAGTTGTGCAACTCGTTCTTGAGTGTTGCTCAAATGTTTAGGGTCATTAGTACGTCGGTTAAAATGAAGCCACTGAAG
The DNA here is from genome assembly GCF_023864345.2 of Schistocerca serialis cubense. Classification (NCBI taxonomy): domain Eukaryota; kingdom Metazoa; phylum Arthropoda; class Insecta; order Orthoptera; family Acrididae; genus Schistocerca; species Schistocerca serialis. The sequence goes on from NC_064638.1 coordinate 270,046,820, forward strand.
CTATTCCGAGGAGTGCTGCTAAATTTTTCACCAATTAACGAAAGGCTCATGAAAATGACCCATGCGCTTAGGTGCCATCTGTGGAGGGAACAAGACAATCTCTTCACGAAGCGGTATTGAACAAAGTTAAGAGAACCAGCATTCGTGACAGACTGAGGAACGGTTCTGCCACCTCCAACTTTCATCTCTTAAAGACATCTTTTTTGCCTTCTTTTTCTTGTGGCCTTGTACAGCATCTGTACAACGCCAACATGGTTATTAACGGATGTGGTATGGTTAATTTGTGTGGCAGAGGGATGCCCTTATTGCCGCAGGTTATCTGTGATAAAACCGTATTCTACCAGAAACTAGGAGAAATCGTTTTAGGAAAGATAAAAATGTAAGCCAGTTATAGCTTCCAGAAACTGTAGAGTGTGAGACCCACCGTTTTCCTAGGCATCTACGCCACGGAAGAAATTTACTGTAAGGTCCTTGCAACGGGATCTCTGACTGTCACAAAACATCTATTTCTGTTGAACGCGCACATCCCCCCCCCCCCCCTCCGTCTCTCTCTCTCTCTCTCTCTCTCTCTCTGTGTGTGTGTGTGTATGTGTGTGTGTGTGTTTTCGCATGTACACATGTAAGCCCTCCGAGTCGTCTGATTTAGAATCCTGAATCCTGCCGTCAGATGGGAGTGATTTTCTGCTTCCTCCCCACACCACGGCAACACTGTATAATCATAACAAAATCCTCAGGAGCAGGAGTTTGTTTAACTTTTTTACAAACAACTGTGCTCAAGCTACATTTTCATCTGCTGTCTGCCCAGGCATACCACGTATACACCCAGCACTCTTCGTACAGCAGCCAACGTTAGTAGGAACAAACCAAACGCCAAAGTCTGCTGCAATTGGCCGGCGAGATTCCTACACCAGCAGAAACAGCCAAGTTTCAGAGGGTTAAAATGACACCACTATCTACTGGGAGAAGGAAGAGCAAAGACTTGCTACCAGACAACTGATGAAAAAAGACTTTCTGTCCCACAGAAGGATGTGTCCACTTTAGTACTGAGTACAAAGAGCAATTTGGACTCAGAACTGCCAGCCTTTACTGCTGCCGTCTTCCGAAGCCACGCTCTGTGACGTTGGTAAGAATGAGCCACCGAGTCGAGGGGACGCTATGCTAGTTAACTTTCACTACGGGATAACTGCCCTGTTTTAAGGTTTGCAGGCAGGCACTTGCTTCCTCCATGCACTTTGGTGGTTCTACTGGCATTCGTACTAATTTTTCCAGGCTTTTTCTTTACAACACGAACCATTCTTGCAGTCATTGGCAATATCCGCAATTCATTCTCGTGATTATGCTTTCATTGCGCTCACCCAGCTGTGCCAAGGTCAGATTTTACAGCTATAATCCCTTGTACAATAATTTAATCTTCACTTACTTATCTCACTGAGTAACTCATATGTTCATGCCTTACGATAGCAAATATAGTTGTAAAATTACCAAATATGCAGCAACCAGTCGCAAAATCATGTTTGCAAAAATGAATAAATAAAACATGATTTTGCGACTGGTTGCTGCATATTTGGTAATTTTATGGTTTACGGTCGCTGCACGACTTGGGAACCACATGGAGCCCACCATTCATAAATGTAATTGTTATAGTGACCACTTGTTTCCTTTGTAGATACATGATCCCCATGATTAATTTATCCATGTGTGGCGTGGTATCAATATTTTCATGTTTGACTGGGCCAGCTTTATCATTCAGTAAGTTGTCTTTGTTGTGCGATATGTAGTTTTTCATTAAAATTTACGTGATCTTAATCGGAACTTCCGTTCTCTGTGCGACTGGACTGACAGCATTTTTGGGGTATGCTAAACGGCGCAACTGGGACCTCACATCCCTGTCTGGAGATTAGGGTTCTGATGGTTCTGAGCACTATGGGACTTAACATCTACTTAAACCTAACTAACCTAAGGACATCACACACATCCATGCCCGAGGCAGGATTCGAACCTGCGACCGTAGCAGCAACGTGGTTCCGGACTGAAGCGCCTAGAACCGCTCGGCCACAAGGACCGGCATCGTTGAAACAACCGGTTTTCGGATATATCGTTTTTTTTCATCTCTAGCTCAAGCTGACTGTAAGAACTGCTCAAAATAATAGTTTTCTGAAATAACCTATGTTCAATTTTATATTCCTATTATTTCCTATAATAAATGCACAAACCTAACAAAGATTAAGGGCATCTGCCATTCGCTGCTTTTCTCGAAAATTGAAGAGTGACTTTATACCACGAAAAAGTCATCACTATTTCCTTACTGATTCTAATTTTTTGAAGCTGTTCAAAAATAATCTCCTAATCGAGAATCACGCCACTATTTGAGCATTACCAATAGTCAGTGCTAAAGGCTAAAAACTGAGCATGAAGAAATCTATTTTTCGCGATAATTTTTCTATGTACAAGAGCTACAAGCAGGTAAAATCGAATTATGTAGATACAGGCAGCATATCAGTAAACTTCCTATTTGTATCGTAAACCTGCGTGAATTGTTCAGTTTCACATTTGCTCTTCATATGCAGATCCTCCAGGTTTTAATTGCATTGTACTTCACTGATACCGCACTTCCTGACTAGGGATGGTGCCATTCGGTAATACAACTGATGCTCGACGACGACAGTGGAAATTTCCATGCAGCCCAGATGGAGCAATTCTTCCACGCTACTTGTACTCGCGTACCGTCTAATACGCCACGACACGTGGTAATGGGTACATTATTGTTTCAGTAACGCTGTACTAATTCTTATGCCACGTGTTAGCTGTTTGTTGCTGTAGGCAATATTATTAAAATAGCACTGATCGCTTTTCAAATTTTGTGTCATAACGCAATATTTCAAAGCAATAAAAATTTTACAAATAGAAATTGCTTGTTTTCAGAAAAAAAACACTTAGCACTGCTGTTTTTGCCAATTGATATTTCGGTGTTTTATCCGGTCATCAGCAAAATGTAACACCTGCCACAACCAAGGCAAACAAATACCGAAAAATTTATTTTATTATTTAGAACCAAAATACCGGTATCGTTTTTAATCGGTCTGTTTTCCCATATCTAGCACTTTTTTAAGTATATGGTGCATATTATGTTTGTTGAGGTTACTTTCAGTACTTTCTGTTTCCCCTGCACCGCGGTACACCGAAAAGTCAAAGAAACTGCTACACCTTCAACTTTTATAGTCCTGTCTTCCTCAGTTGCGTGTATTATTACGGTATATTAATAATTTTTACTTATGGACCGTCTGACAGTAACTGAATTAAACACAATTTTAATGCCATACGCGTTTCGCCTTTATTTTCTGCAAGGCATCATCAGTGGCAGATTGCGTGGACAATTTCCTACATATTACGATCCTGTTGCATTTTTGGTGTTGTTCTTCTTCTTTTGAACGCCAATTTGCGGTTTTTTTCCCCATCCCACAACACTATGCACTGAACGCTTGTTTTAAAGCAAAAAAAAAAAAACATTGCTTTAAAACCTCGAAGATGCTGTTTCCTACCGCTCGTGCGCCGATTATAACACCACGTTCAAACTCACTTAAATCTTGATGACCTGTCATTGTAGCCGCAGTAACCGAACTGCGCCAGACACTTATCTTTGCCTGTTTACGTACCTGCGTATTTGAATACGCATGCCTATACCAGTTTCTTTTAACGCTTCAGTTTATATGTTAAGGCAACTGCGATTTCGCATTCACCCACTATTACACGTGAAAGCAGAGTGAGGAACGGTGATGGTGATACAGTAGGGCAGGCAGCTGAGGAGTTTTCGCCGCGAGGCAGTGTTTCGGCGTCCGGCGATGTAGGCGGCAGGCGGCGGCTGGCGCCGGCGCGATGCCGTGCCTCCACATTCCGGCACAGAAGCAGCGGCAGTGAGTGGCCGGTGCACCTGTCGCGCCGTATTTCAGCAGCACAGCGCGGGCTGGCTGCACCCAAACAGCGGCCGAGGCCTCGACTATGTTTGGCTTCGCCATCCCACGCCGCCGGCCGCCTTCAAAGCAGCCGCCGAGACCCGCGGTCAGAGAGGACCGGAGACCTCTGACGTATCGCCGCCGTTCCCACTGCGCCGATCTGGAACCGCGGGACCGCTGCGGTCGAAGGTTCGAATGCTGCCTCGGGCATGGATGTGTGTGATGTCCTTAGGTTAGTTAGGTTTAAGTAGTTCTAAGTTCTAGGGGACTGATGACCTTAGAAGTTAAGTCCCATAGTGCTCAGAGCCGTTTGAACCCACTTCACCGAAACGTTATCTCTGCTGCCACACTTTCCCCCTGGTCGTTCTCACAAGTACAGTGTTTGCCACTGAAAATACAAGGGGCGTTCAAAAAGTTTCCATTTGAGGGAGTTGCTCCAGCTGATATGCAACGTGGCGCGACTTCGCTGCGAGTTTACTGGGTGAGTCAGCTGCCCTTCCACAAGGTTGTACGCAGCCCGCAACGCCTTCAAATATCACGCACAAGATTTTCTCTCGCTCGCTACGTGGAAACTGTTGGTCCCGCAGAAAAAATGAACCCGATCTTTTTGTAGGAAACTTAATGTAGTTAAATTTTGTATAGGGTTACATTTTCGCTAGAAGACAGGTTTTCGAGTTAAACAACACAGAAAAATTTTAAAAATGAAAATACCGTTAACTGTTACTGACTTTCACTTACAACATACTTTTTACAAAGATACTGATGTGTAAGTAAGGTCCTGAACCTGAAAATATTGAGCCCGCAGCTCGTGGTCGTGCGGTAGCGTTCTCGCTTCCCACGCCCGGGTTCCCGGGTTCGATTCCCGGCGGGGTCAGGGATTTTCTCTGCCTCGTGATGGCTCGGTGTTGTGTGATGTCCTTAGGTTAGTTGGGTTTAAGTAGTTCTAAGTTCTAGGGGACTGATGACCATAGATGTTAAGTCCCATAGTGCTCAGAGCCTGAAAATATTGAATAAGACAATGTGTGTGTTTATACATAAACTTTCTGCTACCAGTCACGATTTTGTTTTATTAATATTTTACACGACGCGTTTCGGAAAACGATTCTCATTTTCAAGTGTGCTTTCTCTATGTACTATGCCATTTTTACGTAATGTTTTCTATGTGCGAGGTTCTGCTTAGTTTTGTTGATTTTACTGCAATATATAAAAAACGCGCAATTTTTGGTTGGGTATCGATTTCTCTAAGTAGTTAGTTCTTCCAGATTTCGCCACTAACTACATATAAAAACCGACAACTGACTAAAAATTGCGCGTCTTTCATATATTGCAGTAAAATCACCATAACAGAGCAGAACCTCACACATCGAAAACGTTACGTAAAATTGTCATAGTACGAAGATAAAACACACTTGAAAATAGGAATCATTTCCCGAAACTCGCCGTGTAAAATACGAATAAAATAAAATTGTGACTTTCACCAGCTGCGACATAGCGCGTATACGAACAGTGATCCAATACTGTCAAATGTTTTTTATTCCAGTCTTTGATCACAATATCAATTCTTTAGACGATGACCGGTTTCAGTCTGTTATGACCATCCTCAGATCTACAATATACAAATATATACACCTAGTGAGCAGTGTGTCTTTCAACATAGTACAGCAACACGTAGCACAATATACTATCATACAACCACGGAAATGTACAGATAAAATACGGTAAAACGTTCCTTTTCTACACCATGTCCTAAAGTGATAAGGCCATAATGGCATCGTTAAAACATATAAATATAGTCAGTACAGCATCGTCACATAGCTCTCAAATAATGTGTAGAATAGGCCACATCGTCCACACAGTCATTATTGCTACTGGCTACTGAAGTACAGTAGCTACCAGAAATCTGTTTGCCTACCTAGATGTCGCTCCTGTCGGCTTGGATGTTGTCATCATTAACGCAAAAAACATAATCTGATAAAAACACATTAGGTAAAATACATGTAGCAGACTTGTAAATATTGATAACTATTATAGAAACCAATTGTGATACAATAAAAGACGAACACAGTTACTCATAAAAAATTATTAAAAGGAAGTACGTCCGACCCTTTTATCGTGAATTTACAGTCAAAATTTAATATAGCAATACATTGCCTGTAGCAACTTACAAATCACCTCTGAAAGATAAATGTCCACATGAGAGCTGAAAAAAAGACAGATCAATGTTCAGCGTCATCTGTTGGGTCGGCCGCCAGGATGTTATGTAGGTGCGCACCGATCGTAAGAACTTATCCACTAGAGGGCTTTATATACATCGTGATATGTCTCTCACAGAAAACGTTTAAACAACATATTAACAGTTTGGAATCCGTAGAAATGTTGGAACACGTGAGGCAATACTAACCTTACGACTTATCTTAGAAGAAAGATTAAGAAAAGGCAAACCTACGTTTCTAGCATTTGTAGACTTAGAGAAAGCTTTTGACAATGTTGATTGGAATACTCTCTTTCAAATTATAAAGATGGCAGGGGTAAAATACAGGGAGGGAAAGGCTATTTACAATTTGTGCAGAAACCAGATGGCAGTTACGAGAGTTGAGGGGCACGAAAGGGAAGCAGTGGTTGGGAAGGGAGTGAGACAGGGTTGTAGCCTCTCCCCGATGTTATTCAATCTGTATATTGAGCAAGCAGTAAAGGAAACAAAAGAAAAATTCGGAGTAGGTATTAAAATGCATGGAGAAGAAGTAAAAACTTTGAGGTTCGCCGATGACATTGTAATTCTGTCAGAGACAGCAAAGGACTTGGAAGAGCCGTTGAACGGAATGGACAGTGTCTTGAAAGGAGGGTATAAGATGAACATCAACAAAAGCAAAACGAGGATAATGGATTGTAGTCGAATTAAGTCGGGTGATGCTGAGGGAATTAGATTAGGAAATGAGACACTTCAAGTAGTAAAGGAGTTTTGCTATTTAGGGAGTAAAATAACTGATGATGGTCGAAGTAGAGAGGATATAAAATGTAGACTGGCAATGGCAAGGAAATCGTTTCTGAAGAAGAGAAATTTGTTAACATCGAGTATAGATTTAAGTGTCAGGAAGTCGTTTCTGAAAGTATTTGTATGGAGTGTAGCCATGTATGGAAGTGAAACATGGACGATAACTAGTTTGGACAAGAAGAGAATAGAAGCTTTCGAAATGTGGTGCTACAGGAGAATGCTGAAGATGAGGTGGGTAGATCACGTAACTAATGAGGAGGTATTGAATAGGATTGGGGAGAAGAGAAGTTTGTGGCACAACTTGACTAGAAGAAGGGATCGGTTGGTAGGACATGTTTTGAGGTATCAAGGGATCACAAATTTAGCATTGGAGGGCAGCGTGGAGGGTAAAAATCGTAGAGGGAGACCAAGAGTTGAATACACTAAGCAGATTCAGAAGGATGTAGGTTGCAGTAAGTACTGGGAGATGAAGAAGCTTGCACAGGATAGAGTAGCATGGAGAGCTGCATCAAACCAGTCTCAGGACTGAAGACCACAACAACAACAACATTAACAGTCAATAAATAAAATTATATAGTCTGGCCATACATTCCATGTAGGTAGGACATAATCAGTTACGGGATTAGAGCGACTATTGTATAGACTGGTAGCAGAAAATTGTTTCCATAGTTGCAGGCTTTCAAAAAACTATTTATAATGGACAAAATGAGACTGAATATGACATTCATTGTGGAAAGTATCATCAGTAATAACAAAGGGAGGCCACGACGTTTGGAACGCGGATTTACTGCAAACATCGTACACTCGTAGTAATCCATGAGGACAACAAAATGTGTAAGCAGTAGCGCGTACTTCTCAAGCGTTATTGAGAAAATCGCAAGATAATTTCGACCATGAAATGTCGTCAAGTATATACACCTGTGCGTGGCCGTTTTTACCAGAAAGCGCCGGCAGCCGAGTGGTTCTACTCATTATTTTAGAGCTATGCGACGATGCTGTGTTGACTACATTTATGCTTTTTAACGATGCCGGCACGGTAGCTCAGCGTGTTCGGTCAGAGGGTTTAGCTCCCCTCTGTAATAAAAGAACTGAGTGACGGTTCAACGAACAACCTGAACGGATGTCATCGGACGTCCACCACGAACAAATTCGACGAACACTATAGAACAAAATGAAATAAAAAAAAAGTGTTTAGCGTTTAAGTCCCGTAATCGCTGGGTCGCTGAATCGTGTCCCGTAAGTCAGTTTTTTTTTAATTTTCTTTACTATTTATATTACAATTGATGTAATGGGAAAAATACGTGTAATTGGATGAACTTTTATTAAATTTACATTGTTATTTGGCAGTCTACAAATTTTTATTATTACAAATAATGTAATATTCATAACTGCCGACTAGCAAACGACCAAACGCATAAAGTGATACTGAAAATGTATGCTTGTCCGTGTCTTCAAAATTGTTCGCATTTAATCGAAAGAGAACGAGAAATTGCTTCTCGTGAAGACGCTATTAAAATACACCCGATACTGCATGACCAATGATCAGCGCCGATGTTATGCATGGTTTGCTTCCAAATTATCGGCTGATAGATAGGTTTTCGAAAATGTTAACGAGCTTTGTTTTTCCACGTAAAACCTCAAAACACCTTGCGTGTGCGGAAACATGTCATTTATTGAATGCAGCTGGTGCCGTTTAGCTTTGTTTTTCATGTTTTTACGAAAAATACCATCCTGCAACTTGCGATGGTAATGTCGAAAGCGACGATTAATTGTACATCTTTCGAAAGCCGTCTGTGCCGGTCGAAACTTCGAGGTAACAAGTCGTTTCGGGCTCCTTCCAGGTGTAAAGGATTTCTCAAATCACTGAGGAGCGGGACTCGATCCAGCGACCCAGCGATTACGGGGCTTGAACGCTAACCACTTTAAAAAAAAAAATAAATAAAATCTCATTTTGTTCGGCTTCGTTCGTTGCATCAGCTCGGGGCAGACGGCGTAAGACATCCGTTTAAGTTTGTTGTTGATCGATTAACTCAGTTTTTTTTTTTTTTAATTACAGAGGGCAGATAACCTTCTGACCGAACACGCTGAGCAACCGTACCGGCACCACTCGGCTGCCGGAGCTTCCTGGTAAAAACGGCCACGCACAGGTGTATATACTTGACATTTGCCGGTCGAAATTATCTTGCGATTTTCTCAATAACGCTTGAGAAATACGCGCTATTGCTTACAGATTTAGTTGTCCCAATGGAGTACTACGAGTGTACGAAGTCAGCAGTAAATCCGCGTTCCAAACGTCGTGGCCTCCCCTTGTAGGCCCTGAATTTTAGGGTTAAGATTAACTGAAAAATTTAGAGAATAATTCCTTCTCAACAATAAGTATTTTTTAAAAGTTTTAAAATATAAAGTGACTAAGTTACAATAATTTCAAAAGGCGGGCGTAAAGTAGCCCCCCGCCACTTGGTATTTTGTGTGTTATAGTTCAATTCTTTTATAATGGCGGTTCGCGCATGCCCGCCGAGACGCGGGAGATTGCAACGTTGCCAGTTGCACACGCCAAGCAAACTTACGTTTAGGGGGGAGCACGCAGTTTATGAAGTAAAACCACCACGGTCGCATTAACCCTTTCGCTTCTAGAGAGACGTACTCCCCGCATTCCGCGCTGTGCCCGATTTTGTTATCACTGCATTGCTCGCCTCTGTAGACACATGGTGTTCCGACTGCTTTGACACACTTACCATTGGATTTGACAAAAATTATATGGCGCAAAAACTTGATTTTTACACTTCTTCTTGACTGATACCTTCCCCCCATAAATGACTCAATTTTGTTTCGATGTTCAACGCAGTTATTGTGCAGCATTAAATGTAGAAAACCACTGCACAAAATTTTGAAGAGTTTGCAGAGGTAAAAGTCCATAGCGTATAATTTCCGTATGGTTGATTTCAGTTGCCACTAGAAATTTCAAAAAATTACATTGAAACGAATAAAATTCATGAAGTAAGACACTTCGATATTGTTTTTAAATAAAGGAAACATTAGGCACCAAACAAGGTTTGAACTCAGAATCTTTCGCTTGGCAGCCAAATACTTTAACCATTACGCTAAAGTGGCTCGTCATTCAACATACTTCCTCAAGGACTTTAAAACAGGACGCAAAATACCGACAAACACTGTTGGTATGACTGTGAATTACTCACGTTTCGTCTAAGTGCAATAGGAAATAAACAATTACCGCTGTTCTTTACTCAAATGGTTCAAATGGCGCTGAGCACTATGGGGCTTAACATCTGTGGTCATCAGTCCCCTAGAACTTAGAACTACTTAAACCTAACTAACCTAAGGACATTACACACATCCATGCCCAAGGCAGGATTCGAACCTGCGACCGCAGCAGTCGCGCGGTTCCGGACTGAGCGTCTCTACCGCGAGACCACCGCGGCCGGCTGTTCTTTATTGCGAAAAAGCGGTTAGTGAGAATGATACAAACACCTTGCCTTGCTATCGCCTGAATTAGGTGGCTTATTGCTTGTTTGGTTTAATTAATTAATAGAATATGAAGCAATTGGTATAAAGAATGCTTATTCCAAACTTTCTATAAAACAAATTCTGCTATCAAGACATTGCTTTCGTTCAGTTACTTTACTTACGACTGAACGTTTTTAAAACTGAAGACGCTCGTCCGTACTCTGTACTGCAGTCGAGCTCTGGTAACGTCGTTCTCTGTTCTTTGGCTGACTGTTTTGTGACGTCAGATACGCAGAACGAACCTAAACTCGGCCGCCATCGTAAATGACGCGCACTTAAGTAATTAAATAGCAAAGTCTGCTGGCAAGTTGCAGTGGCCCCCCCGCCCCTGGCAGGTCGGCAGGTCCTGACGGCGCCTCGGCCCGTCCTTGGCTCACTTTCCGGCAGCCCGTCGCCAGCCACCACCTGCGGCCGGCTGCCGTCGCTACCAATTACCAGAGCCGCCAGCGGAAGTGGAGCTGCTTGTACTGTGCAGCAGAAAACGCGGCCTTCCTACACCTGCACCGCCTGGCAGGCAACACACTGCAGACAGGCGCGGGCAGCAGCGAAACGGGAGGGGGGGGGGGGGGGGGGGCTGAGTCAGCACCGGCGTATACTACATAGAGCTCCGCTACAACATACACTACTGGCCATTAAAATTGCTACACCAAGAAGAAATGCAGATGATAAACGGGTATTCATTGGACAAACATATTGTACTGGAACTGACACGTGATTACATTTTCACGCAATTTGGGTCCCGGAACAACCACCTCTGGCTGTAATAACGGCCTTGATACGCCTGGGCATTGAGGCAAACAGAGCTTGGATGGCCTGTACAGGTACAGCTGCCCATGCAGCTTCAACACGATACCACACTTCATCAAGGGTAGTGACTGGCGTATTGTGACGAGCCAGTTGCTCGGCCACCATTGACCAGACGTTTTCAATTGGTGAGAGATCTGGGCAATGTGCTGGCCAGAGCAGCAGTCGAACATCTTCTGTATCCTGAAAGGCCCGTATAGGATCTGCAACATGTGGTCGTGCATTATCCTGCTGAAATGTAGGGTTTCGCAGGATTCGAATGAAGGGTAGAGCCACGGGTCGTAACACATTTGAAATGTAACGTCCACTGTTCAAAGTGTCGTCAATGCGAACAAGAGGTGACCCAGACGTGTAACAAGTGGCACCACATACCATCACGCCAGGTGATACGCCAGTATGGCGATGACGAATACACGCTTCCAATGGCGGGCCGGAATGGCCGAGCGGTTCTAGGCGCTACAGTCTGGAACCGTGCGACCGCTACGGTCGCAGGTTCGAATGCTGAATCGGGCATGGATGTGTGTGATGTCCTTAGGTTAGTTAGGTTTAAGTAGTTCTAAGTTCTAGGGGACTGATGACCTCAGCAGTTAAGTCCCATAGTACTCAGAGCCATTTGAACCATTTGACCGCTTCCAATGAGCGTTCACCGCGATGTCGCCAAACACGGATGCGACCATCATGATGCTGTAAACATGACGTTTTGCCATTCTTGCACCCAGGTTCGTCGTTGAGTACACCATTGCAGGCGCTCCTGTCTGTGATGCAGCGTCGAGTGTAACCGCAGCCATGGTCTCCGAGCTGATAGTCCATGCTGCTGCAAACGTTGTCGAACTGTTCGTGCAGATTCCATATTCTGCTAACACTTAGTGGATCCCGACCAACGCGAGCAGTAATGTCGCGATACGATAAACCGCAATCGCGATAGGCTACAATCCGATCTTTATCAAAGTCAGAAACGTGATGGTACGCATTTCTCCTCCTTACACGACGCATCACAACAACGTTTCACCAGGCAACGCCGGTCAACTGCTGTTTGTGTATGAGAAATCGGTTGGAAACTTTCGTCATGTCAGCACGTTGTAGGTGTCGCCACCGGCGCCAACCTTGTGTGAATGCTCTGAAAAGCTAATCATTTCAATATCACAGCATCTTCTTCCTGTCGGTTAAATTTCGCGTCTGTGGTACTCATCTTCGTGGTGTAGCAATTTTAATGGCCAGTAGTGTAGCATCACTTAAGCGCCTGGCAGGCATTAGAATGCATTTGAAATCAGAATTTGTTTTTAGTTCTCGGTTTTCCACGTTTTCTGTGGAGTAAGTATGTGATGCATGGTTCAGGTTCACCAACTACCGGGTGTTATAATCGAACTGCAGATACTCACGGAGATCAAGTGGGGGCTGTAATTACCGTATGACAGCGAATTTTGGTAGATATGCTAATGCGGTAATGTGCAACGGATTGACGCTGGAAAACAAATTAGCTCAAAATGTGACCACTAGGCCGGCCGCGGTGACCGAGCGATTCTAGGCGCTACAGTCTGGAACCGCGCGACCGCTACGGTCGCAGGTTCGAATCCTGCCTCGGACATGGATATCTGTGATGTCTTTAGGTTCGTTGGGTTTAAGTAGTTGTAAGTCTAGGGGGCTGTTGACCTCAGATGTTAAGTCCCATAGTTCTTAGAGCCATTATGCCGAGTGAGCCAACTCAACAATAGCGGACCAACTATATCATGCGTCTGTCACGGCTTTTCATTGAGCTGCAATGAAACAATGAAAATGACAACACGTTGCTGTTGCAAGCAGTGCTCAGCTGGACGACATGTTTTTCTATGTGTTGAATTATTTTTAACAGTGCATCTTGTATGTCATAGACACGTCGTGTTGATCTCGATAAAGGAATACACAGGCTGGAAATCAATTAGAGTTAAACAAAAATGTGCAAGGGGGAAGGGTCTGGAGCCAAAGACTCCAAGTTTGCCCCAGATAGGAGTTACCCTAGTTACACCAGTTTGTGTGCCTTATCTCGTCTTTCTTACCACTGACTGCTACATAGTGGTCGGATAATTTTGTTAACAGACTTCTGTTGTTACTCGCAACGGCCTTTCAGTCATGAGATATTAAATTAATCAATATTTTATTTCTATTCCACGATTCAGATCAGTATTTCGTTTCTTATGCAGCTCTACTGGACAGGAAAGGAGATGAACCACAAACTATACGAAGAGTAAAACAGTGTAACATTACCTCAATTCTCCGGAAATGCTTGGCAGAAGATGACAATGACATTAAAAGGTTACCACTTTCCTGCAGTTGTGTAAATACTATTTCCAGAACGAGATTTTCACTCTGCAGCCGAGTGTGCGCTGATATGAAACTTCCTGGCAGATTAAAACCATCTGGCGGACCGAGTCTCGAACTAGGGACTTTTGCCTTTCGCGGGCAAGTGCTCTACCAAGGTTCGCAGGAGAGCTTCTGTAAAGTTTGGAAGGTAGGAGACGAGATACTGGCAGAAGTAAAGCTGTGAGGACGGTGCGTGAGTCGTGCTTGGGTAGCTCAGATGATAGAGCACTTTCCCGCGGAAGGCAAAGGTCCTGAGTTCGAGTCTCGGTCCGACACACAGTTTTAATCCGCCAGGAAGTTTAAATACTATTTGTTTGATCATGATTAAGTTCCGACTTCTTAGCTGATCGTCAGCTGACAACTGAATGTCGCAGCCACAAATTAAATTACGTGGTGCTACGTAGAATTGCAATACCTATGGGGTGAGTATTGAGAAGCAAGAACAAAACTTGTGCCACCAACATACACTGATAAACTTAAACATTATGACCACTGCCCACCGAAACGTTGGATGCGGCCTGGTGGCGTTGAGGGCATCTGAAATGGTAACAGAATTATAGAGCTGAGTAGACACGGACGGAGGATTACACTAGCGAAGATACAGCATGAAAATGGGGAAATCTATTGACATACGCGACTTTGGCAAAGGGAAATCTGTTCGTCACTAAATAAACGGTATTTGCGGAACGGGAGAGAAGTTTATCCATTTTAATATTTTTAATATTAATACTACAAAGGGAAAAGGATTATAATGGAAGACCAAGAACGAAGCGCTCAGTTTAAAAGGTTTAAAACGGGTATATGATAGGAATGTAGTCTTTCGGCACTTTTGTTCAGTGTGTACGTAGAAGAGACAGTAACAAAAATAAAAAAATGCTCAGGAGAGGCAGTATAATTCAGGGTGAAACGATATCAGTGATAAGATTCGCTGCTGACATTGTTACCCTCAGTGAAACTGAAGATGAATTAAAGGATCTGTTGAATGGAATAAACAGACTAATGAACGCTGAATATGCATTGAGGGTAGACGACGCAACGAAAATGGGATTAGCAATGAACTTAGCATCTGAATTGGTGATATAGATGAAATGAAGAAATTCTACTACATTGGAAGCACAAAAATACTTGATGGACGAAGCAAAGAAAATATATAGGTAAAGCAGACTAGTGCGGAGCACGGAGTTTTATGGAATCGAATCGTGCAATCTGGGAATACTGGAAAAGAAGAGAATCGAAGCATTTGAAATGTGATGCTGTAGAATAAAGTTAAAAATTATGTGGACTAATAAGGAATGAGGTGGTTCACTGCAGAATCGGCAAGGAAACGAACAAATGAAGAACACTGGCTAGAAGGAGGGATAGAATGATAGAACGTCTGTTAAGACGTGAGCGAGTAACGTGGGTGGTTCTGTAGTGGTTCACTGAACAGGAAAGGTGTATACAGGATAGTAAATCGTGGTGGGACGCATGAAGCCAGTCAGAAGACTAAGGATGACAAAAAATTGGCAATAAAATGATAAAGGACGTGCACGGAGGCTTATAGAAAATCATTTTTTCGTTGCTCAGTGCGAGAATATCTCATCCTGTCCAAAATGTTTCGAGACTGGATTAGTAAAAATGGATATAGAGACGCTGAGATGGTGATTTAATGTGTCGGGTGTTCTACATAGTCGTCCCTCAGTTGCGTACAGTGCACAGAATATTCGTACAGGATGTGAAACTGTCAGAAAAATCCTTCTTTGCGATGTTGTTCAACTCGTGCGTCACATTGTCTGCAATGGAAGTTTTGTGGTACGTTCTTATTCATAACATCAAGCATCTTCCCACATGATGACCATTTTTTCTTTCAGAAAAAAATTGTCCGCGTTTTGCATTTCAGTGAGGTCGCGGGAGGCGTCCACGTGTCGTTGTTTTTGTTTGGGACTCAAGATGTGTGGGACAAATTTTGCACTAACATTTCTCCTTTTGAAAATACACTCCTGGAAATTGAAATAAGAACACCGTGAATTCATTGTCCCAGGAAGGGGAAACTTTATTGACACATTCCTGGGGTCAGATACATCACATGATCACACTGACAGAACCACAGGCACATAGACACAGGCAACAGAGCATGCACAATGTCGGCACTAGTACAGTGTATATCCACCTTTCGCAGCAATGCAGGTTGCTATTCTCCCATGGAGACGATCGTAGAGATGCTGGATGCAGTCCTGTGGAACGGCTTGCCATGCCATTTCCACCTGGCGCCTCAGTTGGACCAGCGTTCGTGCTGGACGTACAGACAGCGTGAGACGACGCTTCATCCAGTCCCAAATATGCTCAATGGGGGACAGATCCGGAGATCTTGCTGGCCAGGGTAGTTGACTTACACCTTCTAGAGCACGTTGGGTGGCACGGGATACATGCGGACGTGCATTGTTCTGTTGGAACAGCAAGTTCCCTTGCCGGTCTAGGAATGGTAGAACGATGGGTTCGATGACGGTTTGGATGTACCGTGCACTATTCAGTGTCCCCTCGACGATCACCAGTGGTGTACGGCCAGTGTAGGAGATCGCTCCCCACACCATGATGCCGGGTGTTGGCCCTGTGTGTCTCGGTCGTATGCAGTCCTGATTGTGGCGCTCACCTGCACGGCGCCAAACACGCATACGACCATCATTGGCACCAAGGCAGAAGAGACTCTCATCGCTGAAGACGACACGTCTCCATTCGTCCCTCCATTCACGCCTGTCGCGACACCACTGGAGGCGGGCTGCACGATGTTGGGGCGTGAGCGGAAGACTGCCTAAACGGTGTGCGGGATCGTAGCCCAGCTTCATGGAGACGGTTGCGAATGGTCCTCGCCGATACCCCAGGAGCAACAGTGTCCCTAATTTGCTGGGAAGTGTCGGTGCGGTCCCCTACGGCACTGCGTAGGATCCTACGGTCTTGGCGTGCATCCGTGCGTCGCTGCGGTCCGGTCCCAGGTCGACGGGCACGTGCACCTTCCGCCGACCACTGGCGACAACATCGATGTACTGTGGAGACCTCACGCCCCACGTGTTGAGCAATTCGGCGGTACGTCCACCCGGCCTCCCGCATGCCCACTATACGCCCTCGCTCAGAGTCCGTCAACTGCACATACGGTTCACGTCCACGCTGTCGCGGCATGCTACCAGTGTTAAAGACTGCGATGGAGCTCCGTATGCCACGGCAAACTGGCTGACACTGACGGCGGCAGTGCACAAATGCTGCGCAGCTAGCGCCATTCGACGGCCAACACCGCGGTTCCTGGTGTGTCCGCTGTGCCGTGCGTGTGATCATTGCTTGTACAGCCCTCTCGCAGTGTCCGGAGCAAGTATGGTGGGTCTGACACACCGGTGTCAATGTGTTCTTTTTTCCATTTCCAGGAGTGTATTATGGAGAATGTGTTGAACACTTGATTTAGAGATATTGCTCCTTTGCGATTTGTGACGCAACAAGTCTGACGCACTACAGCTACGAGTCGCTACGTAATACAGCCTGCTCACAACTGACAGTAGTCCGGTTAAATTTACATGATAGTTGACGCTTCACGAGTTCAAATGGTTCAAATGGCTCTGAGTACTAAGGGACTTAATATCTGAGGTCATCAGTCCCCTAACATTAGAGGGAAACAGACAGGCACACAAATACCCTCGCGGTGGGCATGTGGCAAGGGGGGGGGGGGGGGGATGCGGGAATGAGTGGCAACGGTCCCACGGTTCCGGATTGAAGCGCCTAGAACCGCTCGTCCACAGCGGCCGGCACTCCACGCGTTGTAGCTGTTTCGTCCAATCAGAGCGCTCAATGTCACGCCCGAACCGTTCGCCGTTGCCATAAGGACTCAACAATTGGTCACTTCACTTTCACTTCCTTGTCCGACATTGTTTCTTGATGTGGTTGGATCTCGAATCACGGGTCTGGCACTTTCATTTCGTATTTCGTCACACATGATAACCACACACACACACACACACACACACACACACACACACACACACACAACGGTGCTAATGAAATACACACGTTTCATACACAGCTCTAACCAAACACTACTGAATACTTCCGCACAAGGCGCTGTTCAGCGTTAAATATACAGTTACCACAATCACAGAGATAGTCTTACATTAGATAAGCATCGCACAACATTGCATGAAGCCGAATTTTTCAAGGCGACAATTCGGCTTTGCGACTGGGTCATCACAGCGTAATAACATCAATTTAATTCAGATTTATAAGGTAGCGCTGGATAGTGTACAAATGTGACCTATAAAAGGTCGCGGGCTCGAATCCCATCAAATCTAGATGAACTTTTCTTTTTTCCTTAATATATTTTTTGTTTCTAAATATATAATCAAAACAGTTTGGTTATTATTTTTTTCAATTGATGATGAAAAGGGCCCATACTCCGAGGAGTGTAGGGGACGATGCGAGAGACCCGCCCCGTTGTGCTAGGCAAGATCCTAGTGGAGGTGGTTTGCCATTGCCTTCCTCCGATCGGAATGGGGACGAATGATGATAATGACGACACAACAACACCCAGTCATCTCGAGACAGGAAAAAAGCCCTGACCCCGCCGGGAATCGAACCCGGGACCCCGTGGGCTGGAAGCGAGAACACTATCACAAGACCACGAGCTGGCTAAAATGTTCGCTTATTTATTTAGTTTCTAATTCGTTGCGGCGTCATGTTCATCATCGTATTGACTTTTTTATTTGCTCATTTTTATTAATATCATTATTTTTTCGTTTGAAATCTGCCTGTGTCATCAAATGCCAATGATGACTGCTCATCGCTTGATAACGCAGCAGCTCATGCACCCAGTGTGAGGATAGTTCTAGGTAACGAGCGATAGCAAGAAATTACCGTTTGTTTTTAGCGCTGACACCGAATTTTTTATGTCTTGAGGTTGCTTGTAAATTTTAGCTCTTATCGCCGCGAACAAAGCAATCATATTTTAGGTCTGCGAAGTCAAGTAATTTTAATCGGACTAAAGTCGCATGAACATCTACTAACAGTTGTTAGTCCAAGCTGCGACAGTAGCTACTGCGCTGACGTCCCGTATACGAACGGTGTACTATATTCGTAGAGTCAGCTGTAGATGTTGATGATAATCCACGGCGACGAGTCGCACATACGTTTATTCAGTTTCACACAGACGTCGCTTACGTCAAAAGTCCCGCGGTTATTATCTACTCCACATGAAAGATCGTGCACGAAGGCGACTGCTCAAGAGATCTGAGGGAGAGGACTTATTTTACGGTGCGCAACGACTGGCTGTATGGCCGCCTAAAGAGAGCGGCGGAGAAAAACGCGAGTCGCGAGGATGGAGTGCGAGAGAGACGACGGGCCGTTTAAGAGGTTCGCTAGCAGATATATGTACCGCGCGCTCGGCCCGAGTGCACTTATTACATTCAGGGCCGCTGAAATACCGCCGCTGCCGCTGCCGCCACCGACAGCGCCGAGGCTAAATTTCCGCCCTGCGCTTGCTTCGCCTTACCTCGCCTTGACTAGCCCCGCCCACCAGAGGTCACGTGCGCCTGTTGCGGCCGCGCGCGGGGTCACGTGACGTCGAGTACCTGCCGGTCAAGCGGGCAAGCACCGCCCGCTGGAATACGACGCGCTGTCAGGTTCCAGCCCCCTCCCACGTCAAAAGCGACGGCAAGGGGCTAGTGAAAGCGAAAGATCGTAGGCAGGAGAGAGAGAGAGAGAGAGAGAGAGAGAGAGAGAGAGAGGGAGAACCGGCCGAAGAGGGCGTGCGTAGGCGTCCGGACGACCCGGAATGCCAGCAATTTATCGATTGCCTGTCGCCGGCGGCATAAAGCACATTTAATGTAGCATGTTTATTTACTCTCGCCTAGCGACGCTGCGCCTCGTCTTTTTCTTTAAGGACCTCGCTTGTCCTGAGCCGTGGAATATTGCCAATACGTCGCGTTGTCCCTGTGAGACTTAATTCCCTCGCTGTAAAAATACTCGTCTGTACAAGAGAGAAGCATCGTCTAGCAAATTTCCTCGTTTTTCATAAAAGTATTTCAGACGCCCGTATTGCTCTCCAATTCGCGACATTAAATTCCAGTATCTTTCTTTGACACTTCAATCTAAGTGAGTGTTATTTCCAAGTTCTAACAAACATTTTTATTAGAGTGCAAAGATTGATTTTTATTTGAGTACAAGAGTCACCTCCATAAACAAGGCTATTCTACACCTCCCTGCTTCGACAGGGTGACCCAAATGTCCGTTAACGTAAGAAAATTCGATACTTCCACGGAATAATGTAGATAGAGACGTAAACATTGACATACAAACTCGAAGTCACATGAAGCTGTATTGAAATGAAAGGCCTGACAGTACCGACCGACCGCCGTGTCGTCCTTAGCAGACAGGAGTCACTGTATGCTCATATGGAGGAGCATGTGGTCAGCACATCGCTCTCCCGGCCGTTGTCAGTTATCGTGACCAGAGCTGCAACTTCCCTGTAAACTAGTTCCTCAGTTGCCCTTGCGGGAACTAGTTTGGTCACTGCGGCAAGGCCTTTGACATTGAAACCACAAAAAATGGGAAAAATGACCAACAGATGGAGCTTCATACGATTCAAAAGCAAAAATAAGCACAGCAGTTAATTTTTAGCTAAAGCGATGTTCTTTGTAAATAATGATCATCATGTCGGCCGTCATTTATCAACGGTACCTGCAGTCGAAGAACAATGTTTTGGACAGTACTGTATAGCTTATCAGTAGATACGACGAAAAACTGCCGACGGGGTTGTCTTTTGTCGGACGATAGCGGTAGCGCTGAGAGTTGCGACATCAGGTAACTTGACAAACAGTTACCACACGGATTGAGGTTGGACACCAAGGAGGCCGACCATGACAGAAGAGGTGTCTCAGCACGCGATCCGTACCAAACGATGTGCGCAAGAGACCTTTCACGCATGTAGCAATGTGGGGTGGAGCGCCGTCCGGCATAAAAGTGTTTATCAGCCTCTTGTTTGTCAGCCAGGCCAGGGAAGAAGCAGTTCTGCAACGTATCGACGTACCTCACACTCGTCACACTGAAAGGCTGGAAAGCATAATCCCGCATTTTCTCGAAGAAACTGGATCCGATCACGATTCATGTGGTAAGTCTACGCCACATCGTGACTTTCTCGTCACTTATTGGGGTTTCCACGACAGTTCTATGATTTTCGGTAGCCCAAATTATGTAGTCGTGGGTGTTCTCATGCGGAATCACTGACTTGTTGCTGTTGCCATCTGTTGGCCAGTTATTGTGCTCGGTTTTGGTTTCAATAAAACCCCATGTCATTTGAGATATGTGTTTCGAGTTTTACCTCTCAACCTATATTACTCCGTTCATTAATAGATTATCAAGTGTTGACAGACTTAAGGGTCAACTTGTAGTCCTTTACTCCACCTTACAATGTGTGGCAGAGGTTTTTCCCGTTTCATTCCCAAATGTCCAACTGGAACAACGTCTGTCAATAAACTTCTGTCTATAAATTTCTCCGATTTTTTTGTCGTCACCATTTCGTCAGATATATGTGGTATGAAGTAATATACTGCCCGACTCTTCTTCAAAAGTACGGTCTCCGAATGTCAGCAGTAGCCCTCTCCATAACCCACAACGCCTCTTTTGTAATGGCTGCAACTGGAGTTTGTCTGGCATCTCAGTAACGCATCTGCACTTGATAAATAATTCTGGGACGAAAAGTGGCGCCCTTCGCTGGATCTTCTCTATCTCTTCCATTAATTTTAGTTCGTAAGAATCCTAGACTGATGAATAGCTACCAAGAATCGCTAGAATATGTATTTCTTATGCTACTTCTTTTCTTAGTGAACTACATTTCCTCAAGATTCTTCCAAAGATTTCCAGCCAGCCACTTGCTTTTCCCACCATTAAGTTATTCCACGTTAGGTCGCTCTGGATTGTTACTCCTAAGTAGTTTTATAATTGTTACTCTTACCATTGAGTTTTCACTAACAGATTTCGAACAGTAATGCATCTCTCCGCCCATTTACGTGGAATATGTTGCATTTATTTATCTTCACGGTCAACTGACGACTTTTTCGGCACTGATATCAATGAGTGCAAATTTGTATGGACTCAGATATCTGATACTTAGAAAATGTTGAGTAAGCAACAGCCTCATTATACAGCATCAGACTAATGCAGAGTATAGTCTCTCACACATCATGAAACTAAAAAAGCAAGCCCATGAATCTTTTCCATTCAGTAAGGTCGCTGAAGAGCTTCTTTAAAGTTTAGAAGGTAGGAGACGAAGTACTGGCAGAATTGAAGCTGTGACGACGGGTCGTGAGTCGTGCTTGGGTAGCTCAGATGGTAGAGCACTTGCCCGCGAAAGGCAAAGGTCCCGAGTTCGAGTCTCGGTCCAGCACAAAGTTTTAATTTGCCAGGAAGTTTCAAGGTCCTATATGATCTGGTGCACCCATCCTTACCCTTCTATGCTCCTGCTCACACTCCAGTCATCCCAGAGGTAATGAGACTTTATGCCCTGAACTTTCTCCTTTCTAACTACAATTCATTTTTCACGATATTCGAAGTGCAACGCAAGGTGGCGAATATTTGCTATCATATTTCAAAAGAAAATAGCTTTCTCTCATTTGAAAATAACTGCTGTCGTTTGAGATTTTAATAATTTCTAAATCAACTATAAATATTTACGATGAGTGAATAAGCTGTTGAATGTGTAAAAAAGTCAGCGGCCCTGACGTGTCTGCCTACTCGGGTAATGTGCACTCTCCCTCCACGAATTACCCCTCCACATGACGACGCGGTACGAACACAGTTTGTTTGTCGGTCGGTGTATACTGTTGGGCGTGAGAAAGGAGCGCGCACATATGCATCGTGAAGAAGCTATACATTATACAACATGCATATTATGCAAAAAATTAATAATTTTTTCAACATGATTTATTTCACTGAAATTAGAAAGGTTTTACATCCCTTACTTAACAATTTTTGGTCTCACCTTTTCTTTCCAAACTTTCTAGAATATGCTATGTTCTTCGTCGTAGCTCAAGCTATCGTCATACCTAATTTCAGCGAAATTGGTTCAGCGGTTCTAAAGAAGTTCAAAAATCAAACAATAAATAACTTTCTCAAAGTCATACATTTTTCCGTAATGTGCGTAATATTCTTCAAATCAATAAATGTTTTGGGCTATAAAGTTCATAAAGTGTTCCTCCTCTGCGATCAAGCTGTCTACATACCAAATATCATCAAAATTGGTTCAGCGGTTTATTCCTGAAAAGTTAAAAGACAAAGACACTTTGGCATTTATGAAACTATAAACTACGATTTCTGTTTTTCTGTGACGTGATTTCGAGAACATACAGGAAAGATACGCTCAAGTTACCTGTGAAAACCCTTTGAAAATTCGTGCAGTAGTTCTGGAGATTAGCGTGATCAAAAGGACAAACACACAGACACGACGTGTGGTAGTTGTGGAGTTGCTTGTGGAGTTTAGCGTATTCAGACAGACTGACATGACCATTTTATATAAAATTATAGATGGCCAACTGCAAAATGACTTAGACACGATATCGGAATTCTGCGAAAAGTGGCAGTTGTTTTTCAGTAAAGTGTGTCATTCACACGGAAAATCATACAAAATTGAAGACTATCAGTTCGACTAAATAACTAGGAATAACAATAACAACAACTTAAGTTAGAGCGATGACATAGATGTTGTTGTGGGGAAGGCAAACCAAAGACTACATTTTACTGCCAGAAGACTTTGAAAATGCAACAGGTCTACTAAAGAGACTGCCTACACCACGCTTGTTCGTTCCCTGCTAGACTACTGCTGTGTTCTATGGGATCCTTACGAGATAGGATTGACGGAGGACATCGAAAAGTTCGTTTTGTCTTACCGTGAAAAAGGGGATAATGTGTAACGGATATCACAAGCTAGTTGTGGTGACAGTCATTAAAACAAAGGCGTTTTCAGTTGCGGAGAAATCGTTTCATGAAATATTTCTTCTCTGAATGTGAAAATACTTTACTGTTGCCAAGGAATGATCGTCATGATAACATAAGAGAAATCATAGCTCGTACATAAAGATGTGAATGTTCACGTTTCCCAAGCGCTGTTAGAGAGTGGAACGATAGAAAAAGGATCCGAAGATGGTTGGAAGAACCCTCTGCCAGGCACTTTAAATGTTAATTGCAGAGCAGTCATGTAGATATAGATCCTTTTTTCGTGATCCGCTTTTGATCAAATACAGACATCTACATCTACATACATATTCCGCAATCCACCACACGGTACGTGGCGGAGGGTACCTCATACCACAACTAGCATCTTCTCTCCCTGTTCCACTCCCAAAAAGAACGAGGGAAAAATTACTGCATATATGCCTCTGTACGAGCCCTAATCTCTCTTATCTTTGTGGTCTTTCCGCGAGATGTAAGTTGGCGGCAGTAAAATTGTACTGCAGTCAGCCTCAAATGCTGGTTCTCTAAATTTCCTCAGTAGCGATTCACGAAAAGAACGCCTCCTTTCTTCTAGAGACTCCCACCCGAGTTCCTGAAGCATTTCCGTAACACTCGCATCATGATCAGACCTACCAGTAACAAATCTGGCTGCCCACCTCTGAATTGCTTTTATGCCCTCCCTCAATCCGGCCTGATAGGGATCCCAAACGCTCGAGCAGTAGTCAAGCGTTAGTGTTTTATAAGCGGTCTCCTTCACAGATGAACGACATCTTCCCTAAATTC
The DNA here is from genome assembly GCF_023864345.2 of Schistocerca serialis cubense. Classification (NCBI taxonomy): domain Eukaryota; kingdom Metazoa; phylum Arthropoda; class Insecta; order Orthoptera; family Acrididae; genus Schistocerca; species Schistocerca serialis. The sequence goes on from NC_064638.1 coordinate 270,071,168, forward strand.
TACCAACGAACCGAAGACGACTATCCGTCTTCCCCACAACTGCCATTACATGCTTGTCCCACTTCATATCGCTCTGCAATGTTACGCCCAAATATTTAATCGACGTGACTGTGTCAAGCGCTACACTGCTAATGGAGTATTCAAACGTAACAGGATTCTTTTTCCTATTCATCTGCATTAATTTACATTTATCTATATTTAGAGTTAGCTGCCATTCTTTACTCCAATCACAAATCCTGTCAGACTATACGTTGCCCGTAGCTACGCTTTAGTTACCCGGAAAAAGCCCATGAAAATTGGTTTACTGGTTTAGGAGATGATTGTGTTAAAACAGAGAAAGATACTGGGCTAGTGAAGAGGCTCGAAGAAGTTTTGTTTGCAGAATTTTCAAGAAGGTAAAAACATTGCGTCCAAATTTTGAAGGAACGTCGTCCTCCGGCGTTACGAGTTAAACGCTGCCCGTGTTTGATTACCCTCCAGGTGCAGACACGCGGACCTTGGATAACGGCGGTGGAACATGGCGGCCTTCCTAATTGGACGGCTTCCCAACACCTGGCGCCAGTAGCCAAGGATTCGGTGGACAGCACAAGCCAGGCGCCGGAGACAGCAGAACAATATGTCGCGGCGAGACATGCTCCAATTTTAAAACAGACACGGTTCGAGCCAGGCGAGATTCTGTTTGCGTGAGCTATTGTTTTTTTATAGTATTATAGTACAGCTTCCGTTTCCTTGTAAGGTGGCTATAATTTCGCACCTTACAAGCACTCATCCACATACTTTGCCGTGAACTACAACCACAATTGGATATCATTTGATAGGTTGTACATCGTATATATGAATATTTAAAGGAGACTGACATTGTCATGTACGGCCTGTAAATAAATGTTAACGCTTATTGAATGAAAGGTGATGGAGTGTCTTTATTATAAAAACGGCGTAATGAATGATCGCCTATACTAGTAGAGGTTGGAGCGCCAGTGGAGATGAAACGGCAGGCAGAACTCAAGCTCTAGGTGGAAGGCCCGCACAGGTGTTGGTCCTGCTTAAACACAGGAAGTAGCTAGACAGATGTCGGGGGCACCTGAGCTCTGGGGCACAATAGCGTAACGGCCGGTCGCTGTAGTAGTAGGGGCGGAAGGATAACCGGATAACACTTCCGAACTTCGCAAATCTTGGACGCAGGTGCGAGGAACGAAGAAGCGGCACCTCGGAAACCACGCAGGCTGGGTTATTTCCAAAGATTTTTATTGAGAAGCGTACCATTGTATATGTTTTTCCTCGCAAACTTTCCACGCTGGACGACAAAAGACTAATATATGGTTGGTCGGCGTTCAGAAGAATCTGCAGAGAGGGAGAATATTCCGTGGTTTCGGGAATACGATTCGTTTTCGGAATTACGATGGTGGGGAGTTGAGCCTTGCTGGGAGGCCAGCAGTGGAGAGAAGAGGCATTCCATTGTGAGCGCCCGTGTGTGACGGTCGCTCGATATCAGCTTTGTTGGTACAGACGGACTTGCTGTCTTTGCTCTCGGTAGATTTTATAGTTAGAACAGTTAGGCACTGTACTGTTGCGAACCTATACGATTCTGGACTTCACCTCCGAGTTGGATATCGTCGTTGAGTACGCGGCGTTCAGTAATTGAGAGCACTTCTTCTCCCTATACTTACGTTGAGACGTTATCTGAACTCCATCCTTGTGGCTGGGAGTTCGCGTTTCTTGTCTGTAGAACATAGACAAGAGAAGACAGTATTGGAGTATATCAGTCAGAGGACCGCCTTCTGCCGTCCTAGTGTTTAAAACAGTTTGTCTGTGGCTGGAGTTCTTCCATCGTCGCTAGCAAGTACGAGAACCATCACGTCGACGCACCGGACGCAGTAAATACGGTGATATCGCAAATTGCTTCGGCTTATTAGGGCTATAAAAGCTAAACAGCTGTGATCATGTTAGTGAATTTCCACTGAGGTTCGACACCTCCGTACACCATCTTCTAGTGTTTGATAGGTAGATGATGTCAGTCATTTCGCGTTATTGATATTACATTGCGCAGTCATAATAAGGGGCAGAGTTGGGCAATTGAATAGTAATTTTACTTAGGAAATGTAAACTTTGTAATATAAAGGTTTTTTTGTGTAATCTACAATAAATATATAAGCAGGAAGAACGTTTATCATATAGTAGCATTAGTTGCCTTAATCACTCATTTATGTTTAGGTTATAATTTATATGTTAAAGCCCATTAAGAGGTCCTAAGATCTGCTTCAGGGGATAATCAGACAGGACCAAATCTTCATTTTAACGTTTATTGTTTTCCGTTGGGCACATTCTGTGGTGTCACCGCCAGACACCACACTTGCTAGGTGGTAGCCTTTAAATCGGCCGCGGTCCGTTAGTATACGTCGGACCCGCGTGTCGCCACTATCAGTGATTGCAGACCGAGCGCCGCCACACGGCAGGTCTAGAGAGACTTCCTAGCACTCGCCCCAGTTGTACAACTGACTTTGCTAATGATGGTTCACTGACAAATTACGCTCTCATTTGCCGAGACGATAGTTAGCATAGCCTTCAGCTACGTCATTTGCTACGACCTAGCAAGGCGCCATTATAATTTGCTATTGATCTTGTGAAGCATGTACCGTCAGACCGATGTTTACCACTTATGGATTAAAGTTAAGTATTCCAGAAGCTACGTACTTTTTTACTAGACTCAACTCCTTTAACTGTTCCAGACCTCACGCCAGCCTGCGTGAGCTTAAACGCGTGCCTTTCGGCTACCTCCTAGTGGCTTGGCTGTCTTGCCAAGTCACAACACATTCATTTTACACTCGCTTGGAGTAGCATCTTGGATCCCAAAGGCCTCACACAAACAAACACGTACATTTACACCTATACTCCACAAGGCCCCTTAAGGAATGTAGCAGAGGGTACCTCGTTTGCCACTGTCTCCTCTTCCCTTTCCTGTTCCAGTAGCGAATGGTTCGCACGAAGAATGGATGTCGATAAGCCTCTGTGTCATTTCGAACCTGCGTAGTTGTACCTTCACGGACTTTTCGCGAGATACACGAGAGAGGAATTCATTATTTTGTGGGAGACGACATCGATAAAAAGCTTCTAAGAAACTTCCTGGCAGATTAAAACTATGTGCCCGACCGAAACTCGAAATCGGGACCTTTGCCTTTCGCGGGCAAGTGCTCTACCATCTGAGCTACCGAAGCACGACTCACGCCCATTACTCACAGCTTTACTTCTGCCAGTATCTCGTCTCCTACCTTCCAAACATTACAGAAGCTCTCCTGCGAACCTTGCAGAACTAGCACTCCTGAAAGAAAGGATATTGCGGAGACATGGCTTAGCCACAGCCTGGGGGATGTTTTCAGAATGAGATTTTCACTCTGCAGCGGAGTGTGCGCTGATATGAAACTTCCTGGCAGATTAAAACTGTGTGCCCGACCGAGACTCGAACTCGGGACCTTTGCCTTTCGCGGGCAAGTGCTCTACCATCTGAGCTACCGAAGCACGACTCACGCCCGGTACTCACAGCTTTACTTCTGCCAGTATCTCGTCTCCTACCTTCCAAACTTTCAGGACTATCCAGGATGCCCTCCTCCGACTACAGCGACTGGGGAAGGTTGTAGCTTTCTGCTGGGTTCCGGGGCATGTTGGCATTGCTGGGAATGAAAGGGCAGATCTCGCAGCCAAGGAGGCGTGTCTCGGCCCACAAGTATCTCAGTGTGCTATCCCCTTGCACACACTCACCTCGCTGTTGAGCTCACGGGTCATGCGTCGGTGGGAGGATGAGTGGCTGGAAGTGACTGACAATAAGCTCCGTATAGTGAAGACCACAACGCGTGTGCGTTGTACTTCCTTTCAGCCCCGTCGACGGGACGAGGTTCTCCTCACTCGGCTTCGGATAGGCCACAGCCCTATGACGCACGGCTTCCTACTCCGGCGAGAGGACCCTCCAATGTGTGGCGCTTGTGGCGTCCAGGTGACTGTGCGCCACGTTTTATTGGATTGTGTTTTATTTTCTGGCCAGCGGGTCGCGGCTGATTTCCAGCGGACTTGCCATCTCTTTTAGGCAACACTCGGACGAATGTGGTTAAAGTTTTAAAGTTCTGTGCCCTGTCAAATGTTTTTACAAAGATTTTAGGGAGAGGATTTTAATTTGCTCACTGTGTGACAAGCTCGCCCATATTTTATGTAAGTGGCCAGCCAATAACAATTTCCTGTGACATTCTTGTTGCTATGTTTCCTCTTTCCCTAGGTTTTACTTTCTTATGTAGCATTTTCCTTCTTTTCCTGCTTTCTTTGAGTGTGTGCTTTAGTTTTCTTAGGTCTTTTCACATTCGTTCCTTTTAATGTGTGTCAGGGCGCTGATGACCTCGATGTAGAGCGCCCTCGATGTAGAGCCTTGTTGTCTGACGGGCTTCGACGCACACGACGAAGAAATGGATCCGACGCTTCTCCAAGTATTCCTGCAGTTCGTCATCCGTTGGTTGGGTGATTCGGGGGAGGGGACCAAACAGCGAGGCCATCGGTCACATCGGAATACGGAAGGATGGGGAAGGAAGTAGGCCTTGCGTTTTCAAGGGAACCATCCCGGCATTTGCCTAAAGCGATTTAGGGAAATCACGGAAAACCTAAATCAGGATGGCCGGACGCGGATTTGAACCGTCGTCCTCCCGTATGTGAGTCCAGTGTAGTAACCACTGCGCTCGGTCCGTCATCCATCTGCAGCGTCAAGTCCTGGAGAACATTTATGCCCTGCACCATGTTTAAACTCTTGTGAGGTATCACACTAACAGTTACAGCAGCAAGTTTTCTATGCAAGAGACTGGTGCCCAGGACTGTGCCAAGATTCGCCATTTTGCTTAATATATTACTATTTCCAAATTTAATAAGGGAAGACATTTTCCTAAGTAGGTTTTCTAAATTCCCCGGAAATAACATTCCCTTAGTAGAGAGAACGGACAGTCCATTTGCCAGGGTGCAAACCAGGATCTGAGGAGATTAAGTTTCTGTAGGCCATTTGGGTTTGCTTTCCTCACATGGCGCAGCCAATGAGTGAAAAGCCGGCCGGAGTGGCCGTGCGTTTTTAGGCGCTACAGTCTGGAGCGGAGCGACCGCTACGGTCGCAGGTTCGAATCCTGCCTCGGGCATGGATGTGTGTGATGTCCTTAGATTAGTTAGGTTTAATTAGTTCAAAGTTCTAGGTGACTGATGACCTCAGAAGTTAAGTCGCATAGTGCTCAGAGCCATTTGAACCATTTTGAACGAGTCAGAATTCGTAGGGTCATATCGATCCACAGTGAATAATTCGGCCTGTCTGAAGAAATTGGCGGAGCTCTGCGGCCATCAGCTGATGGCTCAGGTATTTTCACAGCGGCGGATATCCGACACGATGCCCCCTCCCACGAACGAGGACTCTCTCCACGGGCGCCACTCAAGAGGCGAACACGGCAAGTATCACAACGCGATTGCACAGAAACTTCACTCAGTGGAACAGTGGTCAAAATAAGCTGATCCGTAGATATTCGACCGTTTCTCAGATAACGACAGTCCGATTTTTCGAGGTACTTTATGTGCCTCTTAGCGAGACGGTAGCTAAACCGAAGCGCTGGTAAGTCGCTAGCACTCGGATTCGTACCTTTGTGCCCTGTGTTCGAAACACAAATTTTTTGTTTGTTTTGTTTCATTTATCTAGCTAAGTCCACAGAAGATTACTATATCAATGCTTTCCATTGTTTGGTGAAATAAAATAGTCTTATTCAAATACTAACTGTATGAACAATTAATTAAAAAGAAAACAAGACAACAAACTAACGGAAAATTATTTGAAATTTTTGTCGGTCGAAGTCCTATGGTGTATTTTGATCCATAATCACTCGTAAGCGCCAGTTTTCGGAAAAGTGTTCCATCGTGCGTGACTTACCGCAAAATTATTTGCCAACGCGTGAAGTCTTCGGGAATGTTAATGTTTCTTTTCCAAATGAGATTCATACGAAGAAATGTTACTGTAACAAATCTGTCTTCTCGTGACGCTCGTATTATTCGTAATTTCTAGGTTTAGAATGATCCTACGGTCGGTATCATCCAAGGGAACACAGCAAACCGTCCTGAAGAGTAAACTTTTTTTCTTTTCTTTTACTTGCGCCTTTGCCCCGCAGTTTTTGCAGGGTCGGGTTGGTTACTATCAGATTTGACATGGTTACTTTGAAGGTGTGGTCGTATGCCCTTCCTGTCACCACCCAGTTCCCCTTGGGATGGAATCAGTGTATCCCAGCTGCCTGCGTCTAATGTAATCATGAAATAGTGTGAACTTGTTTCAAATGTCTGCGAGTCGTGTAACTGAGCCCAGACGTGGGGACCAGCCCGGTCTTCACCTAGTGGGATATGGAAAACCGCCTAAAAACTACATCCTCGTCGTTAATTCACCGGGCAGATTCGATCTGGAACCGGCGCGCCTACCCGAGTCCAGCAAGCAGTGCTTTAGCGCTCTTTGCTAACCTGGCGGATTTTCCTGAAGAATAAACATAAGATCGAAATAGAAAACTGAGGAACTGATATAAGAATGAAATATGAGAATATGCGAGATTGAAAAGACTGTAATCTCTGAAAATACCGTAACACACATACAGGGTGTCGAATACTTTGAGAGGTGATAGTACTGTTCCAAACAAGAAAAATAGGTTGAACAGACAGGGGTCCGGAAATGCGTACTTTGCGAGATAAACACGTGTTTGTAGGAAGGGCTGCGCGACGCTTGGTTGCGGATATCAGCACAATTGTTGCATTCGCGATGCGACTAACGTGTCGGCAGTGTATTATGATGTCTTACGCACAGTTTTCTACCTACCATTAAATGGTCTGCAGTCAGTTGTGTGGTTCGAATCGTGCTATAAGCTACGTTAGTTTTCATCGTGTTTGTGTGCTTTATTGTACAGTATTGTCAAGACTGGGTAGATATCATGGTGTTTTACCTTCTTCCAAATGCGGATTCACTTATTTCTTTACTGTTATTGCTCTGTTTGTACGAACAAGTGGTGTAATACAATTACATTTTCACTCTTCACACTTGTTAGCAATGTGCTCGTTTCCTAGACCTAAATCCCCTAGACATTTGGTTATTTCCGGATTCATGTTTACTTGACTTATCTCGGAAAGAATGTTTATTGGACCTTTTTTTCGATGAGTACTACCACCTCTCAAAGTATTCGACACTTGTTTTATGCATCCTGCATTACATAATAAATGTATGGCACTTACTGTGAAACCTAGCTGTAACTTCACGACTACTATTACGCCCTTGTATCCCCTAACTTGTTAAGAAACATTCGTGTAGTGTCTTCTAAAGACAAGGGTAGAAAAAGAAAAAAAGTAAAATAAAATAATCGCTTTTCGAAGACAGGGCGCAGAACTGAAAGCGGCTTCGCTAGCCACTGTGCCACCGCTTGGGCTGCTAAAAGGCTTGTAACTTGGTTTTCTCAGAAACGGTCGAGTGTCTACGGATCAGTCGAAACACGTGTTCACTTGCTTTGGCTCCTCTTGTACTGCGTGGAGCTTCTGGGAAATCAGTGTATGATATTCTGTGTGTTCTCCTCGTCAGCCAGAACGGTGGCCACCTGTTTTGACGGCCATTGTCCAGGGTTCCGGACCGCCCACGTGGGCAAGCGTCCACTTCTCGGCATGTAAAGGGAGGTGAAAGCAATGGCATTAATAGTCCATTCCCTGAGTAGCAAGGGGCTGCCACTGTACTGGTACCTGACAACCTCTGCACATGGACTGGGTACTAGGCAACCTTCTCCGTATGGTCCGCACCTCTGTAAACATTTTTGAAAACAGGGAGGTAAGATTCAGATTTGGAGACCGAATGTAAATTAACCGTAAAAGATGGTGTAAGATAATGAAACGAAATGGACAGAGCCACAACCGATTTCTTACGAGCAAGCTAGTTTTTCAAATGGTTCAAATGGCTCTGAGCACTACGCGACTTAACTTCTGAGGTCATCAGTCGCCTAGAACTTAGAACTAATTAAACCTAACTAACCTAAGGACATCACACACATCCATGCCCGAGGCAGGATTACAACCTGCGACCGTAGCGGTCGCTCGGTTCCAGACTGTAGCGCCTAGAACCGCACGGCCACTCCGGCTTGTTCCAGAGAAAAATCAGGGAAAAGATATAGTAATATTGCAGCAGTGGAAAAGAAGAAACTTGGGGCTCCTTGTTCGCCATACATGTACTCACAGAAGAGTTTTGAGAACTCTGAGGGCTGGTCGTTCCGGGTAAGAGTCCATAACGTTTGTTACAAAATGGCTCTGAGCACTATGGGACTTAACATCTATGGTCATCAGTCCCCTAGAACTTAGAACTAGTTAAAAGTAACTAACCTAAGGACATTACACAACACTCAGTCATCTCGAGGCAGAGAAAATCCCTGACCCCGCCGGGAATCGAACCCGGGAACCAGGGCGTGGGAAGCGAGAACGCTACCGCACGATCACGAGCTGCGGACGTTTGTTACAACCATATTGGTTGGTATAATGATGGAAAATAGGCATATTGCATTTGAATAAACCAGTCTGACGTTCGAAATTACAATCAGTATCTGATGTTACTTGTGAGTTAGTTAGCTGTTTTGGAGCAACCAGTTCGACATCTCCTCGGCAACCAAAGTGGAGGCTTTGTAAATATTCTAGCGCTTACTGCAGACATGTAACATTACGCTGGTGGTGCTAGTAAAGGAGGGGAAACGATTGCTCTACGGCTAATTTTAGGTTCCTGCAAGAGAGGAAACTGAAGAAGTGGTAATGATGGTTGTCTGGATGGAATAAGTCGTTAAATACATTATATAAATAAGAAAAAGGAGAGAACTTTGACTTTAACGTCCCGTCGACTGTCGAGATCATTAGAGATGGCTAATAAGGTTGCATAGGACAAGGATGAGGAATGAATTCGGCCACGCTCTTTTCAAGGGAATCATCACGGCATTCACGTTATCGATTTTGGAGATATCATGATAAGACTAAATGAGGATGGCCCTACTAGGGATTGGAACTCCAATCCCGTGACTGAGAGTCCATTGTCTTAACCATTTCACCACGTCGCTCGGCGCGCTATCTCAGTAGTTCGGTAGTACTCTGGCCTTAGCAAACTAGTTGCGGGTCCAGTATAAACAAACAGCTCGCCAGATGGTAACTAAGCTGGGCAGAATTAGAAGCGGCGTCGTCCTGATGCCATCCGAAGTTCCTGCAGTCAAAGACATGGAGAAAACGGAAGTCGTACACTTACTAATGGAAGCAGCTGCAAGACCGGAAAATCGCACTTGAGCCTCAGACTTTCGAGTGGTGAACATACTGTAAAATGATGTAGCTTCAGTGGTATCGGGATTTCCAAGAAAAGTTTTAAAAGCCTGTAAGTATTGGAATATATGCACATATTTAGTTTTTGTACATTAGTTCGCGTAAAACTTTTATTTTGGTTCATGGCAGTAGTTGTCTTCACTCTGAAGTAATTGGTTTTGTCGGAATACATGTATGCTTAATGAACGAACTTACAGAGAATTTTCTCTTTGAGTTAAATGAGTAACAGCCGTTTCACCAGCAGTAAAGTTTGTCTGTCTTGATTTGTGGGGTAGTTCGGAAAGTACTCACACAGCTGTAGTAGTTTAAGTGTTACAAGAAATCGAAACCTGCCGGCAACTGCGGTGCCAAGTTATCCACATGTATTCGTCACTAGCAATCCGTTAGGTAGACTAGAGAATGTGACATCTGGCAGTAAATCAGTGAAGCGACATGTAGTTGCTTACCTGCTACGAGCTGCCGTGTAACAGGTGTTGACATGGTGTTCGATAAAAAACCGGCCGAGCGGTGCCAAATTATGTACACTTGGCTAGAAAATCGACAGAGGAGCCCACACAAAGGACGGTTTGCCTTTCAGAGCAAGTAAACAAGTATCCAGTTGTAAGGTCACAGCACTGAGAAGACGGGCAATGTGCGTAGAAACCGCCGGATGCTAGCTGAACGTGGCGTCCAAGCAAAGAAGAGGCTGGCCGTAACCAACGACACCCAGATAGGATTACGCGGACGGACTCTTTGGAAGGTTCTGGCAGCCAAAAGAGGTCTACAGGAAGTTTACACGAACAGAAAAATACACTTATTTTCCCCAGTTCGTCGGTCGCTGTTTTATTATTTCAAGGTAACAGGTTCCAGGCACTATCGCCCATACACAGTGCAGACTCGCAGATACGCAGTTACAAGTCTTGGCCAAATACTGCCAGTTTAAGTATCATTCACTAAGATTTCCACGCTAAAGCTGCTGGCGTATGTATGACATGGGTCGCAGTGTAGCTACGAATGCGAGGTTAACATAAGCATATAGACCATTCCTTTCTGACAGGGATGCCCAGTTTTCATAACAACAGAAACTTTGGACGACGATTTACAGCATATTGCAGCAGGGACAGTTCTATTATACTAATTGTCCACTGTTGCAATTACGAGTTGTGTTAATAAGCAATAGTTGAAAACTGCGAGTTTGAAGTAACTAAGGCGCCGCAATAAGTGTCCGATTTCCAACTTCTGTCAACGCGATGGATCATAAGTCTCAAACAGCTACATCTAGCGCGAAGAAAAACAAAAGAAAATGGGGATGACAAGCAAAAGAATAAGAACTAAAGCAATCAGTGGAAGAAACAGTCACTGTCAGGAAACAATGGTAAAAGTCTTGCGTGTTCTTCTCTATATAGGAGGTAGAAAGAAAGAGGATCAGAGTTCAGCATCTAGTTAGCGGCAAGAGACGGAATACAATGTTGTATCAGACGCGAACGGCGAAGGAAATCGGCCGTGTCCTTATCAAAGGAAGCGACCAAGAATTTTCCTTAATCGTTTTAGTGAAATCAAGGATGCCATAAATCCTGAATAGCAGTGTGAAAATTTGAATTCCACTCCCCACGGAAGCGTTTCCAACTCCATAGTCACTGCCCCATGTCACTTTGTTCAGGCGCAGAGAGGTCGTCATGCATTTTATGTACCCCTAGGAATTTTCACAATAAACCGTAACGTGATGAAGAACACCTCTTTTCCAGAGTCTGCCACCGGAGTTGTCTGAGCATCTCAGTGACGTTTTCACGTTTACTGTATGAATATGTGACGAAACGCACTGGTCTTCTTCTGATTTTCTCCAGTTCCTCTGTCATTCTGTCTGGTACGGATCTTACACTGATGAACAGTATTCAAGCATCGGTCGGACGAAGGTTTAGTAAGCTACCTCCCCTGTGAGTGGACTGCGTTTCTCGAGGTTGCATCCAATGAATCTCAGTCTGGCATTTGCCTTACACTGAGGTGACAAAGGTCATGGGTAGCGATATGTACACATACAGATGGCGGTAGTATCGCGTACACAATGTGTAAAAGGGCAGTACATTGACGGAGTGTCATTTGTACTCAGGTGATTTATATGAAAAGGTTTGCGGCGTGATTATGGCCGAACGACGGGAATTGTCAGACTTCTAACGCAGTATGCTAGTTGGAGCTACACGCATGGGCAATTCATTTCGGAAATAACTACCAAATTCAATATTTCGAGATCCACAGTGTCAAGAGTGTGCCGAGAACACCAAATTTCAGGCATTGACTCTCACCATAGACAACGCACTGGCCGACGACCTTCACTAACGACCGAGGGCAGAGGCGATTGCGTGAGTTGTCAGTGCTTAAAGACAAGCAACATTGCTTGAAATAACCGCCGAAATTAATGTGGGACGTACGACGAACGTAGCCGTTAGGACATTACGGCGAAATCTGGCGTTACCGGGCTATGGCAGCAGATGGCCAAAGCGAGTGCCTTTGCGAACAGCACATCGCCTGCAGCGCCTCTCCTGGGCTCTTGACCATATCGGTTGGACCACAGACGACTGGAAAACTGTGGTATGGTCAGACGAATCCCGATTTAAGTCGGTAAGAGCTGACTGTAGTGCTCGAATGTGGCACAGAGCCCACGAAGCAGCTCGGTGTGGCTGCATAATGGTGGTGGCTCTGTTTACATCGAATGGACTGAGTCCTCTGCTCCAAGTGAATCGATCATGGACTGCAAATGGTTATGTTCGGCTACTTGGTGACCATTTTCAGTCAAACATCGATGTAATTTTTGTGGATGACAGTGCGCCATGTCACCGGGCCCCAACTGTTCCCGATTTGTTTGAACAACATTCTGGACGGTTAGAGCGAATAATTAGGCCACCCACATCTTCCGACATGAATACTATTGTACTTTCATGAACATAATCGAGAGGTCAGTTCGTGCACAAAAGCCTGCACCGGTAACACTTTCTCAATTATGGACGTCTATAGTGACAGCAGGGTTCAGTATTTCTGTACCAGGCTTCCAACGACTTGTGCTCGTCCTTGCATCGTTATGGAGAAGGAGAAGCTCATGTAGTCTTTTATGGTGATGAACACGCTGAAGTTGTTTCTTCAGTTACCTGAGGGTAGTACAATACAGTTCAGAGTTGGTCATTGCATTATGAGGGAGAATATCAAACAAAATAACTTCTTCAGAGTCCCAGAGGACTGTCACCATGACTTCACCGGCTGAGGGTTCGGCTTTGAACTTTCTCTTCGGAGGGGAGGTGGTGCGACGCCACTCCACGGATAGCCGTCTCGTTTCCGTTTGGAAGTGATGAAATCGTGTTTCATCACCTGTGACGATGTTCGACAACGTGACGATCAGTCTCGTAACGGGCAAGTAATTCAGCACAGATGGTCCTTAGCTGCCTGAGCCGTGGTAAAAATTGCTGTTTTGAAGAGCGCGCCGCAGCGGTTGTGTGAAGCAGTCGCCCTCCGTTTCTGGCGGTGGCGCCGCTGTTACAAGCAGCTTTTGTCTCCCTCTGGTGGGAAAGGGGAAAGGTTGCCTGCTCACGTGCATTTAAGGGACACTATGAGCTCGCCAGTCGGTCAGTCTGGGTGAGTCTGGAGTCAGTCTCTCGTCCGAATTTGTGGCGCAGTGAGAGAACTCAACGAGTTGTCGCCCGGTCGGGGACTTAGTTCCTGCATCTGAGTCTGCGCGTTAGGCCGCCAGTCTGCTCGAGTTGCTCAGGCAACGGTCATTGGCGTTTGGATCGATCGGTTGGTCGGTCGTACACTGAGACACAAGATGACTTGTCCGCCTTGAGCGTCGGGTCATGTGAGGTCGCCACATGAGTCCAGTGGGCCTCGCCGTATAGCAAGGGGTAGTGGGTTCGCGGCCGACACTAGAGCAACGGGAGTCAACCTACGACATCGGTCTGGCCGGTGCGAGCTGCGACGCCGTGAGACGAGAGATCGGCGCGCCTTCCTGCGTCCGTTGAGGCGGATAGCAGCGGACGGTTCGGAAGAGCGTTTTGGGGGTGCTGCGCCAGGTCTTCGCCACACATCGCAGTTTATTAGAAGTTAAGTGACTGGTGATATGTTGTTTCGTTTACTTGTTAAATTCTACTTGTTTTCTTGGTGAGGTCACCAGTCGCTTTGTTTTGGGGTCGTCCCACCATTCTTCTCCCTTTGCCCACCCGCTGGAAGATGGTTATTTATGAGTTGAGTGGTCCGTTTCTCCCTTGTGGAGTAGGGGCGGGTTAGAGCAACCTACGGTTCGGGTTGTTCGGTAATTTTCCTATCAATCTGCCGTACGTTAATAGCTGCCTCTGTCATGTTTGTCGGATTCGGTATGTTGACGAATTTATTGCTTGAAGTGTAACGCCCTAATTACTGAAATATGTTTTTATCTTGCCTATCATCTTGAGAGGCGGTATATGTGTACTGTAGAGCATGTTTGGCCAACCTCGCATAATTTTATGTAAGATTGCATTTCATGGGCTTTTATTTAAATGGTCATTTTACTATATAAAGTTACCACTCTTCCATCGTAAGACTTTTCTTAGAAGTTAAAATCAAGTTGCACCTTCAGTGGCAAGTTAATCTTTTAATTGTAGTGTGTTGTACCATTTCCATCCCTCCTACGGGGTACATAGTTTGTGTGCTTGTGTGAATTGTTAAAACTTTTACTTTAAGGTAATCTGGTGTGTTGCAGATTTGCACCAGTGTAGTCTTTCAAATGTTGTTGTGAGCGGTCGTGACTACGGCCATGGCAAAAAGGAGCTGCAAGGTTCTCAGCCCGAAAGCTCATACACTCAAAAATATGTTTCTTTCTGCCTCTGAATAAGTTGTAACTTGATATTTAGAGGGTGCTTTCTGCTTATAATTTTAAATCTGTTTCTTAAAAAAAAAGGCTTTTAGGAATAAAATTCCCATTTGCTAAGAGCAATTTCATTTTGATTTCATCAGTTACTCCCTGGCAACTACTTCCACGCTTACATAGTGTGATTAAATGTGTTAATTTTCTTGATGAATCGCTAGTAAATAAAGTAAATTCTTAAGAAAAAGTTTCGAAAGTAAGTTCACGGTTCACTGCCCTTTATGGTGGTGTTACGTGGCGGGGAACATGGCAGGCACACACACTTCTGAGTACCTCTACTGGTGGACGAATATTTCAGCACTACCAGCACAGACGTCTAGTTAAGCAGCGAGGCGTTTAGTTTTGATACGTCGATCACCTCGAATGAGAGAGTGCGCAGGTTTCAACACTGCAGGAGTTACAGCTGTGTGCGGCCAGCACGCACGCAGGAGATTGGACAGATTGCGATGATGACAGACACCTCACCGAACGACTCACCGTGCTTTTGTTTACTTATAGATCACCGTAGACATTTTGCAAGCGCCTACGAATATATGCAAATGCTCTGGTTTTCCGTCAGAATAAACTCAATGACAGCACTCTGCTTGGGAAGCACCTCTGTAGGTTGCAAATGCACACGGCCACTCCAGTGGACACACCCTACTGGCGCTGTGCGCTGCGTCGATTTACTCTCAGGATAGACGGAAAGCGCCAAGGAAGCGACCTTTAACAGCTGCCCGCTCCAGTGGACGTCTGCATCGTAGCGTTAAAATGCAGCTCGAGAATGAGGTATGTCCGGTAGATTGTCCCCAGACTTGTCGGACCCTGATGACGTCATTCCTCACCTGCGCGGCGTGTCCCGTGACGTCAGAGAGCGAGCCCTGTTTGGCGGCGTGAGTCGGATCTTTTGGGAGAGGAAGGCGGCGAGGAGTCGCGAGCGGCCGGCGGACGTCGCGAGGGGTGGGCGGCGCGGTGGGGCCCTCGCCGGCGGGGAGTGCCCTCCGAAATAGCCGGCAGTGGCGACGCCGCTCCGCGAGATGATAGAGGAGCAGGTGGCCCGCTCAGTCGCGAGCCGGCGCGGACTCACACAACAGGTAGCGAGCCATGCCAACGCCGCGGGCCCGGAACACGCGTCGCTTACCTCGCCTCCTCCTACCGGCAGCCGGGGCCTCGCTCGCTAGTGAAGTGCAGTGCGTGTGCGTGCAGCAGTGCGTGTGACAGCGCGCCGTGAATGGCGCGACCGCTGTGTTCCTCACCAGTAGCACCGCGAGGGAGGCGCTGCCGCCATGATCGTCAGGGACCACCACGTCGTGACGCCGCCGCTTGACAACGCGGACATGCTCGCCTGGTTTGTAAGTACCGCCCACCGTCAGCCTCTCCCCACCCCCTGCCCCCTCCCCTTCCCTCACCACGCCCCCTCCAAAATCTCCTCAGCAACACCGAGCGAGAGAGTTTCCGCAACACCAACACCGCGACCTGCAGTCTAGGGTGTGATGACGTTTTCCGTGCAAGGTATGTGGAAACGAAGCGAGTGCAAAGTAGTGAGGATACACAGCCGTGGTGGTCATTAGAGGCAAGAGGCTGAAAAGAGTTTAGAAAATTATCCAACAAATAATTACCACAACCTGCAGTCTAAGAGTGTGATGATTATTCTCAAGCAAGAGTTTAAGCCAGAGACGACTGAAAATTAGTGGCAGTACAGTGTCAAGATGGCCGTGAGGTGCAAGGCGCAGAAATTCAAAGTATTCCTTGCCTAGTAATCTGAAGAACTTTTTGCAGTTGAAAATGAGCTGCGATACCTTAAAAGTCCCATTTCTTCCACTGCATATTGCTACACGTAAATTGAATTGTCCTACTAAAGCTCAAAGCACGATTTGAGCTATATCAGTTATTTATAAACTGTGAATTCCACTACGGCCGTTCTAGCTTACTGCATAACCTAGGTTGGTAACTGCATGAAAGAACTGGGAAGGACGACGTTCTAATAATTTACAGTTGAAAGTGCTTGATCCCTACTTGCGTTAATTTTAGACTAAACTAGTTCTCAAGTGCTCAGAAAAAGTTAATTGTACCGGGATGCAGGGCGAAAGCGGCTACCCCTACGAAAAAAATATCATGTACGAAGACTAACGCAAAAAAAACACTCATACTGCAAATTTTCGTACTAACTAAATAAATTATACATACATATGATACTACGATCAGCAGCTGTATGAAATATTATTCCAAATTATTAGCTGAATGCGAATTTCGTAACATCAGACGCAAAGATTATAGACGTATTAGCCAATTGTGACGTACCAACATTGTGCTGGACCGATACTCGAGCGTGAATTTCCCCCCCTATCACGAGCTGTCGCCTTCGCCATTTAGGCTATCCGATCAGCGTCTCCGGTCTAGTCACTGTCTAAATTCGAATTCCGGTCGAACACAGATTTTCATAGGTCACAAATGGGTAACAGATGCCTCCTCATCACCGTGTATGTCACGAAATTCAGTTTCAGGGAATAACTTGAAATAATATTCCATACAGCTACAAATCGTCAAATCTTTGTATCATAAGCCGAGACGAGCATGCGATGATAAAAATTGTGTCGATTCCTTGTGATAGTGTAATTCTACCTGAACTGGAATCAAGTCACGTTGTTATCTTTAAAGGGAAACATACATAACACTACGATATAAGAAAATGGACAGTGGCATTAGCGAGGCTTTTATCGGACCGAGGAGGCTACTCGGATAGCCGAAATAGTTAAGGCAACAGCTGATGTCATTAAATTCGCATTCAGCGGATAATCTGGAATTTAAAAAAATTAGGTTACTTACAGTCACCTTATGAGTAAAATTCAACCGATTCGATCCAACTCTGCTTTTATTCGTTCCTCTGCTCAAATCATTTCTGCATCGCGTTTTCCGAGAGGCAGACAGCTCCTCCTCCTTTGCATTCCGGAGGACTTAAAGGATGTATCTGTAGCAAACTTCTCGTCCACTGCTTTTGTAATACTTGTCACAGTATAAGGACACAATTCTAAGTCGGAGAACAATCGACCATAAAGACAGCACAGTAGGGATTTAATTAGCAAGACAACTACACTTTTCCTTTTCAAAATTGTATACCATGTGAATTTCGGTGGTGGAGGGATAGTAAACAAACAAACGATACGCAGGGTTACTTTGTGTCAGTGGCTGATAAAAATAACTCAAAAGACATCAACCAGAAATCAATAACAACCATTTATTAATATCCCGCTGTATCACGCGAGAGGGCCAATAGTAAGTCCATGAGAGATACTATTACATGTCAAAATGTCACACACTTTACACATTGCTGTGAACTTGCAAAATACACAGCAAATTGTAACTTTCATAGTCCCCTGAACCACAGTTTTCCGAGGCACTTTCGAAAAGGAGTCAGAAGCGTAATATAGCGATTAACACATTGCATAATGATGCCCTGTGATCCCGAACGCGAACTTAGGGTTCGTTCTCACCCCCCCCCCCCCCCCCCACACACACACACACAAAATAAAATAAATAAATAAATCTTACTGCATATCTTTCTAAAATTTGGTTTTCTGCGACAGATGAAGAATTCACAAGTGAACAAAGAAGTTATTTACTGATGAGAGCTCTTTTAAATTAATACTAGAGTCAAGTTAGATAATTAGTAACAGCGAGTTTGATTACAATCGAACGTTACACGATCTGTCTGCATGTTTCTGAATGACAACACAAAGCATGGGCATTCTTCCTAATCAAATTACAGGCGAACTGCTGCAATACAGAACTGGTGCCTATCAAATTAAAACACATATTTATTTACGTATAATTTATGTTAGGTATGTCAGTGATCTCAGACGATTACTGAACTATGACTGTTGCTCTGACCCACATTCGGAAGTAGTTTGTATGCGACAAGGCGAGCGGGTACTTCGCGCTTGTAGTCACAGAAATAACCAATTTATTTTGTTAATTCACGTGGTGGAAAATACTGTTAACAATTAAAAAATTCAGGTATCTGATATCAAAAATATAGCACATATCTTAGCATTGTCCTATTAGATGTGATGCGCCTGTGTCTTCTCCCGACAAGTGAACCGGCTCTACCAATCATGGAAGGAGACACCTGCATGCTAATGTTGGATCCGAACCACTCTGTAATGTAGTGTTTTCAACGAATACATAGTTTCTTTAAGATGTGAAAATCGATGCGAGTGTCAGCGAAAGTACATTTCTGAACCAACTGGATACAGGAGCCGCTTGAGTTACACTACCGCCCTGCTTATAGTGAAGTAATATTTCGCCTTCATTATGATTCTGACCTAACTTGTGCTGTTAAGTGTTTATTCGGGCTCCAAGTGTGGGGCAAGGTCTCTCAAGTAACCAGCAGTTGTTTCCTAACTATTCCTCGAATCAATTTGCCCAAGTCCTTCCTTAAAGCAATGACACATCGTCGTCCGCTCTCTCGCAAATAGGAGTGCTTAACGAGTGGATCACTATTGTTCATTCTGATTACTGTGGCACGTACGATCCTTAATAATTTTTGCCAATTGATAGTGCCTGAAAAAAAAACGCGAACTATGCGGAAAACCATAAAACATAGTTTCCATTTTACCTATAAGAAATAGCAATGTTTCGAGTAAGATATAATGTTTTAAGTGGAGTGTACAGTGGATGTTAAATCCACAAAACAGTTCAGATATCAGAACTGTAATCCTCTCACAACTACGTTTAATCGTAACTGAACTGATTCAGCAGGCATCAGCAAACAAATTGCATAGTTCGTCGCGTAAAGGCGATGTTGATAGTTTTAATTGTAATGAATGTTATGACATAATTTTGTTTTCAAATGGAAAATAAACTCTTCAGTATGATTTCGGTATGATTTTATCGCATATTGACAGCATATGAAAATTACACCAAAATTTCTTTTGCGAAATTACTATAGAAGCGTAATGAAGTAATGTCCAAGAGATAAAAGAGACAAATGAAGTTGACAACTAATTAAGCGTTGTTGGTCGCGCGCATATTGGAAACAGTCATCATAAATTGTTCGCTAAAGCAGACGGGCGTAGCTTCCGTATAATATGTAATCGTCCACTAACGTTCATTTTCCACTCAGAGTCATCAGGTGCAAAAGCAATAACGCAGATCCAGTTCAGTGTGAAAAATTTCAGTGAAAATAACTTGTGGACTTAGTGTGTCTACAGAGGAAGATACATTGTGCATCTCTAGAACGTATTCTTTTACTAGCCACAGAAATCTCACTAACACGTTCTAAAGG